>NC_134531.1:73828968-74153968 GCF_050624435.1 Tenrec ecaudatus | reverse complement strand
GGGGTCCTAAAGATTATCTCTAAGCCAGCAGTCATCTAAGCGAGATGTTAAGTAAGTCCACATGGAAGAAGCACACCATTATCAGTCACTGAAGGACTGTGAATCACATAATCTGAAATCGAAGGAGGGATTAGTATCAGAGCCTAAATCATGAAAATCCAGTTTGCAGCAGGCTGTGGAGGACAGTGGGAGCCCGAGATTCATTTGTGGGATCTACATAGAAACACACCTCCAGTTGCGGGGCACAGGTACAGTTCACCTGGGTCAGGGCTGGAACAGGCTGTGGGGAACCAAAGTCTGAGGTGGGCCTAAGTTTCGGTGTCTCGGAAAGGGCCCAAGGTTCAGTTTCAGGAACAGACGTAAACCACTGCCTGATGTAGCTTGACCCAAGCTAACCAATGGGACACAGTGTCCAACAGGCGACCACCCACCATCAGCAGACCAATCGGGAGGACACACGCGACCCTACTGGCCAGTCACTGCGGGACAAGACTGGCACCAGAAATATTCTCCAATCAATTTAAAGAATAATAACCTTGGACTGCCCCCTTGCCCCCTAACCCTATAAAAGCCTGGAGAACAAAGAACTCGGGGTTGATCCCCTTTGGACTCCGGGTCCGCACTGCGCTGGGCAGTGGGGGGAGGAAGCCCTAGCTTGAGCTAGAAAAATAAACTCCTTTTGCCATTTTTGCATCTCAGCTGGTCGTCATTCATCCGTGCGCCCAAGGTGAGCTCGCATTCCATTCCCCAATCTAACACAGTGACTCCCTCTCTCCTCAGCTGCTGGATGGGAGGAAAGGGGCTACTAAACAGAGGACATCGGAGACATGAGGAGAGAAAATCAGAGGCATCAGTCTGACTTGAGCAGCTAAAAGTTTGTCAGTTGCTCCCCCCCTCTGATGCATGCTGGACCTGATCTGGTTTTCAACATTTTCTGGATTTTTGTTTGTTCATCTTAGGGTTTATCACAGAGGTGTTAAGTCCTTGGGAGTCACCCTCTGGAAGCTGGGTTCTATATTTTTCTGTTTGTTGGCATATGAAACCCATGGCTGATGAACCTACAGGGACAGCAAGTAGAAAAAGGGTTCTAGCTGGGGGGCGGTAAAGTGATGAAGGGTGAGTAAAAGGGAAACACAATGTCAAGGAGTCCAGGAAGAAAAAGAATGCTTGGAAACTTACTGTGGTAGCAATTTTATAGTTCTACTTGACGTGATTGAACTATGGAATGATATATGTATTAACTCCAAATTAATAATAATAATCAAGGAAATACAGACACTGGATCTGTGGCATCTAATCCAGCATTCATCTCCAGCTGATAAAATGAGATCGAGCAGGTTGAAGACCTGAATTTGTCAAAGAGTTGTTCAAGAAACAGCCAGGAAGCTTATGGGAGTTAGAAGTCAGCATCGACCCCGTGGCGGTGAGGCAGAGAGGTCCCTAAGTGGCACAAACGGCTCCTGCTTGACTGTGAAACTAAACGGTTAATGGTTCAGATCCACCCAGCTTACCAAGGGGACAACGCCTGGTGATCTGTTTCCATTAAGAATACATCCCAGGAAATCTCACAGGGCAGTCCCGCTCTGGCTCACAGGGCAGTCCCGCTCTGGCTCACAGGGCAGTCCCGCTCTGGCTCACAGGGCAGTCCCGCTCTGGCTCACAGGGTTGCTAGGAACTGGATAGCAAACAATGGCAACCATGCACTCACACTGCCATCGAGTGGATGCTGACTCACAGCGGCCCGAAGGAGCATGGGAGAACTGCCCTTCTGAGTGTCTGAGAAAGCAATTCTTTATGGAAGCCTTGCGTCTTTCTCTTCAGGAGCGGCTGGTGGTCTTAAACTGCTGCCCTTCCCAGCTGATCGCCCCCTGCCGCGGTCGCACTATTGCCACCAGGGCTCAAAGGCGATCATACACATTAGGAAAGAGTGATGTGTCAGGTCTGCAGCGGGCAGGATTTTCTCAAGAGAGCCAGGAAAGCACGCCCTACAGGCACCCCACGGGACCTGAGGATCTTCACCAGATACAGAATAAAGCAGCACTGCAACGCAACACCTCCTCCTCTTCCGCTCCTGCCTCCTCTGGCTGCAACCTTGCCCAGAGAGCAAGCTGGCGGCCTCACCCTCCTCACTGCACATTTCTGAGCCTGGTTCTGGCGGGCGATGTGCGAAGATGGAAGACCTCTGAACTGGATGTGGGCTCTCCAAGATCAAACACGAGGAGGGGGGCCCTCAAAAAGGTCATGGAAAACTGGATCAAAACCTTTCATATTTTCAGAAACATACTAAGACATGTCTTCTTCTTTTGGGTGGGATTGCCACTTAGGAAGCCCTGGTGGGATGCAGCCAGGAGCCCAGGTGGTGTCATGGGCAGCGCGTTGGTCTGTGGACTTCAAGGCCAGCGGTTTGGATCCACTAGCTGTTCTTTGGGAATGAGATGAAGTGGTCTCCTCCCATCAAGTCTTCCCGCCTGGGAAACCAGCTGTAGGCTTGCTAGGAGGTGAATTCCACTTCGTGGTGAGTGGTGATATTTACACCGAGGCTTCAGCAGTAGCGGTGGGTGGAATTGCCGGTGTTTTATTTAGCATCGTTAATACAAGATTACAGTCTCCACTGTATTACTAATACTGTATTGTTAAGACATGTGTTAGTCTGGGTACTTTAGAGAAACAAATCCACAGAACATGTATAAGAGAGAGTTTGACATAAAGGTTAAGTGCACATCAAGAAAATATCCCAACCCAGTGCTGCTCAAGCCCACAAGTCCAACGTTAACCCATTAACCCATATGTCTGACACCAATCCACAAGTCCTCCTCCATCTCACAAAACACATGCAATGACGCCGACTGCAGGAGGAAAGCCGAATCAGTGAATGTGTAAGCACCTCAGCGCTGGCAGGGGTCTCCACACAGCTGCTCCAGCACCCAGGGCTGCATCGGGGGTAGGTTCATGTGATTTCTCCTTGGAAATGTCTTGCAGGAAGTGAGCCTTGCCAGCCAAAGCAGGGAACTGGCTAAGGCAGCTGCACCCTGGTCTGACCATCCCAAAGCAAGAGACTTGAGAACCAGAAAGGCGGAGCTCACTGAGCCATTTATCTCTCCACCCTTCAATTAACCGCACATGTGTTTATCGGCTGGGTTGGCACAATAAACTTGAACTGTCTCGAGATAGTATCCACTGTATTATTCACAGCTATATACTCACAGTGGGGGCTGAGGGGAGGAGCCAATCTCATGGAAGAATATCCTACTGAAACAGTATGAAGTATGGATTTTGTTAAATCTTGACTTTGAGCGAGATCCAGCTCCCATTCTGTGCAATGGAAAGGGCAGCAGAGACACCTACAGTCTCTCCGCTCAGAAAAGAGCCGAACAGCGCGCCGCCTGAGAGCTGAATGAGCTGCCCCCACGAAACACCACTGCCGCCTTCTGGGAGAATGACTGGCAGAGGCAAACTGGTTGTTCTGAAGAAAATATCTGCCCGGTATATTCTTGAAAACGAATGAAATGAAATTGTCATTTCAAGGAAAACACTGAAGCGTGTGCCCCGGACGAAGCGTTCGAGTGGGAACGAGCACTTCGGGAAGGGTGTTTGGCCCCAGTGAGCAGGCAGCGCATTCCTTTTCTTGGCCAACAGTTCACGAAGCTGTGGTGAGCAGAGCAGACACGCCAGGAGTCCGGGCACATCAAGAGGGTTGTGTAGTCATCACACAATCAACGCTGCAACCTTGTCTTCCTTCTGGTGTCCACTGATGTTGACTCCCCTGCCCCCCTCTGTGCCCCCAGGCAGTCACTTGTTTCTGCCATCCACAGAGACATGGAAAACAAAGACAGAAAAGCACAGGAGGACCCAGCAACAATGACCACACACAACAGAAAAAGACCTCCATGTAGGAGAAGGCAGAGAATATTAAAACTTTCGAAGAAGTTCCAAGTAGGTGCAGAGGGGAATCTAATGACCAGGCTTTCTATCCCAGCTTAAGCCTACTGCTGAAACCCACTTGACACTGGTCTTTGTCTGAGGTTAGGGCTGTCCACTGTCCTACACTCTAGTCTGTTGCTTATTAAAGATTAATCTGATGAAAGCAGAACTGATACTACAAAACTGTGATTCTACAAATATTGTAGAATCAAATATATCAACATTTACATGATCTACATAACTTTGGTTCTTTAAACCAAAGTTATTTTCCAGAAAAATGCATTTTACACAATCATGCGCGAGTAAAGCCCCTTTGAAATGCAGGCTCAACCAGTGGTTTAGGGTAAGACAAGGTCATTGTTACAATAATCTTTAAGGAACTACCACTTGACAATAATCTTTAAGGAACTACCACTTGACAAGTTTTGGTATAGTATTAGGGAAGAGTATCCACATTATCTGAAAAGGCTACTATGTATCTACATGGAGTTAGATTTTCTCCCTATATTTCAACTAAAACATTGTATTGAGTGGATGCAGAAGCAAATAATCCAGCTGTTTTCCATTAAATTAGACTTTAAATAGATTTGCCAAAAATATAAAACAAGGCCACACTTCAGTTTTTGTTCTAGAAAATATTTCTTTTTCTTAATATTTGACAATCCTAAAATGTTAAGAACTGATGATTAATGGATTGCTAGATATTAAAGCTTTCTCAATTTTAATTCTGAATTCAGTAAATATTAGAAATAAAAGCCACATAAATAAAAGCTCGTAGAGGATCTTCAACAAGTTTTAATAATATAAAGAAATGCTAAGACCATAATCTTTGAAAATTGCCACCTTAATGTAACCAGAAAAACGTGAAGTCAGCCAAAATATTGTCCTGCATTATGGGCCAAGAAAAGAAACGCATTGTCATTGAGTCAGTTCTGGCTCATGGCGACCCTATCAGGCAGGGCAGAATTGCCCCCGGGGGTTTCTGGAACCATCAATCTTTATGGGAGGAGAAAGCCTCCTCTTTCTCCCAATAAGCAGCTGGTGGTTTTGAACTGCTGATCTTGCCATAAACAGCTCAACATGCAAGCATTGCACACCCAGGCCTCCTTGAAACAGAAAAGGGGAATCCAAGAGGGTAAGTCAGGAGGGTGGTGATGGAAGGTCAAGGAAGCTGTTTTTCTTTTTTATTAAAAATAAGTCATTTTATTGGGAGCTCATACAACTCTTATCACAATCCATACATCCATCCATTGTGTCAAGCACATTTGTACATCTGTTGCCCTCATCATTCTCAAAACATTTTCTTTCTACTTGAGCCCTTGGTATTAGCTCATTTTTCCCTTCCCTTCCCTCCCTCCCTCCCTCCCTCCCTCTTTCCCTCCCTCATAAACTCTTGATAATTTATAAATTATTTTGTTTTCCATGTCTTAAAGGGAGGGGGTTATATGTAGATCTTTGTGACCGGTTCCACTTTCCTCCCTTCCCTTCCCTTCCCCTCCTGGGATTGCTACTCGCATTATTGCTCCAGAGGGGTTTGTCCGTCCTGGATCCCCTGTGTTTCCAGCTCTGATCTGTACCAGTGTACACCAATTCTACCTCACAAATCCGGCTAGACCAGAGGAAGCTGGTTTCTGATACACTCAATTGAGTTCAGGTTCTTCAGTAAAGTAGTTACAGATTTCTGTCTCATAGATAAGTGCTGTATACATAGGTTTATCCAATTTGATAACATTTACCAACACTGACTATTGAAATAGTCCTTTTCTATAGCGGAGCCATCAATCTGCAAAGTCAGCAGTTTGATCCCTCCAGCTGCTCTGTGGGACTCAGTGGGAGAAAGATGGGCCTTTCTACTCCCATTGGTTTGGGTTTGTTTTATATATAACGATCTCACAGTTTTGAGAATGTACTTGACAGGTGGTGGCTGTGATACAGGAATTCTCCTAGTGGGATTCAGGAATACACTGCTCGCACCAGGACGAGAGCCTGGATCTTCTGACTCGCAGGGACACCCCCACAAGAAGACCTGCGGCTCTACTTGTGTACCGGTGAGAATCACACTGTCCATCAGCCCCTCACTTACCCACGGCAGCGCACCAGGCAGCCTCACCAGGAAAATAGCTCAGAGAGTTCATACCCATATGCATAACCACTGAGCTGAATGTTAATATCCTTATTTCCTGGGGCTGTGTTGAGCTGGGGCCAGGTCTGAGGTTTTAGTCAAAAGACTTTCTATCTTGATTTGTACCTTGCCCTGGCTTGTGAGCATGAATACATTCCTTTTGGGGAAGTTGGCATCCAAACAGGAGCTTACATCAAAAATGGCCAAGTGGTTCTTTCCCACTGCCCATTCACACACTTGTGAATAGATGGAAATAGGTTTTCAAGAGACTGTTCCGAGGGTCTGAGGAAACCCAGCCATGGCCTCCTTCCAGCTTTGGGCTCAGCTCGCTCATTTCAGGTCCGTTGATCAAGTAGTCTTAAAATGACCATTGTCACCACCATCCCCCTTCTTTATTCTCTAGACTACCTGTTCTACTTGTCTTCAATTCAAGTGCTCTCCTCTCATACCCGAAAGATGAAGTTAATTTACTAGGTGTTCTGGCCCTTTCTCCTCCCAACCAGTCTAGACATTATCAGCTCTCTGTCCTGTAGCACTGGTACATTTCAGCCATGGGGTCCCCCTAACCCAGCACACTTGTAACTCCCTGCATGCTAGCATCGGCTGGCTTTGCTGTCTGTGTCACACACACACACACACACACACACACACACACACACTCCGTAGAGCCTTGTCTCTGCAAGTAGGGACCTTTGTCCAATGGTATCTTACTGTTGACTATTTTCTTGTCTTTTCTCTGGTCACCGCTCTTTTACACGATCACAAACGGAACTGCATCGTGTGGCTCCCTTTATACAACAATTCTGTTTTCTCACCTCACTCATTTTGCTTTATTGTTTTAGAAAGCTCCCACGTCCACTCCACAGTTCTAAATCCTTCAAAAACCAACGTTAACATCGCTACCACACAGCCCATCTTTTCCTAACTCCTAAAGCACCTAGCTTGTCCCTCAGTTAGAACTACTTGTCACTGTGTCTGCATCTTCTTTACTGGACTGTGAAGTACCCACAGGCAAGAGGCATCTTACTCATGTCTGCATGCTGCATGCTGCGTCATGGAGACACGCAATAACCACCTAGTGCACCAGGGGTCCTCAAACTTTTTAAACAGGGGACAGTTTACTGTCCCTCAGACCCGTTGGCGGGCCGGACTATAGTTTAAAAAAAACCATGAACAAATTCCTATGCACACTGCACATATCTTATTTTGAAGTAAAGAAACAAATGGGGCAAAAACACTCAGCGGGCCGGATAAATGTCCTCGGCGGGCCTCATGTGGCCCGTGGGCCATAGTTTGAGGACTCTTGTTAGTGGCCACATGGATGATTTTCCAGTTCAGGACTCGACAACTTGAGGGTGAAAGGATACTTTCAAAGCCTTAACACAGGAGCAAAGAAAAGCTTCACCAACCCTGTCAGCTGGTGCCTTGAGAGAACCAGGTGCCTCCTCCAGGAAGAACTGAGCTGTTTTCATGCCTGGGAGGAGAAGTTTCCTCATTGATAGAAAGTGACTGTAGAGGCACTTCATTTTTCAAGCCCCGGAACTCCATCCCCCAGAGCGGCAGCTCACCTGTGCAAAGTACTCCTCGGAGATCCGGCCGGCCCATTCGATGCACAGGTCCAAGGGGCGGCACGGGTTGGCCACGTCGGCACACTTGATCATCATGCGCTTGATCAGCATTTGGTTTTCTGGAAAGTTCTTCCCAGGAGGGTTGCATTCACAGTCACTGCCCTCAATCTGAAAAACAGATCACCAGTGAGGGTTGGTTTGAGCGCGGGATACCTACAAGGGCTACTGACGAGAGATGGCAGGCACACTTGGTGTGATGCGACGCAGCCCAATTCCTTTCCTTAACTGCATGTACACGGACCCTGGTAGACGGCCTGTAAAAGAGCAGCAGCCGTAACGACAGCTACCACAAACTAGCACTACAAACTGATGAGGGTTTTTAAAATGTAGAATTGAAGGTAACTTTAAGAACCAGATTTGGGGCAGTTTGCTTCGGCCTGTACTCTTAAAGAAGGAGGGCTTTTCTCTCCATGTTATCAGAACATGTATCCAAGCAGAACTTTGCATTTCTTTAATACATTGCGGACGGGAGCACACCATATACATGCAACACTTGCATTTCCCCCCCCTTTATTTCTATTGAATGCCTTCCTCCTATCACCTTACGTCCCAGCCCTAACTCACTCACCCATTTGTCTGCTCATGTAGTTCCCTGGCTGTTGTTTGGACTGAAAGATGGGGCCTGTGAGTTCTGCAAATCAGGGGCTTTAAGAGCAGAACGAAGCTGGCCATGGCAGGAGCAGGTGTTTCCAACACCAAAACCAAACTCACTGCCAGCGAGTTGATTCCCACTCACAGCGAGCCTATAGGACAGGGTTGAACTGCCCCCGTGGGCTTCTGAGACAGTAACTCTACAGGGTAGGAAGCACTGGTCACATCCCAGGATATAGCAAGTGAGAGATGTCCGCAGCCCTGGGCCACGTGGCCAGGTGTGTGACTAGGCTTAAATACACGCAGGAGCAGGCAGTTACACAGCATCTGCCCGATTGCTGATCTCCAGTCTCAAAGACACCTCCATGGATTCTGTGAAAAGTTAAGGGTGCTCCAGAGTTCTGCCAAGCTGAAAGACTGACTACAAGACGTTTACGAGATTTCTGCTCTATTTATTTTTCTCAGACTGGACCAGTTGAGCAGTTTGTCAATGGGCAGTGTGTGTTTTGATCGCTCCCTATCGGGAAGATAGTGCCGACAGTACATACTGTGGTGAATAAGCACCCGTGCACAGGGCTGGGGACTTGCTTGGCCGCCCTGGTCTCAAGTCTGCGGGTTTGTGTCCTTCCTGGACTGCTCTGGGCCCAGCAGTCCTTGGGACATGAGCACCCTAGCCCTGTTGGGTGGGGCTGTCGGAGGTGGGGCTGAGTACAGAGGCAGCGGGGCTGTCCCTCCACCTAGGCTGGACCTGCGGTGGGTCCTGCACAGGGACGTCTCTGACGCGAAGAGGACTCATCATGCCTTCCCTGTCTGCTCAGCAGGAAGGACCGTCACCACGCTGCGCTCAGCTGCGAGCTTTCAGAAGGCAGGGGATCAACACTCGGAACAACAGAGCCGTGAACTTCCTTCCCCAAGTTCCTGAAACTCATCTGTTAGGAGCTTTAAGGCAGGGCCCAACGATGGACATTTAACCCTATCACGACTGAGTTACTTTCTACTTTAATTTTACATTCACTGTACCCTGAGTGACTCATCTCCTCCCCACCACCCCTCTGCAAGGGATGTCCAGCTGCTTACAGATGGGCATTGGGTCTACATCCCACCCTCCCCCTCATTCATGATGATATGATTTTTTTGTTCTTTGGTGCTTCATACCTGGTCCCTTCGACCCCTTGTGATCGCACGGGCTTGTTGCTCTGGGCTAGATGGCTGCTTGTTTACTTTCAAGCCTTTAAGTCCCCGGACCTGTATCTCTCAATGAGTCACTCAGGGTTCAGTGAAGCAACAATGAAATGCAAAACCTTCCTCTAGTTCTTGAACGCTTCCTCCCCCACAATTATCATGATCCCAATTCTGCCTTGCGGACCTGGTTAGACCAGAGGATGCACAGCGGTGCCATAGGGATCTGGAAACACAGGGAATCTAGGACGGATGAACCCCTCAACACCAGCGGTGGGAGTGGCGACACCGGGAGGGAAGGGGGTGTAGAAAGGGAGAACCGATCTCGGGATCTACGTGGAACCTCCTCTCTGGGGGATGGGCAATGGGAAGGTGGATGAGAGGAGATGCCGGGCAGTGTAAGATAATATAAAATAATAATTTATAAACTATTAAGGGTTCATGGGGGAGAGGGGAGCGGGGAGGAAAGGGGAGGGAAAAAAAGGAAAATGAGCTGATTCCAGGAACCCAAGAGGAAGGCGAATTTTGAGAATGCTGAGGGCAATGAATGTATAAGGGTGCTTTACTCAATTGATGTATGTATGGATTGTGATAAGAGTTGTATGAGCCCCAATAAAATGATTTATCAAATAAAAAAATTTCTATTAACTTAGGTGTTTTCAGTAATGGAAGGCATGCTGAAATCAAGGGGATTTTTAAAAAATATAGTTTCGATTTTGGCACAATTATGTGGGATACCTAAGTCCCAAACAGGCTCTGGGGTAGTGTTGGGTGAGGCCCATGAGTTCAGATTACAGCAGCAGACAGGTTCTCTGCCAGGTGGCAGTCCACGCAACAAGGGCAGCAGCTTCCCAAGAAAACCTGCGTGGGTGAAATATCGGCGGGAGGTATGTGTCCCACAGGCCACGAGAGAGTTGAAAAGGGAAGCATACATTGTCATACTTGAACTTCTTTGTGGCCATCACTTGAAGTGACACGGATTTTGAGTCCGCTGCATACCAACAGTCATGAAGCCGGATGAGCACCTGGCGACATGATTGGTTACACATACCGGTGCTGCCAGTTGGAGTCAACAGCCTGGCTGCTAACAACAACAACAACAACAACAACAACAACAACAACAACAACAAAACCCAGAACTCCCTGCAAAATTATAACAGGGAGATCTGTGGAGTGTAACAGGGATTTGGCAACTTGGTATTTAAAATTCTTAAACTTGATGCAATAGATCGGATTTTTTTATCCTGATGAATATGAATCACTGTAAATATTTAATCCCGTTATAGAAAATCATCTGTTTTCCTGTTAAACTATTCACATGTATCAGTAGGAGTAGCGATCTAGACAAGGAGCTCCCACTTGGAGGTCGTCCAAGGAGAGCAGCTCCTGGGAGCGGGTTTGGGAGTTCTCCTCAGACCCCCATGGTGTGCGTCTCCCTCCATCGCTCTGGGTCCAACTCCTTCGTCACCTCTGGCTGGATCTCAGGGCTTCGGTGCCAGTCTGTTCTTATATGAAGCCAGTGACCTGGATGCGCCCCCCCTTCTTTACCAAGTACACCCCAACAGGCACCTTTAAGGGGGAGGAAGGCGGAGGGGGAAAGAGGAGCTGACACCAAGAGCTCCATAGAAAGTCAATGTCTAGAAAATGATGATGGCAGCATATGTACAAATGCGCTTGATGCATTTGATGCACACAAATGTCACAGGAGCTGTCAGAGCCTCCATAAAGTGTTGTTGTGTTTTTTAAGGGGGGATTATTGGAGACCAGAGTTGAGGGGACAGTCTCGTGGAAAGAAGCTCTGATGTCTCTCATCCCCCCGAGTGCTTACCTCAGTGGTCAGTGGCTTGTTGATGCTATTCACGAATTTGTTCACATGTTCAAAGTGTTTTGTCATCTCTGTAGCCAACACCATGTCGATGATAGCCTGGCGCAGTGTTCGATAATGGTTCCTAAAGATAACCAGAAGACCAAGGGCGTCGCTCACCTCATGCCCAGCATGAGACCTGCCTGGCCAGGCCACCGTTTCCCCCCCCAGCCTGGAACCTGAGCCAAGAAATACGTGTAAGTCACACGGGAGAGCTCCGGCTGCCCGCCGAGCCAGGACTCGCAGACAGGATTCCACTTCCCCCGTGATAGCGGGCCCTTCCTCACTGAGAGCAACCATTTTCTCCACTCTTTCCTTTCCCCAGCGCAGCTAAGGAAGAACTTGGAGAAGTTAGGGAAACTGCTTCCCACGACCCCTTCACGAACCTGAGCACAGGGCCCCCAGCACAACAAACCTGTCAATGTTCTTGAAAATGTTGCACTTGCTGTCCTTGACCGTGAGCTGGAAGGCCAGGGCAGTGTGGTGACTCTCCAGGACAGCAGTGTCATTGTAGAGCACTGCGAGCTCACTGCCTGCATTGCACAGGAAGGAATTGGTCCTTCCCGGGTGGTCCACGTCATGGACTGCGGCAGCAATCAGTGCTGCCACCTCATCCAGCTGGTCCAAGCTTCCCTGGGGGCAAGAGTGAGGAGACAATGAGCATCCATCTCTGAGCAGCCTGACCCGCATCCATGCCCACTGCCTCCGAGAAGGGGAGGCTGTCTCCGGCCACTAAGCCTTCTCTGGCTTCCAGAAGCATTGGGAGGTTACTTAGAACACAGCACATACCCCCTTCTTGTGCTGCGGATTCTCGGGGGTGGGTGGTGGGTGTGGGGATCAGCTGCAGTGAGCCTGGATACCTAAATTCTCATGTCAGAGCCTGTTTGCACCAGTTGCACAAGAAGAAGCCAACTGGGCTTCACGTGGCCGGCCACGTGGTGTTGCCAGGCTTCTCTTCTGTGTTCAGGCCGAGCAGAGAGGGACCCATCGTGGCCAATGCGGCTTCCTTTGTCTACTTCTGAGATGATTTTGAGAGTGCTAGCAATATAGGGAGCAGATAAAACTACGCCTACAAACTTAAAAGGACGAGAGCCAAGAAATCAAAAAGGGCTAAGAAGGAAACATTAAGAAGAAAAACGCAGACCAAGGGTGATTTTGCAGTGGAGTGCAGAGTTCAGTTCTGGACAAGCTGGCAGCCAGGCAACCCACACAGACCATGTTCCCAAAGCTCCCGCGTAATGAAAGAAGAGCCTGGAGCACCAGAGGAGACAAATGTGTTCTTTGCTGGAAAACTGAGAAGGAAACTAACAAGTCGGCCATTACTATTTGATTACTATTTCTAAAAATCATTTTATTGGGGGCTTGTCCAACTCTTATCACATGCATACATACATTCATTGTGTCGAGCATATTTGTACATTTGTTGCCATCATCATTCTCAAGACATTTGTTTTCTACTTGAGCCCTTGGTATCAGCTCCTTATTTGCCCCCTTCTCTCCTCCACCCTCCCTTCCTCACGAACCCTGGATAATTTATAAATTATAATTATTTTGTCATATCTTACACTGTCTGACATCTCTCTTCACCCACTTTTATGTCTGTCCATACCCCAGGGAGGGGGTTATGTAGATCCTTGTGATCTGTTCCCCCTTTCTTTCTTTCTTTTTAAAAAATTATTTTATTGGGGGCTCATACAACTCTTATCACAATCCATACATACATCAATTTTATAGAGTACATTTGTACATTGGTTACTGTTATCAGTCTCAAAACATTTGCTCTCCACAAAAGCCCCTGGCATCAGCTCATTTTCCCCCTCCCTCCCCGCTCTCATGAACCCTTGATAATTTATAAATTATTATTTTGTCATATCTTACACTGTCCAATGTCTCCCTTCATCTGCTTTTCTGTTGCCCATCCCCCAGGGAGAAGGTTATATGTAGATCCTTATAATAGGTTACTCCTTTCCACCGCACCCTCCCTCCATCCTCCAGGTATCGCCACTCTCACCACTGGTCCTGAAGGGTTCATCTGTCCTGGATTCCCTGTGTTTCCAGTTCCTATCTGCACCACTGTACATCCTTGGGTCTAGCCGGATTTGTAAGGTAGAATTAGGATCGTGATAGTGGAGGGGGCGGGGAGTGGGGGGAGGAAGTATTTAGGAACCAGAGGAAAGTTGTATGTTTCACCGTTGCTGTACTACACCCTGATTGGCTTGTCTCCTCTCTGAGACCCGTCTGTAAGGGGGTGTCCAGTAGCCAACAGATGGGCTTTGGGTCCCCACTTCACACTCCCTCTCATTCACAATGATATGATTTCTTGGTTCTTTGATGCCTGATACTTGATCCCATTGACACCTCATGATCACATAGGCTTGTGTGCTTCTTCCATGTGGGCTTTATTGCCTTTAAGACCCCAGATACTATATCTTTTGATAGCTGGGCACCATCAGCTTTCTTCATCACATTTGTTTATGCACCTGCTTCGTCTTCAGCAATCATATCAGGAAGGTGAGTGTCATGGAACAAAGTGTTCTTATATTGATAGGAGGACTCGAGTGGAGGCCCAATGTCCATCTGTTACCTTAATAATAAACCTATATGCACATAGATCTATTCCCCATGGTCATATATAAATATATTTGCATATGTACATGCCTGTATTTAGACCTCCATAAATGCCCTTTGCCTCCCAGCTCTTTCCTCTCTTTCCTTTGACTTTCCTCTTGTCTCTCTATCTTGCTCAGCCTTCATTTGGGTTTCAGTAATTCAGTAATTGGAGATCGTCTCTAAATTCAAGCAGGATCTATGTAAGGTCATGTTTTGACTTTCATGGATTTACTTTGCATTGTTTTTCTGCTTCAGCGTGAACTTACATACAAGCAACTGCTAGTCTCTTCTACAGTTGGCTTCTTGACTGTTCTGACTAACGATACCGAGCTTCTCCAGCATCTCTTTTGAGAGATGTAACAGATTTGATTTCTGTACTTCCCATCAGGCGAGGCCTTATGTATGAGGGAACTTCAAAGAAGCTCATGGAAAAAAGGAATTAAAAGATAAACATAAAAAATATAAACGTTACATCTCAACAAAAGTCCCATCAATGGCAAAGCATGTTGTAAGTGATAACAGCCATTCAGTCAGTTTGGTAAGAAACGGGCGACCTTGGAGTCTAACCACGTCAACACAGCCTTTGGGACAGTGTTCCCCGAAGAACGCGGGCCCCTTTCCCAGATTAGGAAGGGAGGCTGGCTGCTCTACTTCTGCAAGGTCACAGCCACGGCTACCCTGTGCCCAGCTCAACTCTGGAACCATGGTCACCATGAACCTGAATCGTCACGAAGGCAGCGGGTTTCTTTTGCTGTTGTCTAGTGAATCGTAGCTGGGGAACACTTGAAACGTGGCTAGTGCAACTAAGCGTGTACGTTAATGTCTGTTAAGTTTAACTAGACACTGAGGACTATAAAATGACTGTTTCTATTCCCTTAACAGTTACAGTGTCAGAAACGCACAGTAGGTCGCTATGAGTCAGCACTGACTGGATGGCAGCGAGTTTGCTTGTTTTGCTATGTACATCACATGCGCAATTGTGAGGACGACATGGGGCCGGACAGTGTTCCCCTCTCTTCTACACAGGGTGCTGCGGGTCGGATGGTATCTAACAACCACAACCAATGCACATCACGGGGCCAGAAAATGACCCAGGGAAATTTCTCCCAGGAAGTGGCATTTATACTGAGGCCTGAACGTTACACAGGAATTACCAGGCGAAAAGTGGCAAGGGAGACAACCTCAGGCAGAAAGAAGAGTTCAGTATGAATCCCCTGAAATGGAGGGTGGGCAGACGGGGGTCAGTTTGGGAAATTCACCAGAGTCACTGTGGCTGAAAGATGGTGAGTGTGGGAGAAGGAGGGCCAAGGTCAGGGTAGTTCCCTAGCCAGGATTGTCACTTGTATCCAGAGAATATGGAAATGAATGTTGGACAGCATGGCCTTTGCGCTGGGAAAGGACAGGGGCTGTAACAACTGGAAGGGGATTGTGAGCTTGGGGTATGTTACTAGAGGTCAGGTTGAAGTACCAACCTGCGCTGTTAATGAGTAATTGAAGAACGCAATGCTCAGACATCACTGCTGGTTTTTAGCATCAAAAGGGCATCTGATCTGGTGTTTTGTAATAGTGACATCGAGAATTTCAGCCTTTTCTCATTTATTAGGGGTGAAGATAACTCGGGAATTTGTTAAAAATACTTTCATGACCCCGTTCTCATCACTCACGGCAGGTCTGGTGGAAGAGGCCTCAGGAGTTCAGTCCCAGCGGAAGTGTCTTAGGGTGGACTTCAGAATGCTCTTTCTAGAACCAAAGATCTTGGGCTGGTCACTGTCAAGTGACATTTCCAGTCCACACCTCCCCCTTTTGTGATCCAATGGCAGGGTGCCGGAGTTAGACAATGCCTTTGAAATTCCAACAGACTGTTTCTTTTGCTGCTATTTGACAACAGACACTAAGAATATTAGCAGAACTCAGCCATTTAGAGATGAATGCTTACTGGGGCAGGTCTGAGGGGGCTAACAGTGACTCTGATTTATCAAGCGGGCAAGCCCGTGTCCTCCGGCGGTGGGCAAAGCTGTGCGTTGTCGTAGTGACAGAGCCTAAGTGCAGAGCACCAGGAACTCACACTGCTGTGGCTACAGGTCACTTCGTGTGGAGTGCATGACCTGGGTCTTGTTCGCAATTGGCAGTGAGTGACCTCAACTATGCAGTATATCAAGCACTGTAAAATGAAGGAACACTAAGCTGCATTAAGACTCCTTGGGGAGGAGGGAGGGCTAGAACCGATTGAGATCATACAACTCATTGCAAAAGCGATTTAACCATGGACGAATATGATGCGTGAATACTAGACGAAGAACATCACAAACAACCCAGACGTTACCAATGGTAACCACAGGTGCAGGGGAAGAGTCGTTGCATTGATGGCATTGAGTTTATGTCGATGGTGGTAGAATAATTTGGAACAGGATATCAATCATGGCTGTACAGCGTGAAGAGTATAATCAGTGACACCGATTGACATGAGTGGGAGTCCTGGAATCGGAGCATGGTCCGCTGTGTACTTTTTTTGGCCACAATTAGAAAAAATAATAATTGCATGAATAGCGATGATTACCAGGAAGAAGGAAATGTTCTAGAATCGAATATGATGACAACTGTACAACTCTTCTTCAGATGATTGAATTACTGAATTATAGGACATGTGGATGAAGTGCTAATAAAACTGTAAAAAAAGGAATAAATAAAAGTAAAAAGAAAACTTGAAAAAAAATCCTTGTGGTAGTCACCTAATATAGTGTCAATTTAAGGATTAAGAGTGTAGGGGTGGAGTCTAGGCTGTCAATCTGGAGATAGCCAATGAGACTTCTGTGGGCATGGCCTTCTCCTGAGCATTCTGGGAAATCCTTGGAGGCAGAAGAGACCTCTCTCTCTCAATCTCTCTCACTCCCTGGGAAACATTGCAGAAGGCGAGCCACATGAATGCAACCAGACCTTGGAAGCTGGAGAAGCCACATAGAGACCCCTACCAGCGCTGAGATGCTTACAATGCCACTGGGTCCAAAGACTTTCTATCCACTGGGTTGTGATCATCCTGCATTTGGCTTCACTGCATGTGTTTCGTGAGTCTGAAGAGGACTTTATGGATTGGTGCTGGACATATGGGATAATATTGGACTTATGAACTTGATCTGGACTGGCTGGGATGTTTTTTTCCATGTTCAATTGCTCTTGTATATAAACCTCTTTCTTATACACATGTGTGTCCATTGATTTGTTTCTCTAGTCTACCCAGACTAACACACCCTGAAGAGTTTTATCTCCCCAGAGAAAGGTGTTTTGAAAACACGAACTGATATCACTATTTGTTTTGTTTAGAAAGTGAAAGATAAAACATTAAAAGCATCATCTTTGGACCACATTCTTTCTTTTCTTGCTGATACATGTAAATCTTGAACCTCAGAGTGAAACTGAGAAGGATACAAGTCAGACCTTTCCATTTCCCCCACCCCATGTTGGTCTTTTCTCCTCTTTACTACCTGCTCCGCTATCACTTCTCCTATGTCCCAGTGTCGAAATCCCTCAACACCTGCCCTGAGAGATGATCTATTACCACTCATGTACAAATAAAATGTGGGTTTCAGTCTCTCGATGGCACTTCTCCCAGGGGTGGCTGAATGTTAAGCTTCACTTATAGTTGTAGCGAAGGAATTACAAGCTTCATTGTGAGGACTAGTCATTGGGAAGGAGGGGAGACCAGGTATACAGGAGGCTGAAGGCAGAGCTGCCCTAGAAACCAGCACCCGTATATGAAAGGATGCGTTTTGAATTCTTCTTAAGGGAGGGTTACGGGACACACACCACTCTTAGAATACGCACGCATCGTTAATATACCAGAAGACACACTAACATCTACATAAAACCCCCATGTTCTATAAATCATCAGAAGGCTGAATAGCTCATTATTAACCAGCTTTGAATATCGCAGCAGCCAGCTACTGATCCTAAAATGATAACCATTGTACCTAGTCATCATCTGCTGTAACAATGGCCTTCTGTGGTCTAGTCCAGCACCACAAAAGGCTCCCGATGATCATTTGAAGAGTGGGTCTACGGACCTGCCAAGCATGTGCAAGGGGGCTCTATTTGACCCAATGGGGATGTGAAGGAAGAGATAGGGACCTACATGCAATACCCAAACCAGAGTCCATTTAGCAGCAACCCACCCCACCCACCAAAATAAAAACACACAAACAACCTGTCAACTTGTTATAAAATAGCTGGTTGCCCGATGTATTCCAAAGGCTGAGTTCGTGAATCTTTCATGCAGGCATGTACCCAAGCATAATATCAAAATTCTACCTTCACTCTTTCCTTTCCGAGGAAGAAGGCGGTGGCGTGCAGCACATCGGCGGCGTGGGTGGAGTTGTGGTAGGCATTGGAGGCGTGGTAGTTGGCTTCGATAACTTGCAGCCAAGCCCGGAGGGTGGTTTCAGAACAGTTCAAAAATTCACACACTCCAAAGCGGGAAAAGACCTTTAAGCCCAGGTAAACCAATGGCCTGAAAAATAGGCAAACAAACCCTGGTTTCTTGTATTCAATGGCGCCTGGACTAGAGGCAGTAAAGACATTTTTTTTCTTCTGATGATAACTGTACATGCACAGAAGCATAAAGACACCCTCTCCCCAATTGCAATGTAATCAAGCCTACTTTCCCCGCCAGCCTCTTCTTGTGCCTCTTGGTAGCTGGTCCATACACATTATTTCTCAGCTATCTCTACATCCTAAGCCTTTCAGATGTTCTGATGGCCAAGAAAGGTCCCTGACAGGTCTGTCTCTTTCTCTCCATGTAAGTCCTGTACTTTCTCAATGTCCCCGAGGAAGTTACTGAGTCTAACGAGAGAAGGAGCGCCTTGGGTGGGCTCAGCAAAGTCACATCTCTACAGTAATGTGAAATCATCTCTACCCGATAGACCATTGGGAAGCCATAACTTTCTCCAACCACGGAAGGGCACTTGGAGTTTCTCTTCTTTCCCTGGCCATTGAGATGAACCAAAAGAAAAACTTACCGCATCTTTAAGAAGAGCTCACAGATTCACGCTATAAGGTGAGGCTTCTTCAACAAGTTTGGTGCCCCAAATACTTAGAACTCTTGGCTCTCAGTAAAAGGAACAAGCCAGTGGATCTGAGAAGGAACTTACTTAGTGTTTCCTCCTGGTGGGTCAGCACCAGGCTGGCCCCATGTTGTACCCACTGCTACTCTCCCCCCCGCCCCCCACCCCGGGAGCCACTGTCTCTGCTTATCTGACAGTCCTCCTTCGTGACACAGAGCAGAGCCTGTGTGGTCTCTTGGGACAAGGGCACAGCGCCCTCACAGTTTCAGATGCGGAATCTCTAGCAAGTCCATCATTGCTCGCATCTAGAAGTCACATACCTCTTATGTGTAACTGATTCCAATTCAAAGATGTTGAAGTCCCAACTCTCCTCGTTATCAAGCAGTTGAGCAATACTGGGGGGGACATCGTTGATGGTCAGGGGCATGGCAAGGTGACTGTGACTCTGGTGCACGTCTGAGCAAACAGAAGGGGCAGGGAGGTCCGTTGATTATGGACTATCATGCTCCTGAACACTCATCATCATCTACATTGTCGCCACGAGGAAGAACGTTTTGTGCTTTCAAAAGCCGTGTGATTCTTTCTCTTTTTTTACTTCATGGGTCTTCTCTTGCATTATGAAACTTCACAGCCTCCACACACAACACTGATTTCACTTGACGGTTCAAATATATAGATCAGGGGTCCTCAAACTATGGCCCGCGGGTCACATGTGGCCTGCTGAGGACATTTATCCGGCCCACTGGGTGTTTTTGCCCCCTTTGTTTTTTTGCTGCAAAATAAGATATGTGCAGTGTGCAAAGGAATTTATTCATAGTTTTTAAAAAAACTATAGTCCGGCCCTTCAACGGTCTGAGCGACAGTGAACTTACCCTGTTTAAAAATGTGGAGGACCCCTGGTATAGATATTTGAAATTCCAATAGCTCTGGGGGAAGTAATTTGAATTGGGAGCTCTAGTTTCAAATGTGGGTCACAGAGATACCTCAGCTCAATTGCAGCCAATGCCCTCCCCCAACAGTGATCACACAAGCTGGAAATGAGTTTTCAGTAGCAAGCAGCTATGGAACAACTTACTTTTAGTAAAGACATACTCGTTTCCTGACAACCTTCTTAAGCCATCCTAGAAAAAAGAAAAGATGCCGTTAGAAGCCAAGTGATCATGCTATATCTCCCTTCATCATCATTCTCTCATATTCTCCTTTATTATGCAAAAGAATTCCAATCCTAGATCAAATATGGACCTCCAACTTGTAGTACAGCTCCAAATGAAATCAGAATCATCTTTACTAGATGATATTTGCCCTTCCATGCTCTTTACCCATAGTAGGTAGAAAATGGAGAGTAAAGTAGTCTTACGCCTGAGCCACAGGCTGGATCTACTCTCATACTACCTTTCTCTGCTGGTTACTGAAACCTCAGAAGTGAAGCCACAGAAGAGATCGCGGGTTATTTTTGAGGGACCCCAGGTATCGTGTGATAGTTACATAATTGCATGCAAACTGGAAGTGTAAGGGTGGAATCTAGCCTGATTGGTCACAGCTGACGGTGCCTCCTTGTGGGCGTGATCTCCTCATAAGAAGGGTCCTGGGACCCTCCCTCTCGCTGCTTCACCTTCCTGTTGGAGAGCTGCTGGGGACCTGTATGAGCCCTGGAGATGCGTCCACCGCCATTGGATCCACAGGACTTTGCACCCACCAGCCTGTGATCTTCCTGCATTCTGCATCATTGCATGTGGCTGCGTGAGTCTAAAGAGGGACCTATGGTCTAGCATCACACTAATGGACTTGAGTTGAACTGGGCTGGGATGTTTTCCTGATATATAAAGCTCATTTATATAAAACTCTCTCTTATACATATATGAGTGTCATTGGATTTGTTTCTCTGGTCAACCTGGGCCTAACACATACCTTCATAGGAACTGTCCAATTTTGTGTTCTTAGATTTACATTTGGGGGGGTCAAGCCATGGGGCACAGTTTGGGGATGGCTTTCTAACGTAAAGTCTTAAAAACGTTTGGGCTGATTTTTGGCTGATGTTCAAAGTGTACCCCACCTCCACTCCCCGCCGTTTTCTTTTCTGTTTTGCAGCACGAGCATGGCAGCAGCTGGCATTTGAAGAAACATCCCTGGTTTTGAGGTCTTTGGAGAGGCAACAGAAAAGGAATAAACAAAATTCTGGTGTGATTTCTGCTACTTGCTAGGCTCTTGAACCCGATCTAGTCCTGGAATGCTCTGCAATTTTACGTTCCTTCCCTCTATCTTCGATCCCCAAGTTTGCAAATCTCTGCTTAAAAGTCACTTACAACTGTGTATTTGTCAGTTATCCCCCAATGTGTGCGGTGTGGTGTAAAACTATATTAAGATTCACCTGAAGTCCTATCTTGGCTCTTTAGGACAAGAATTTAATTTTAAAAATCACGTGAACAGAAAATGACAGTGACCACACCTAGCTTGCCTCTCAGGTCTTGATCACAAGGACTTCCTCATTTTTTCTTGTCTCTCTCTCTCTCTCTCTCTCTCTCTCTCTCTCTCTCTCTCTCTCTCTCTCTATCTCTCCTCCTAAGCCACATAAAAAGAAGGTGGAGACATACTGCTTCCCTAGAATTTTATCTAGAGATTAAACCCAAGAGTATGGTGGGGCAGAGGAATAGAGAAGCTGGGCCAATTGGGAGGGATGTGAGAGACAGTATAACTCGTGTCTGCATCAGAATCATCTTGCTCTCACTCCTGCCAGACCCCTGTCAGTGTTCTCTAGAAACTGAAGCCTGCAATGCCCTGGGACGGGTGAACCTGGTCAGCCCAGGGGCAGGAAGCCAATAGGTCACTGGAATTACAGGCTCATCAGAGATCTTCAGTAGGAAGATGGAGAATGGACCAGGAAGCCAGTCAGCACCCAGCCTTTGGTGGCTGAGCTGGATAGAAATTGTCACCATATGACAAAATAATAATTTATAAATTATCAGAGTTCATGAAGGAGGGGGAGCGGGGAGGGAGGGGAAAAATGAGGAGCTGATACCAGGGGCTTCAGTGGAGAGCAAATGTTTTGAGAATGATGAGGGCAATGAATGTACAAATGTGCTTTACACAACTGATGTATGTACGGATTGTGATAAGAGTTGTATGAGCCCCTAATAAAATGATTTTTTTTAAGTGAAACATGACCCTTGGTCTTTTTCTCCCAAAGAATTCTTCCAGTTTCAGTCTCTGAGGAGGAGCACAAAGGGGCACTCCACATTGTCTCCTGTTGCTGATTGCAGCTAAATATTGCACATCGGGACAGGGCAACGGGATGGGAGCTTAGACATCGGCTGTTCTCAGAGGTTCTGAGCGGTGCTTCCTGGAGAGCTACTTGGGACAGCCCTTCCCCCACTCGCCACCTGCATTCCGACAGCCCCGCCCGACCCAGAACAGGTCCACGCTGCTTCTTTCTGATTATAAGAAGGCTTCTATATAAGCTTTTATTATAAAACCAATTCTATAGTTAAGGTTTTGAAAACTGCTGCAGTCTAAATTCAAACCCTTTCATGACATGGATAAAGAGCCGGAAGCCCAAGGAGACCTAACCTTGAACCTCGTTCAATAAAGTACAAGATCAGGAGGAAGTAGAAGTCAACAAGGGCCCATATAATCCACCAACTTGCGTGTTTAGCCCTCAGTTCATGGCCTATTTCCTATCACTGTGATAAAATATCTCCGCCATCATCTTTCATTGTTATGGTCGGTCAACCAGATAGAAAGAGAAATGTAAGAATCACTTGAATAATAGTATACTTAGACATAGTTTTTGACGCAGTTGCTTTTGGCCAGGCGGATGTCTTTCCAGATGCCAGGCATGTCCCCACGGGTGACTACAAGTCATAGTTCACACTGAGCCCACTTGAGTGCCTCCGGAGGCTCGGGAGTGGAAGTGGTTATGAGGAGTTACCATGCCTGCTGCCACAGGAACGTTTGGGACACTCAAGCCCACTCAGAGGAACCTCGGAAGAAAGGTCTGGGAACCAAGTCCAAAGGGTCACCCCTGACAGCTCTGCGGTGACACACGGGGTGCCAGGGGCCCGAATCTACTCGGTGCCAGACAACAAGGGCACTGCATGTCTCAACTCCACCCGCGGCGCTTCCCCGTCACTCACGGTCATCAGGCCTCCGACAAGGTCACTGGTGTGAGGGTCTTCGTCTTTGGCTCCCAACTGAGGGGAGTACAGTTCCGTGGTCCGTAGAATTTCTAACACTCGATCCAAGGCTTCTGCGACTGTGACGGGGCTGTTTTCTTGGGCGGCGTTGATTATGTTTATGACCTGAAAGGAAGAATTCATTTGAGAAGACCAGGCTTCGAATACCCCAAAGTCTCACATGTGCCAGGAGTCGTCACTGTTCAGAATCACCCGTTTCCACAACACTGCTCCCTCCTACGGAAGCACCCCTCCTCCGTGTTCCTCCTGCCTGCTGACCATGTTCTCTGGGCCTCTTTCACTGACCCCTCTTCCCTGAGTGCTTTTAAATGTTGTTTGATCTTCCATAGTTTATTGGCATATAAATCACATACCATACAATCTAATCATTTGGCCATATGATGAGTTTGCAATCTTCACAATCAATTTCAGAACATAGTCTTCTCATATTCATTGCTATTTGCTCCCCATTTCTCTCCACACCCTCCGGCCATGTCCCTGGGTAATTATTATTAATTTTTTAGAGTAAAGTTTATTTATTTATGTTTGAAATGAACTTTTTTTGTCACTAAAAGCTCCAAGTTCATTTCAGTTTTCTTTTTTCTTTTTTTAAATCATTCTATTGGGAGCTTGTACAACTCTTATAATAATCCATACATATACATCCACTGTGTCAAGCATATTCATACATTTGTAGCCATCATCATTCTCGAAACATTTTCTTTCTAGTTGAGCCCTTGGTATCAGCTCCTCTGTTTTTCCACTCTCTACCTGCCCCGCCCCACAAACCTTTATAAATTATTATTATTTTGTCACATCTTATACTGTCCGATGTCTCCCTTAACCCACTTTTCTGTTGTCTGTCCCCCAGGGAGGAGGTTATATGTAGGTCCTTGTGATCGGTTCCCCCTTTCTATCTCACCTTCCTGCCACCCTCCCAGTATTGCCACTCTCACCACTGGTCCTGAGGGGATCATCTGTCCTGGATTCCCTGTGTTTCAAGTTCCTATCTGTACCAGTGTACATTCTCTGGTCTAGCTGGATTTGTAAGGTAGAATTGGGATCATGATAGTGGGGTGGGGTTGTGAGGGATGAAAGCATTAAAGAACTAGAGGAAAGTTGTATGTTTTATTTTTGCTAAACTGCACCCTGACTGGCTGGTCTCCTCCCTGAGACCCTTCTGTAAAGGGATGTCCAGTTGCCTACAGATGGGCTTGGGTCTCCACTATGCACTCCCCCTCAATCACAATGATATGATTTTTGTTCTTTGGTGCCTGATATTTGATCCTATCGGCACCTCGTGATCACATAGGCTGGTGTGTTTCTCCCATGTGGGCTTTGTTGCCTTTAAGACCCAGATGCTATATCTTTTGATAACTGGGCACCATCAGCTTTCTTCACCATCTTTGCTTATGTACCTGCTTTGTCTTCATCGATTGATCATGTTGGGAAGGTAAGCATCATGGAATGTCAGTTTAATAGAACAAAGTGTTCTTGCATTGAGGGAGTACTTGAGTGGAGGCCCAATGTCCATCTGCTGCCTTAATACTAAACCTATAAATGTATGCACCTAGATCTATTTCCCCATCCTCATATAGAAATATATTTACTAGGTAATTATTAATCCAGTTACTGTCTCTATAGATTTACCTATCCTGTATTTCATATCCAGGAAATCATACAAGGCAAAAACAAGAGGCAAACAAGAATAACCATCCTCCCCTCCAAAAAAAAAAACAAAAAACGACAAAACAAAACAGAGGAATAACCTCCCCAAACAGAAAATATTAAAATCCAAAACAACTTTAAAGTGGATCAAAAGGGAGAACAATGATAAGGTGCTACATTTTAACCTGACTCCATCTTCCATCATGGGCTCTACACAACGTGCTGCTGAAAGCAAGGCTATTCACCGGACTGTGGTCGGAGGGGGCTCACCGGAGGCTTAACCCACGTGGGAACTCTGCAAATGGATTTTGGGCTTCCACTGTCATCGATAGCCTTCTTCAAGCTGGGCGCTAAGAATTTAAGCTGATACCACCCCCTCCTTCAGATTTGGGTTTTATTATTTGCAGTCCTAGGATCACACAGGCAGGTGAGTTCCTTTCATATGGACTTAGTTGATGCCTCACTTAGATGGCTACTTATTTTAAAAAGAGCCTGTAAGACCCCAGATGCTACTCTTATGAAAACTAGGCACCATCTGATTGTTTCCCACTGCACTTTGCTACAGCACTCATGTCTTCATGACCTCTCTGAGTTTACTTGTTAAGGTTGGAATTCCTTGAAAATCAATCCTGGGTCTTGACTCACTCCACAGACCTTCCCTAGATGATCTCCTTCATGTCCACGAACAGCCCTGCTCAATCCCGTGTCCCCGTCTTTCCCCGTTAGCCCTCCCATGTGCCATCTCCCTCGACTTTCCTACAAGTGCTCAAATGTCTGAAGGCCCCTTTTCAACCCCAGTGGGTTTTCCATTTTGTGTTTCCTGCTGCTTGGACTCCTCATATTGCTCATGTTTCAAGTCTACTTTTAAAGATTACTTCTTCTACAGAGACAGCTTCCATGACCACCTGTCTCACTCTAGCTAAGTCAAGACCTCTTCCCTCATTCACAGAATACTATCATTTCCTTTCATAGCACTAATTCTACTTTATAACTGTTATGCTGATGTGTTTAGTACCTGTTTCCTATGCCAGACTATCAACACTGTAATCTCAATGCTATTTCATTTCCATCTCCAGCACCTGCCCCCTTGCTAGGCAGCCCTGGGTAGGGGGAGGCGAGGCATACGCTGCCACGCACCTTTGTGATGGGAGCTTCAATGGTCATGGAGTGGATCCTGGCCATGGATGGATAGCGCCGGCTCTGTAGGCTTGGTGCTGGAGAGAAGGCAAAGATGTTAGAGCTGGCTCTGGTGTCTCAGCTTGTCTAAGTGCAGAAAGGGCGTCCCTCCATGGGAGGGGGCCCGGATTCTCTTAACACTACAAGAAACAAAACGCATCATCATCTCCACAAACCTCGAATACAGCCAGTCCGGAGACTTCCCCATTTCTGTGAATATTACTTATAATTTCCCAGGAACCTACAAATGAAATGCTAAAATCATCTTTGCCATTTTAGTCTCTCTGAAAATCCAATTGGTTACTGAGGCCGGAGTTGATGGAACTCAAGAGTTGTTTGGCAAGTTTCTGCCTCGCAGAGGAGAGATGTTGTGCTAAATCCTCGCTCCTAGCGTTACCTGGGACCGATGATTACGGGAAGGTAAGGGAGTGCGGCAGTGACCCGCGGCTATTGCCGTCTACTCGATGTTGACTCACGGGGACCCTACAGGACAGGGCAGAACCGCTCCTCTGCCACGTCTGAGACTGCGACCCTTCACAGGAGTAGAAATCCCCCCTAGTCAGGACTGAAACCTGGGTCTCTGTTGGGAGGTTGAGAAACCAGGTCACTGGAGCCCTTTCTGTCCCCAGAGACCGAGAGTCACCTTGGACAAACGACTTCAACGTGGGAGGGTATGTGACCAAAGGAACCAGCGTGGGATAAATTCAGAGAAGACAAAAGGCTATGGGAAGCATCACAGCGTTAAATAACCCACAACTACACTAACATGTTTTCTGCATACCGAGAGGAAGAAAAATAGCCAGCTTGGTTGAAACCCTATTCCTTGGAGTTTATATGTGGGTGCACTCCTCGCCAGGGCTCATACTTTGAAAAGGTCAGAGAAATCTGAAAACTCTCTTACCGTCGCTGCCCCGGGAGGATATTGATTTCACATCAATGGACTCTTTCCTCCTGCTCTTGTATCTGAACGAGTGAGACTCTGAGGGCATGAGAGGAAAAAGAGGGGTGATTAGTTTTCAGCACCATGCCCAGGTGACGGCCAGAGACTCCCTCCTCCCCTGTTCTCTAAGGAAAACAGACTTGACTTTTGAAGCACTGGACAACAATCGTCAGAAAGGGTACACGGCGTTCTCTTTATCGAGACGCACAGAACTATCTGTCGAAGCTGTGGCTCCGCATGACGTCCAGTGAATGGAGCTTATTATCAGAGGTGATTGAGTTCCGTGAACAAAATATTGTTATGAAAGGAAACATTACAACTTTGGAGAACTTTTAAAATAACTGTTAGCTTAGCTATAGTGTTAACTTGCTGCTTGCTGCAAACCAACACAGTTTTGTTGGGTTCCTAAAGTAATTTTCAAACGGAAAAGCTTAAGAATCTTCTAACCCAGTGGTTCTCAACCTGTGGGTGGTGACCCCTTTGGGGTCGAACAACCCTTTCACAGGGGTCACCCTATGCATAACAGTAGCACAATTACAGTCACGAAAGAGCAATGAAAATAATTTTATGGTTGGGGGGGTCACGACAACGTGAGGCACTGTATTAAAGGGTTGAGGCCCGAGGAAGGTGGAGAACCACTAACCAGAGTTGGGGCTTGTTTCTTTTCTTTTGGTTCCGTTAGGCCTAAAGCACGGCCCATTCGGCTGGGTACTGAAGATCCTTATGGGGTTATGTGAGGAGATAAAGTGCCAGTGAGCGCCAGAGACCCTGAGATCCTCATCTGGGAAGCAGCCGGGTCCATTTTGGGACCCTCGGAACCATCTGAGCTCGCGGGATTTCAGGCTGGGATTTCATCAAATGACCCGCACCGCTGATCACAAGAAGAGAGGGAAGAACACGCAGGATCCTATCCTGCCCCCGCCCCCACCCCTGTTTCCACTAGCGACATAAACTCTCACCCTTGTCCCCACTTTTCTCAGGGGAGGAGAAAGCCCTGCAAAAGGGATTCTGCGTGGGGAGGGAGGGGGAAATGAGGAGTGGATACCAAGGGCTCAAGTAGAAAGCAAGTGTTTTGAGAATGATGATGGCAACAAATGTACAAATGCGCTTGGCACAATGGATGGATGGATGGATTGTGATAAGCATTGTACGAACCCCCAATAAGATGATAAAATAAAATAAAATAAATAGCAACAAAAGGGATTCTGCATCAGTTTTGCTGACTTTGCTGCCCCTTGAGTACAAGGTCTAAGTGTCCGCCATCAGCGGGGACCCGGGTGGCCGCTGTCAGGGCCTCAGTGTCGCAGCAGCAACAGCAGGCACCTGCAACTCCTCAGACGCTCAGCTTGGGGGCAGGACATGCAGGCGTCAGTAGGAAGGGTGCACTTCGCAGACGGCAGGAAGTGGTCGTTCTCCCCCAGAGAAAAACGCAGTAAAGCTTTAGGAATTCTCTAGGGTACCAAGAAAGCCTTGCTGCTAAGGGAACCGACTCCAGTGCGAAACTGTGAAAGTTTGAATAGCCAATGTACTAACTAGACTGCGTAGAGTCTGACTGTCTCTCTGGCTCAGTACTGACAGCTGTAAAACGGGCTCACGAGAGCATCCAAGTCAGAGCGAAGTTAGAAGTGAATGAGTTCAAACACAGGACAGTGCTGGACACATACTAAGCATCTGGCATGTGTTTGCTGTTACTCTTATATAGTACATTTGCATACATATGTCTTCTTTTTAGATAGTCATGGGATTATGTTATATTGTTCTGCTACTTGCTTTTTACTTTTTGGTTTTGTTTTTACTTTATAATGTCTTAGACATTTTTCTACATCACCTCTTAACCATTTATTTTAGTTTGGCCAGTAAAACATCGATTCTGTAAAGAAAGGCTCAATTGATGACTACACATGAATTCTATTTATCCAGCAGGATGTTATGGAGAACTTTTATAAAATTAATTGGAATGCCGTAGCCATAGAGCCTCATCCTAAAAGATCTAACTTAACATTTACGATCCTTCTGCCTAGTTATTTTCTTCCAGATTCTGACTAATGACGTTTTTGACCTTGACTGTTTTTTTTAGCATTTCCATGGAGAGTCATCTATGGCTATCAGGACTTCAGATGATATTGCTAGGCTATTAAGCTAGGATATTGCTAGGGATTTCAAACCCTGAGAAATTAAACATTTGTTTCTAGCCTATTCAGGGACATGATAATTATATAAATACCTGTCATTTGTGTATCAAACGATACATAAATGTAATTTATTAAAGGTTTAGGATTAAATTCAAGATTATGGAACACAAAACATTTCCCAAAATGAAATTCCCAAATTAAGTTAAACTAGGGCGTAAAAGGGGTGGGGGGTGTCTTAAGACTGTGGCCCGTGTTGGCTACTTCTGCTCCAGATCACGTAAGGGCCATTACTCCAAGGCGGGTGATCCTAATTCTTTCTTACTTAATGCCGGCCAAAATGCGGAGGCTCTCTATAGCAACAGAGTAAAAGTATAGAGACGTATTCTTCGAGGAAGCCTACATAAGACCCTGTAAATAAAAAATAGTTCATTACTCACTCTCTCAACCAACATTTGAGGAATGAATTTAAACTTCAACTGGAGATATGATAAAGGCTATGAAACAAGTGTCCTCCAAGACATAAGGATATTGGAGGTAAGCTATTACTAATGACAGTCAGTAAGTAAGCTATCACTGATACTGTAAGTGAGCTACCATTTACCAGGGACCTGCAATAGCGCAGGCTGTGTACTAGGAACCTAAAATGTAGTTGCTTCACTCCGTCATGGCAGCAGTTCTGAAAGCTGCCTAGGTGCTTCCCCTTTGACTGAGGAGAAAGTTTAAACTTGGAGAGACAGGCAGCCCCAAGATGAAGCTTGAATAAATGGTAGAATCAATACTTTCCAGCATGTGACAGTGGGAAATTACCAGTGTGTGACCATTTATTGTCTATTATGTGCAAGGTAATGCTGAGCAATCTAAAGGTTATGAAAATGCATGTAACAAATTTTTTGGCATAACTCATAAGTTATACAGTTAACATAGCACCCTCACTGTTAGGGTTATAAGACATCATCTAAACCACTGACAAAGAACTGGGAGGGTAGAGGGAGAGTGGGTGGAAAGAGGGAACCGATTACAAGGATCTACATGTGACCTCCTCCCTGAGGGAAGACAACAAAAAAGGAGGTCAAGGGGGACGTTGAACAGGGCAAGATATGACAAAATAATAATTTATAAATTATCAAGGGCTCATGAGGGAGGGGGGAGCAAGAAGGGAGGGGGAAAAAAGCGGACCTGATGCCAAGGGTTTAAGTGGAGAGCAAATGCTTTGAAAATGATGAGGGCAAAGAATGTACAGATGTGCTTTACATAATTGATGTATGTATGGATTGTGATCAGAGTTGTATGAGCCCCTAATAAAACGTTTAAAAAACAAAACAAACAAACAAAAAGAAATCGTCTAAACTACCTGAGGAGGAAGGGAGAGTGAGTGAGAATGATGCATGTGTGCGTGTGTGCATGTATGTGTACATGTGTGCGCGCATGTGTGTGTCATGTCTCATCGCATCATTCCTAGTTTTCAGAAAAAGGGAAGGAAGATACAGTTAGATGTCAGGCACTGCTAGCTAGATCTTTCCCCCTTTGACCCTCATAACAGTAAGATGGGCGCTATTAATTCATTCTACAAATGCAGACACTGAGGATGAAAGAGATTAAATAACATTTTTCTCCTAGGCAAAATTCGGACCACCCTAGAAGCAAGGAAGGAAGAAAGGTCTAGGTTTATACAGTCGCGGCTGGAGCCCCCACAGGGAGAGAACATGAGAGAGGAAGTTTTTGCAGAAACAAGAATTTTAAGTCTGGTAACAGACTGATTTCTTCTCCTCTGATGGTCAGAGAATCCCAGATCGTGTTCCACGTACCGGCCAGTAGCTCCCCTCCCCTCCTTGAAGGGGATGAAAACAAAGGTCAGATGGTGGCAGCCGGGGGTGAGGGGAGTGAGCACAGAGCTGCAGTGGACTCAGGGCTGCTCTCTGAAGGCACAGCCCCTAGTTATGGCAAAGGAAGGAAGATGGGACAGGACTGGACAACGTCCTGTCTCCCCTGGACTTTTTGAGGGCTTCTCTCTTCTTCAGGGTCAGTAACCAGGGGAAAACCCAGCTTGAGGAAGGCATGTCAAAGGAATGGTTGCCGTCAATGAAGCTGCAAGGCATTTTGAAGGGATTCTGTTTTGCTCCGGACCCTGCAGCCTTCCCCTGGCACCACTGATTTCAGCAGTCCAGGTTCTGGGTTGGTGGAAGCCAGTGACTCTTCAGAGCTGTATACACACTTGAACACCACACCCCCCACCCCTGCCAACCCACGAACGGATAAAAGAGAAGTCTTCTCACCTGTCTGAGAATTGTCTCCCGAGTCACGGTGAATCTTGTGAATCTGAAGTGGTTCCAAAGTTTGGTAAAACAAGAGAGACAAGAGTTTAAATACAGTATTCGCTAGATTCTAGCCAAACAACTTAGTTTTAAAAAAAAACAGTCTGAAGACTTTAAGAAGGCAAGAAATTTCACGGATATTGAGAACTGGAAGATATACAATCAGTGATATTGCCACCACCACTGTAGGGCTGTCAGGGACTTCCGGAATGGCCTGAGCCCTAGGACAGGAAGGCCCACACGGGATGAACTTTCCAAGCTGGGTATCTAATCCCCCGCCCTGCCCCCCGCCCCCCTCGACCCGAGTCAGCTAGTCTCGTTTCGACAGTCCGCAGAAACAAAGACAAAAGCGTTATCTACGTTTAAAAGACTAACATACAACCTGTATAGATAGGGAAAGCTTAACATTTCACACATGCTAGGACCTTTCCCTGCAATGTCAAAATGAGCCCCTGTTCAAGCCCAAGCTTAGAAAAAGCTTCCTAAGAAGTTCTTCAAGTGCCCATCGACTATAAACCTACGGTTGCTGGATCGCTTCCGACTCAGACCACCCCTTCAGGGCCAGTGGAACGCCTCGCAAGGTTCCCAAGGCCACAGGTCTCAGGCAGCAGACTGCACACCCTCCTCCTGCCAGCTCCAACTGCCCACCTTTCCGCTCGCAGCCAAGTGGCTTGCCCACCACCCCTGCAGGGCTCCTTCTGCACAGCCTGCAGAGCCCCTCGGTGAAGCGTTTCTTCCTAACGATTACCCTTCCCGTGACCCCTCGATTACCGCATCTGAACCCGAGATGCGGGTTACCACTCGGCGCTTTCTCATTGTCAACGTTCCCCGCGTCAATGGTTTTGTGCTAAGGTTCAATAGCTGTCTGTTGAATGGTGCGCTAAAGTCATTAACACTCGGCACATGCTTTCCGTCCGTTTGACATTTCTCGTGTTCATGACTAAGACACGGTTCTGGAGGCGCAGTGAGCTCAGTCACACTTCTTAATCAGGCGGCTTCCCTGCCAACGCGCCCACTTCCGGCGCTCAAGCAAGACGGGGTGGGGCGAGTTACCTCGAAAACCGAGACAGAGAGCGAAGAAGGGCGGTCCATGTGGCCCAGTCACGACAACGCTGATGGCCAGGAGCCCACAGAGGTCAGACACAGGCACGCCCTCCAGCTGAACGAAGCCCTTGCTAAGTGCAGTGCGGACACAGGCGTTCTCGCTGACTTCTTCCGCCCGTGCACCCCTCACAGCTGCTGACTCCATGACGCGAGCAACCTGTGCTGTAGCTCGCTCGCACTCTGACTAACGGCTGGGACTCACTCATTCCACAATCCTGGCGCTTTTATTTCCCCTGGGCACAAAGGATTGATGTTGTTTTTTTCCCTTAAAGGATACAGACCATTTGCTGCGACGCGTCTGAACACAGTAGGAGTTGGGATGCTAGACTAAACTCTGCCTTGCAAACTGCTTCCTCCACCCAAAGCCAGGCATCTTTCCATACTTGGCCTTTCTCTCTGAAGCACAATGCACATGCCCAGAGCCACCAAGGCCCAGGGCTCCTTAGATGACCCTTCTCCCCTGTCATTAGCTCCCTCAGGCCGGCTGATGGAACTATGGGTTCCTGCGCCCCCACCCCGGTGGGCTTTGGGTCCTTGTCGTCACGAGATGAAGTGATGCGCGGCATCGAGTCAGCCCGAAGGGGAGGCAGAGGAAGCCACGGCATATGTGCAGGGTCAAAGGCAGCAGGGGCAATTACTGTTAAATGCACAATCCAGCAATAGAAAATGGTTAGGCAGGGCTGTCTGCTCACACACATATGAAGGTTTGACAGCGGCTATTTGTCTATTTGTGTATCTACCCTTGTTGAAAATATATCCCTGACTGTGGTGGAGCTTACAATAGACAACGCTAGGAAAACTTCTTAGTTTAACCAAACACCTTGGGGGATTGACACCAGCATTAATTGGCACAACGTAGTTCGAGTTTCTGCCCTGTCCCCTGATGAGTAGCAACTGGGGCCTTAAAAGCTTATGAGCACCCATCTGAAGTACAACCACTGGTCTCTCCGCCTAGGGGAATGAAGAGTACTGAAAAGAGACATAAGGAGCCAATTAGTCCAGCAGACGAACCGACCGTGCATGCATCAGTCTCCACAACCCTGAGACCAGAAGGAGGAGGTGGTGTCTGGCTACCATGACCAACTGCCCTGCAAAAGGCCACACTGGAAGGTTCTAGATAGACTGGGGTGGGGGGGAATGCGAGACAGAGCTCAACATCATGAGAGAGACCAGGCTTCTGGAGGAAAGAGAGAGAGAGGCAGCACCTCCAAGACTATGACCCTTCTTCACCCTTCAGGCTACGTCACTCTGCCAAGTCTCCCCACCTTGTCACACCAATCACCCACTCAAGATAAGAAGGGCAGCAAGTCCCCACAGACAAGGAACGGCGATAGGAAACAGGACGGCAATGGCTGGGCTGAAACAAGATGGACAAGAATCGTTGACAGCAAAGCGGATGGCCTCTTCTTAAAGCATCTAAATTCCCAACAAAAGGTAAAAATTTCAAAAGGCATTCTTGTATATGAAAGCCAGCGGGGCGGTGGGGGGAGGGGCATCCATAGCCAACCCTCTTGCTCATCTCCTGTCCATCATCAAATATTAGTAATACCTTTGGCACCACCTGTTTCTCTGGCGCAGACCGTCATGTGAATTTGACACTACCCTCCTGATGAGCCAAGCCCTCGGCCTGGGGCAGTCTCAACGCTTAAGTCAGTGTGCCGTGCACTCAGGGCAACCTTGCAAACCCGTACCCTTAATCCTGCTAAAAACTCCTGCTCCCCTCTGCTCTCAGGAGGGACCCCACGTGCTAACTGGCCCGAGACTCTGCAGCACAGCCTGGCCACCGCTGGCCCTCCCGTCATACTGCTACCCTCGTCCCTCTGTCCTGGGCTCAGCCTGCGGGTCACACGGGGCTCCTTTCCACCCTTCCAATTTCCTCATAAAGAGCCCTGGTGGCGCCGTGATTAGGCAGTGAGCTACTCCCCACAGCCGCTCCGTGGGACAAAGATGAGGTTCTCTGCACCCATAAAGATATACAGTCTTGGAAACCCTACATCCGGTGGCAGTGGGAGCGCGTCTCTGCAGGTTCTTTATCACCTCAGGGCCTTCTCACGTGCCGTTTCTCTGCCCAGGAAGATGACCTCCCCATGCTCCCTTCCTCCTTTCCCCATCTGCACCCAAGTTCAGATTCAAATGTGAGCTCCCTCAGGGAAGCCTTCCCAGATATTTCTTCCTGCATCCCAGTCTCTCATGAGGTCAGGTCCTTCGGTTATGTGCCACTGATGGGTCGCTCCCTTACTGCATTTGTCACAGTTCATGATCTGCTATCTATTTGACTAATGTCAAACTTCAGCTTTCATTTAGGGGATGTGTCTCATTTTTATTTGCAGCTGTTTGTCCTCATTTTGAGTCATGCCCCATCACCAAATGAAAGGCCCCAAGGATTTGCTCCGTCCAGGTCACTGAAGTCGACTATACTGAGGAGGGAGCTCTTTCGACCTATGAGGCTCGTCTTCCTGCTGCCCATCAAGCTGTCAGTGGTGAGTTTTGCAGTAATGGCCGCCTCTTCTTAGTCTGGAAGCCCTGCTGGACCTGGCAGACCCTGGGTGACCCTGCTGGCATTGAAAATCCTAGCGGGCATAGCTTTCAGCGCCACAACAAGCCACCACAGTACAGCAAACTGACAGTCCAGGATCATCATTGTGTACACTTGGTCAACTTTCGAGGCTTTGGGTCCCTCCGTGTACTCCGTGCCAACACAGTGCCTGGCATGTGAAAACGAAACAAGCAACTCAACAAAAATAAAACGAGTCCATCAGAGTCTGAGATGAACCGGGCTCTCTTCTGAGAACATGTAGGGAAACACCTGCTACTCATGGATTGGTCTTTGAGGACCCTAAAAAGACTGACCTGGGCACCCCTAAAGATGTTGACTTGCAAGCGTTTCATGGTAGACTACTGACGAATAAATTTTCCCGAAAATGTGTGTGTTTGTTTTTTTAAAGCAAATATAGTATTGACTTGAAAAAATGTCCCCACGTGCATGGATGGGGCCAAATCTGGGACAGCAGAAGAGCCAGTGTGACGGTGAAGAACCGCAGCCCGCACGTCTGAATCCGTCTTTCTGAAACGGGTGGTTGTCTGAGAACCCTGCACCACCAATGGATTCCTCCTCACCTCTAATCGTGAACCCTCTTCAGTACCAAACCCAGTGCCCGCCAGTCAATTTCAATCACAATAACCACACACAGGGCTTCCAAGACTGTAAATCTTTATGGGAGCAGACAGCCTCATCTCCCCCGCACCCCCCTAACCCCCCAGACAGAGTGGTTGGTGGACGTGAACTGGCGACCTTGTGGTTAGCAGCCTACTGCATAATCCACAGTGCCTCCAGGGCTCAATGGAGTGGTAAGAGTGGTTAGATACGAGGGGGCTTCAAAGAGCTCATGGGAAATGGGATTAGAAGTTCATGGGAGGGGGTTAGAAGCCCCTCCAGAGTGCTTCAAAATCAAAGTGAGTGCTGATTTGTAGGGAAATGGAAGTGGAAGTGGATTTGAACTATTTCTTGACAATATAGATGAATGCTGCCTCTGATCTAGAGATTCTGGAATTCTGATCAGTTTTATATTGGTTGGTTGTTTTTGTGGTTCCCCTCCCCAAACTCTTATGAACCGGTGAGCCATTTGGTTACGTTGAGGGGAGGTTTACGATGGAACATTCTTGATCAACATTTCCAGAACCAACCACAGGTGCTTTAGTGCTCATGGTAACAAGAGTACTGCGATGAAATGCTCTCTGAATGCTGGGTGAAGAACTTTTATCCGGAGCCGTGCGAGACTCTCATCACTTACAGGGAAAGAAAAGAACGGTGGGAGTGTACCTTTGATGATCTTTCTTTACTCACTGAAAATACTTTGATGAGCATTTCCTTAGAAATGATGAATAGATCAAAGACCTTTGTCATCTGCCTTTCTTTGGAAAACCACTTGGAGATGCAGTCCTCACAATTCCTACACGAGCAGCCCCACTACAGAGGGACAGACAACCTCCCACTACACAGCGACAGACAGCCTCCCACCACACAGCAACAGACAACCTCCCACCACACAGGGACACACAATCTCCCCACCACACAGGGACACACAACCTCCCACCACACAGGGACAGCCAACCTCCCACCACACAGGGACACACAACCTCCCACCACACAGGGACACACAACCTCCCACCACACAGGGACAGACAACCTCCCACCACACAGGGACACACAACCTCCCACCACACAGGGACACACAACCTTCCACCACACAGGGACACACAACCTCCCCACCACACAGGGACATACAACCTCCCCACCACACAGGGACACACAACCTCCTGCAATATTCCGGTCCAATGACCACCTTGACAGAATCCCTAGAGCCCTGGACTGGTTGGCCTTGACATGGACTCTCGCACGTTCCCTGGTGCAGGAGGGTTGCCGCCCTTTTTCAGGTATCAGCGGAGACCTTTGGAGCAGTGAAGCTTCCAGATGAACACAGATGAACTGAAACAGACTGGGAAGACGGACTTGGTGATCTACTTCTGAAAGCTATTTAATAAAAAAGAACCCTGGAGATCACAGGAGAATACTGTCCAATAAAGGGCTAGCAGACGATTCCCCGAGGCTCAAAGGCACTCACAATGCACCCTTGCCACAAGAATGAGTTAGAGTAGACCCAGGATCACAACATGGTACAGGACTAGGCAAAGTTGTTCTGATGTGTATAGTAGGATCACCATGAGTCAGACCAACTTGTCTGCAGTTAACAACAAGGCCATGGACAAGCAGGTGTCATCTTCTTCCATGAATTGTGATCGTAGGTTCGCAACACACCGACACATCAAGACACAGAAGAGAAGCGGCATGGATGCTAATGCTGATGTCTAGTTTCAGATCTTTTCACCTCAGTCAATTGATTAATGGGCTCAGTATAGTAGCATTCTCTCCCCTTTTATCCCGATTTGGTAAAATCATTGAACATGTTATTTTTATCAAACTAACACTGACTGGTTTACTATAAATGTGAATAATACATTATGAATTTTTGAGATAGTACTAGAATAAAAAGAAAAAATCCTTGCAATTCCACTTTTTTGGGTCAAATGCTTTAGAGCAGATATCTGTTTACCCTTCTCTGCGTTTAGCTGTTTCCTTGGAAATGTTTAAGCATCATTCTGCGCGATGCCTGACAGCATGTTCCAACAGCCCTTGGCCCAAGTATCTCTACCTCCGCTGGCCTGGCACTCAGCATGCATTTTCAGACCTTTACAAAGAAACATTCTCATTCTTCAGCTCAGTTACAATTATTTTTACCTCGTTATCTCAGATATCTATTTTTTTCTTTTAAAAATAATTTTATTGTGGGCTTGTATGACTCTTATCACAATTCATACATTCATCTTTTGTGTCAAGCTCATTTGTACATTTGTTGCCATCATCAGTCTCAAAACATTTTCTTTCTGCTTGAGCCCTTGGGACCATCAGCTCCTCATTTCCCCCCTCCCTTCCCACCACCCCTTCACAAACCCTTGATAATTTATAAATCATTATTGTTTTGTCGTGTCTTACACTGTCCAATGTCTCCCTTCACCCACTCTCTATTGTCCATCCCCCAGGAAGGGGGTTATATGTAGATCCTTGTAATCGGTTTCCCCTTTCTCCCCCACCTTCCCCTTACCTTCCTGGTAGCACTACTCTCATTATTAGTCCTGAGGAGTTTATATGTCCTGAATTTCCTGTGTTTACAGTTCTTATCTGTACTAGTATACATGCTCTGGTCTAGCTGAATTTGTAAGAATTGGGATTATGATAGTGGGATGAGGAAGCATTAAAGAACTAGAGGAAAGTTGTATGTTTCATCGGTGCTATGCTGCACCCTGACTGCCTTGTCTCCTCCCCTCTACCCTTCTGTAAGGGGATGTCCAGTTGCCTACATATGGACTTTGGGTCTCCACTCTTCACTCCCCCTCATTCATAATATGATTTATTTTGTTCTTTGATGCCTGATTCCTGATCCCATCGACACCTCATGATCACACAGGCTGGTGTGCTTCTTCCATGTGGGCTTTGTTGCTTCTGAGCTAGATGGCCACTTGTTTATCTTCAAGCCTTTAAGACCCCATACGTTATATCTTTTGATAGTTGGGCACCATCAGCTTTCTTCACTACATTTGCTTTGTCTTTAGCTATTGTGTTGGGAAGGTAAGCATCATGGAAGGCTAGTTTAATAGAAGAGAGTGTTCTTGCATTGAAGGTCAGATATCTGTGTTTTTAAAAGTGCACAGGAGCATCGTATGACCTCCCCTGACTTCACCAGGTGGAAAGTGACCCAATTTCATCAATTCAAAGCCTATTCATGTGAGGCTGAGGTCAGACCTGCCTCCATTCTCCAACCTTCCTTACCAATTCTGATACTAATGGTCATCCCCACAGCATTCTTGATTTCTCAGTTTAGTTTGCAAATTCATTGCAGTGGCCACACAAAACTCACAGTCAACGCTCACAATCATGGGATTTAGTAGAAAGGTAACAGTTTACAATTTAGGATCAGAAATATTCAAGGTGAAGTTCTTTGGTTAGGACAGTCGTGTCCATAGGCAGGCCTCTCTCTCGCTCTCGGTCCCTTGGCTTGACTTTTGTCCTGCTTGTACAATGTTGTGAAGCTCTTTTCGTATTGCTGGCCAATGCCCAAAGGTCATTCCACTCCACCATAAGCTTCAGCCTAGAGGTGCTCACCTCTCCTCCCGACTCAGCAAATGTAACAGCTCTGATTAAGTTCCTGGAGGCTCCCACTCAGCATGTGGTCCTCCTGCCCAAATGACGCTCTGCGAACTGCTTCAGGGGCTAAAGAAGCCCTCTACTTTATCTTGCTCTTGGCCTTGCTGCTGCCACGCTGCTGTATCTCCAGTATCAAAGCTCTCTGTGTCCTTGAACTAGTAGGTTCCGCCAGCAGGGATCTCGGGGTCTAAAGCAGGCATCCTCAAATTATGGCCCACGGGCCACAGGCGGCCCGCCAAAGACATTTATCCGGCCCACCGGGTGTTTTTGCCCCGTTTGTTTTTTTACTTCAAAATAAGATATATGCAGTGTGCATAGGAATTAGTTCATAGTTTTTTTTAATTATAGTCCTGCCCTCCAATGGTCTGAAGGACAGTGAACTGGCCCCCTGTTTAAAAAGTTTGAGGACCCCTGGTCTAAAGTATGTACTCCATTCCTGCCTTTTTTATTGATGGTAGTGAGAGGCCCCTTCTGCTGCCTGAGATGGCTCATTTTTCACCCAGAAGTGTGGCCAAACTGACCAATAGCCACATTCCAGCCCCACATTTATACAATAATTATTAGCTCTGATAATAATAACTCACAACTGAATCTACTCATCCTACCACCCAAGTTATGCTGAATATTGCCCTTCCAGCCATAATCCCTTTTGTGTGGGAATTCGGGATTTCATACACCCATGGCTATAGTCCCATTTTGTGGGCACTATCTGCTCTCAAGCAGGAATAGGATGAGATTAAGTTCTGACCTTCGTAGAGGGTGTGAATCAGACCACAGTTTGATGGTGATCCCGGTTACTGTGACTTACAGTGGATGTAAGGAATTATATGTTACTGCTGGGAGGAAAAGACACTTGCTTCTGGAGTGGCTTAGATAAAAAGCCTGGTGGATTAAGACTGGTAGGTAGCAATGCCTACTGGAAACATCATGACAGGGGCCCAGGACATCTGTGCCTAAATAAGGTACAGTCCAGGGGTGCAGAATAGATTATTTTGTTTGGGCGAAATTTGATTGCCCAGGTAACTCTCACTAAATGACCTTTTCCTGCAAGGGTCTGGTGCGAAGGTTGGGAGAGATACTGATAGGATTCACCTGTTAGTAATTGTGCTTGGGCGTCCCTGACAACGCTGCGTATAAACGAGCCCACTGAGAAGCAGGAGGTGAGCTCATTAGGAACAAGAGCCAGGAGTGGAGCCCGTCTCTAGTGGCAGCATCTGGCCTACTCCTGTGCACCCCACGGATTTTGTCCTGAGCAGCAGCCCCCACCATGTGCGCTATTCCCGCAAACTTTGGTGGGTTTTGTGGGGCACTGCTGAGATCCGCAGCACCCAGAGGTGTGAGGGAGGTCACTCCAGGGAGGAGCTGGGGACAACGGAGCTGACTATCATCTTGCAAGTGGTGGACTTTGGGAACTTTCTCCATCTCTAACTTCTCGGGACTCGTTCGGCATTAGTTCTCACAAAAGAAATAATTACCGGAACCATTGACTCCCCCTTCTCTGACCCAGAGCCTGCAGGAAAAGAGTTGATGGGCATTACAAAGACTCTGCTTAGAAAAGTCGGATTGAGTGAACCATAGGGCCACAAACCATTCAAATTCCGTTTGTAACTCTTTCAACCATCTGCAGTGCAACAATATGGAACTATGCCAGTGACTCTCAAGCTGAAGCAAGAACCGCAGTCTCACCTGGAGGGCTTAGAGCCTTCAGAAGGTCTGGGTGAGACCAGAGAGCGGGCAGGTCTAACAGGTCCCCAGAGGAGGCTGCGGCTGCGGGTCAGGGCCCACACAGCAACCACAATGCCTCACTACACACGCGCAGCAGCGCTGGCAACCACCGTTGGAAGGCTTCTGTCTAGTAGGTCCTGTGTCTAATCTCCTTGCAGGATGACTTCTCTGGTTTACCTTGTTCCGTTGACTAGAGGACCCTTTCTGCATCTCTCAATCGGTTGTGATTTTGTTGCAAATGGGGCGTTGGCGTAGCGGTAGGTACTAGTTCTAGAGCTCATGTGTTTCCCCTTCCCAGGATTGGCTCGTTTCCCCACACCTCGCCCTGTTCTCTCCAGACACCTTCTTTCTATTGTTGCACGCCGTGGTAGCTTAGCTGTAGCTTAGCCAACTTCTCCGACCTATTTTTGAAATAAATGGAAGCAAAACCACTGGGTAAAGGGCCCTTTTGCAGCCTTTACAGAAGGTTCTGGGCTGGGGAATCCCTTTATCAGACTCACATTAACCAAGACATCACCAAGGAGAAAGGGTAGGATTACCTTGGGCCTTTTCTGGGCTTGTCTTTCCCGGGGTATGCAAATAACTCTCCAAATTATGCTCACTTGAATGCCTTAAGAGAGCATCAATTTCCCAAAGGAGTGATCTCACTGAGGTTTGGACTTAGTACCTCAATAGTCATAGGCTCCTCAGTTCACCTTGTAGAACCTCAAGAAACAGACAAGCACCTTTCTTTAGACTTTTAGGTAGTCAACAACTGGTTCTAATAGGTAAACAACACACTTTGTTAAGAAAATATACCGGGCACACTCCAGACCAGGATCCCAAGATAGAAGCATTCCCGCCATTTCAAGCCAGCTACTGAGCACGCCTGTATTCACAGTGGCGCTTGAAGCAGTGTTAAAGAAAGGTCTGAAGATAGGGGTGCTATAGCAAAGTGTGGTGAAGAAACTAGATGGTGCCCAGCTGTCAAAACAATAGTGACAAGGCACTTGGCTAGTTGACCACCCGATAGACATGACCTGAGTTTGTTCTGGGGGCAAGTATCTCTTCCTGGTTCCGTGACAGAAATTTCTTGTCTGCCTTTATTATTGTTGGGGATCTTTTCCCGCTTGTGCAGTATTAGTATTTGTCTGTATAGATTAGGTTTTTACCCTTCCCACCTTTGCGTGATTGTGTTTTCTGTTAGGTCTCCAGCTGGGAAGCACAGGAGGCGGGGTGCGCAATCACTGGCACGGGGGAGATAATCATTGACACGGGGGAGAGGTATGGGGGATGCAGGGGGGGAGGGAGAGGGGATCTGGGGAGTAACTACTGAAAACGGGAGGCGGGAGGGAGCGCAAGAACAGATTGTGATCACAGGAAGCATAGCAAGGATTTGACCATGGGGGGGGCAATGCTCTGGAGCTGATGTGGGGGTGATTCCACAATTCTCCGTGATATGATCGAGCAATTGAATCATATGATACGTAAATTGCTTGCGAATAAAACTGCTGGGGAAAAAATAGCTTCTAGGGTCTTAGAGGTTTGTTTTCAAACAAGCAGCCACCTAAGGGAGACATAAACTAAGTCTACGTGGAAGAAGCACACTAACATCAGCGATCTGAGAATTGTAAATTATATAATCCAAATCCAAAGGAGGAAATAGAATTAGAGCTTAAATTGTGAGTTTTTGGGGAAGCAAAAGGCTATGGATGACAGTGGAAGCCCAAAATACGCTTGCAGAATCTACACGGAATAAGCCGCTGGTCATTTCCCTCTAACCAGAATCGAAGGATGGGAATTACCTGGTCACCAGACAGTAGTGGAGAGGCGATGACCGTAGATTAACATGATGCATCTGACCTGAACACTTAGAACCTTGTCACTGGCGCTCCCTTTTGATGCACTTTGTGCTTGATCCAGTTTTTAATATTTGCTGTGGGGTGGCTCTCTCCATGTTGGGGTTTGTCTCTGTTGTATTTTGTCATTGTTGGTAGCCTTGTGAACCCTCTGTTAGGTTATTTTTGGAGCATGAAACCCAGGACAGGTGAATCCATAGAGACAAGTAGAATAAGGTTTCCTCAGGGGTACAGCAGGGAAGCAGGGGGCAGGGGATGTAAGGGAGAGCTGATATCAAGGAGTTCAAGAAGGAAGAAAATGTGTTGAAACTGATTGCGGTAGCGATCGTACAACACTGCTTGATGTGACTGAACTGTGGAACGGCATGATGTCTGAATTAGCTCCAAAAAAAATGGTTTGGAAAAAATAATCCAAAATCACACATAGTAAAACAGAAACCAAAAGAAAGGTCTGAGAGTCCTCCTAGCATTCTGACAAGCCACTGCCACGATCCCGCAGATATTCCTCAGAATTCCAGTCTATTACTGTTAATTTTCCCTAATCTCCCCCGTGTGCTCCCCACCCCCACCCCCCCCCCGCATCCCCAGTGGGTGGCTGAGAGTGTGCAGCTGCTTCTTGGTTCGTGTGTGGCCTGGCCTCATTTTTGGATGCCTCCATGTCCAACTGCATAGCCCTGGGGAACCTAAGAATTTCACTGAATTTTAATTTCATAACAGGTAAAAGAGAGCCCAAATCTCCCTTCCTAGGATCTAAGAGAATCAAGTGAGCTATCCACATGCAAGCTTCCTAGCCACATTCCTCTCAAGCACATCTGTATATGGGAGTCATTTTGAAGGTTTATTAAGTCATTGCTGGGCCTAGCCCTAGGCTTTGTGACTATGTAGGTCTCTAATGATGTGGACACTTGGTGTTAGCCAGAAGGCCAAGTAGCAATCCCTGGTGATAGAGCGGTTTCATTTTGGGCCATGATTCACGTGATCAGCAGTTCAAAACTACCATCAGGTCCTGGAGAGAAAGACTGGGCTTTCTATTCCTGTAACGGATTGAGTCTCAGAAACCCACAGGGGACCGCTATGAGTCAGCATTGACACGATGACAGCAAGTTTGGTTTTTTCCATTTTAATGATGTCTGAGAATTTGCATTTCTTGCACCTTCCGAGATGAGTCTGAGGTTGCTGGTCCAGAACCGTTGGCCTAACTTGTAGCCAATGCCCAGATAGTGTTGGTTCTTGGCTCTTCATTTTCTACAGGTGAATTCTATCTACTGTGATGTTATCTGGATTCAAGGATGTTTACATTGCTGGTTATTGCAGAATGGATTTTAGTTTCCTTTAAAGTTTGATGTTGAGCACACACGGTGTGTTCTGTTGTGGGACATGGGTGTATTCCTTCTTGCTCACTGACAAAAACATGTACAGTAATAGTTTCGGAAAGAAATTTCACTTTGCTTAAAGTTTCTTGTGCTTACAGAATTGTCAATGGCAGATGTCATTTTTGCTGAACACTCTGAAAACTCGTTTGCCTGCTAGATTTCATTGAGAACTAGGGGATTGCAAGACCTAACATTTTCCCCTCCTGCTGTATTATCATTCAACAGAGGGTCATTCAGCTGCCTAATGACACCCAGGCGTCACTTAACATGCCTATTAGTGCAAGAGAGAGGTGATCAGCAGGACCAGGCTTAATAAATCAGGTCCCTGGAGAGCTAATGCAGAGGTGGGGACAGCACAGAGGAACAATAATGAGAGAACAGAAGAGTAGACCGGTCTTATCACTGTGTGTCCAGAGGCTCTGAAAATGCTAGAGTGTTCGCTTACATTTTGTGAACACTCACGTCCAGGAGAAAACAGCCTCTCTCATTGGCACTTCATCTTGTAATTTGACTTGGGTCTGTGAGACAAAGATGGTTAGGACCCAGTCCCTACCCTCCTGGGATTAATTGTCTGGCACTCAAAGTTCATCGTCACTTTGTTGATTCTGACTCATGGTGGTCCTCTAGGAAAGAGTGGACTAGCCCCAGAGGGTTTCCAGGCTGTAAATCTTCATGGAAGCAGTGTGGTGGTGCTTCTCCTGTGCAGTGGCTAGAGTTCAAACCACTGACCTTTTGGTTAGCAGTGTCCTTATTGTCTAATGGGCAGAATCCAACAAGGATTGTCACAGTGAGTTAGTTTATTCTCTCAGTATTTGTTGAGCATCTACTATGTGCCAGGTAGTGTTTCAGGTGCTGAGTATGTGACAGAAAACACGAGGTAAAACTCCCATTCTCAGGGAGCTAGTTCAGAAGTACCTGAAAGTACTTCCCAAATGGGGGGCTGTTGAGTTGAAGAGGCAAGTGTCAGTGTAGGACATTCCCAAATCTGACCCCAACTATCCTGGAATGACCCAGTAGGAGATTCCTTTGGTCTTTCAATGCTTTCCCAAGCCTTTTGAGTCTGTTGGAGAGTCTCTGGTTGATGCTGGGAAGGCTTCGTAGATTGAGGCGGCTCAGGCTCAGAGGCTTGAGACAGTTTAATGTCGTGTGGGCCTGTCAGATCAGCTCCTCCTCACAGAGATTGCTGACAACATAATGAAACACGAACAGTCCCGTGCCATCTGCACCATGGTCGCGATCTTTGAACCCACTGTTGTGGCTGCTTTGTCGGCTCATCTCGTTGCCGGTCTTTCTCTTTTCTGCTGACCCTATTCTTTCCCCAGACCTCGGGTCCCTCTCCATCTCATTACCCAAGCACGGGGCTGCGCCCTTCTCCAGGGACCGGGCCCTCCTGATAACATGCCCTAAGCCTATGAGAAGAAGTCTTGCCTTCCTCATTTCTAAGAACCATTCCAGCTGTACTTCTTCCAAGACACATTTGTTTACTCATCTGGTAAGCCGTGGCATATTCAATATTCGTCACCAACACGGCAATTCGGAGACAGCAGTTCTCTGATCTTCCTTATTCGTTGTCCAGCTTTTACATACACATGAAGTGACTGAAAATACCGTGTCTTGGGCCGGGTGTGCCTACAGTTGTCAAAGTGAAATCTTTGCTTTTGAACACTTTAAAGAAGTCTTTTACAACAGTTCTTCCCAGTGCAATTTGCAACATTTAATAACATTTTCTCCACTGTTCTTACATTTAGTGTTCTATTATGGCAAATGATAAATGATTTTGGTTTTCCATTTCCATTCTGTGGCTAGATACAGTTTCCTTTTGAGGTAGATCTAAGCTTCCAGAATCATTCTTCAAGGCTCCAGATGACAGTGACAGCCCCAAGTCCCTCCGCACCCCCGTGGAGAAAAAGTCTCCATTGAATACCCTCGGATCACTGCCCAGGGATGCGATCAATCCCGTTCACAGAGCACACGAGGAAGTGAATTCTTATATATGGAGTTAGGTTAAAAGCGAACATCTTCTCACTGGGCTTCCATTTTAGCCCACTTTAAATTTGCCGTATAGCTTATTCTGCTTCTTTTTGGATTGAAAAGAAAAGGAACCCGTATCACCAAACAGGTTGTCCAGAAATTGTTAAGTGGAAACCCAATCTGCTGTGTAAACTGTCACTGAAAACACAATAACACTTTATTTAGAAAACGTCGCTCGTTCAAGAGAAAAGTATGAAACACGAACGAGTCAGGTGAAGCCTAGGTATGGCAGCAGTCAAGCAGTGGTACGCCAATGACGGAAGCCCGGGACACAGTCATACACGAAGTGTCCACGCTCGGCTCGCAGATGCAGTGGCTACCTTGAGAGGGCATGTGTACCAGTGTGAGGCTAAGCTTCAGGGGAAGATAAGCAGACCTGGGTCTTGAAGGATGGGTAGGACTTTTGAAAGGTTGACAGGATATGTATGAGTGCCGTCTTTGTCTCCCAGGATGAGTTTCTTACTAAGCACATCATCGAGCACGGTTTGTAGCCTCCATACCATGGCCCGGTGCTCAGTGATGGGTCTCTGCACAGTGCTGCGCTGCCTGCGCTCTGGTTTACGCCACACTCCACCCAATGGTCGTTTGGGGCCAGCGAATCCGTTCTGTTGTAGCCACTGCATCAACCCATCTTGTTGAGGCCTCGCTCTTTTCCCCTGTGCCTCTATTTGACCAAACATGACGTCCTTCTCCAGGGACTGGTTTCTGCTGGCAACGTCCAAAGTATGCGCGATGAAGTCTCGCCATGCTAGCTCATAGGTGCAACTAGTTAAATTAGGGCCATTGACCTACCGTGGTCTGGAAATGGTTCATTAGAAACAAAGACCCGACAGGGGTATTCAACAACACTCCTCTGTTAGGAAGGGGCACAAACCAAGCATCAATCAGCACCTGAATGGACCAAGCAGTATTTATAATCCCGTAGGAAAGTACACAAATCCCATGTGACATGCATCTTTTTTCCCCTTCCAGACACAGTACAACTAGCCCCGAGCGAAGCAGAAGCATCATTGTGAAGACGCCGTGTCCCTAACGTTTCCTTTCTCAGCCCAGGCCTCGAGCCCTGTGGACGACGGCTAGTTGCAGGAGGCTCTCACAGGCGAACCTTCATTTTCTGGGGAACCTGGCTGACCAAAGGCTGATGCAGCAGATGCAGTCATGACACCGCTCACGCAAAGCACATCGGGGGTGTGTATTTCCCCCCACCTAGTCAGGCTGCAGAGGAGCCAGCGCAACACGTCGGAAGTTCTTGTACAAAAGCAGATGGGAACTTAGATGGTTTATAATTTTAGTGCTTTTGGTTGGAATTTTTTTTCCTGTCCAGGAATCTGCTTACGTGGGGTCCTTCAGACTAACGTCCCTGTGTAATGTGACCCTCTCTGCCGGGCTGCCCCTGTTGAGCCTTCATCACCAGAAAGTGCCAAGAGGGGAGCTCGCCCATGTACGGACCCAGGCCCCTCGAGCGGAAAAGCAGCCTGCGGGGCAACTGCAGGGAGGCCTGCTTTCAGAGCGAGCAAGCAGTCTAATCCAAGCTTGGAGGCTCAGTCACCGCTTCAAAGGGAGCTCTGTCAGTAGGGGCGGCCCAGGAGGCCTGGAAGCTTCATCAGTGGTCCTTTCACAGGGGAGAGCACACATTTAAATCAGTGTCTGTATGGAAAGTATTGGAAAGTTTCTAGTGAAGAAAATGGCTTTGTCCCCTGGGAATTATTTCCGTGTCCAAATGTCCACATTAACAAATCCAGCTTCTCAAGACGTGGAGAGACTAGAGGTAGTATTTCTGCGAGACTAGAGGTAGTATTTCTGCGACCGTCACTGCTTAGGTCAGCCTGTGAGCAGTTACGGCCTTGATCATCATGTCACAGAGGGAGGCAGCTGACGTTACGTGGTTAGGGCCCACTTGCCCAAAGGACACAGAACTGAGGTTACGTGGTTAGGGCCCACTTACTCAATGGACGCAGAACTTGCCAGAGACAGGTGGGAAGGACAGAGCCAGAGTGTACACCACCTTACCTTCAGTCAACAGAACTGGCAAATATTTGGGTAAACATTAAAGGAAATAAGTTCTTTAAAATACAGACTGCTTAAGGTAAAAGATTAAAATGTTGTGGGGTTTTTAATGTATGTAGATCTAATGTGTGTGAAAAGTACATCATAGATGATAGGAGAATGGATAAATGGACCTTATAGTTGGCAGGCTTCTATGTTTCATATGAACTACACAGTAGTTCAGTAGATTAGGTCAAGGTAATCAAGCATTAAGACCACTAAAAATGCAAAGAAATTTAACTGAAAAGTAAAAGACTATAAAAATGTTTAATTGTTTAAACAATCTAAAAGAAACAAAACTAACTAGCAAACATGGAGGGCAAACAAAGGGCAAATGACAAAAAGGTAGAATGAACACTACCCTATCAATTACATTAAATGTTAACGGATTCAACACTCTGAGACACAGACTGCTGGAAATGATCAAAAAGCAGAATTAACTATATGCCGTGTATAAGAAATATACCTTAATAGACACATAAGTTGAAAGCAAGGAGATGAAAAATATGCATCATGTGAATAAGCATAAGAGGACTGGAGTGGCTATTTTCGTATCACAGAAGACCAACTATGACAGAGCGTTTCCAGATATAAAGAGAAACATTTAATAATGATACAAGGGTCGTTTAATCGTAAAAAGATTTAGAAAAGACTAAGATAAGCAGAAGGAAGGGAGCTAAAGGTAAAAGCAGTAGCCCAACAAATGATAAAGAAATGATACAGAAAATGTGATAAAACAGTTACAATGGAACACTACAGCCATAAAGCATAATGTCCTTGAAACAATGTGGGTGGATCTAGAGCACATGTGTGCATATGTGTGCACAGATAGATATATCTATAGGCATGCACACACGCATATGTGCATGAATATTTATATATGTAATAAACCATGTAGGAGACTTAGTTATGGATAAGTCAGACATAATCAAACACCTGGCAAAATTGATTTCCTGGCTTTCAAGGCTTAGGACAGTAGTCTCATGGGAAAACTCAGTTAATTAGCATAATAAATTTCAAAAGTATATGCTATGCATCCAGTTTGTGATGAATAGTGTCTGGCGTCTTGAAAATTTATAAGCAGTCATGTAAGTTATAACTAATGGTCTCTACTTGTTTAGAACAAGAGAGAATGCGGGAAGCCAAATAATCTATAGCATAGGTTCCCAAACTTACTTGATCTACCACTTCCTTTTCAGAAGCAATTACTCAGTGCCCTCCACCCCCGCTAGCAATGAAGAACTTTTGTACTGTAGCCCATAATCCAGGATAACGTGTAGCTATCTGGTTTTACAGCCCCTTTGATTATTCCAGCAAGCCCCCCGCCCCCGGGGGTGCTATCGCTGACTTTGGGAAACACTGGGGTATAGGAACCACAACATTGTCCTGTCCCGGCCACCCCCCCAAAAACAAACCCCAATTCATTACCATTGCATCAATTCTGACCCAGAGTGATCCGATAGGACAGGTGTAGCACCGCTGTGGGTTTCTGAGACTGAACTCCCTGTGGGAGGAGAAAGCCTGGTGTTTCTCCCGTGAGGGCAAAAGAACTAGCTGGTGCCTGGGCGCCGCTACTGACTCTTCAGATCAGCGCCATAAAAATGAATCCTGATTAAAGAGCACAACAACGTGGAATCCAACTCAATCTGAAAATGCACAGACTTGACTGGTTGAGACTAAAGGACTCTCCCAAACTACTGTCTTGTGATATTCTTTTACCCTTAAATCAGATTTATTCCTTGAGGTCACCTTTAAGCTAAATAACAGATTGGCTCGTAAAATAGATTGCTACCTGTTTGTAATGAGCTCCTTTTAGAAAGTATCTATTTGGGACCAAATGTTCAAAAATTATTCTAAAACAAAGCCAAGAAGGTCAGGGGTCAGGGAAACTCGAGTACTAGAGATGGTACAGCCAAATGGAGCGACTGTGAATGAAGACACACTGTGAAAACTCAGCTTAACTAATTGTGTAAATGAGAACCTAAATTTGCTGTGTACAATTTAACATGGAACATAATCAAAGATACAATTTAACATGGAACATAATCAAAGATTAACGTATTGAAGCATTAACTGACAAATCAGGACACAGAAACAATAGGGGAAAATCCACAAAACCAAGTGTCAGGTCCAAATAACGTCTCGAGGATTCTAGAAAACGTTTAGGGAATCAATGATGTCAGCGCTACCCTCGCTCTTCTAGAAAATTGTAGCGAAGGAACTCTTTCCCGCTCCTTCAACGAGACTTACATCACACTAACTAAAGGAGACAAAGCTATTCCGATGAAACTCCAGCCCATATCTTACATGAACATAAATGCATAACTTTAATCTGATAAGTGAATCAGATGGACATCTACCAAAAAATGACAGCTACGATGATAATGAATGGTGGAACACTTAAATCTATTCTGCTAAGTTTGGAAATAAGAAAAAGACATGCAGTTAGTGACTGAACAAGGCAGGAAGGATGCACCGTCACTGACTGGAAACGGCACAACTTAATGCAGGAGATCCTAAGCAATCTAGGGAATAATTTCTACAGCGAAAAAACCAAGTGGTCACAGACTATGAAGTTAATAAGGTTATTTTCTAACTCTATTTTCCAAATGTTTACTAACAGTACACATTAGAAAATTAACTTAGAAATGAATTCCATTTGTCACTGCAGCCAACAATCTTAAAACCTTACATAAAAAGTTAGCAAAGATGAAGAGTTCTGTACTAAACTCTGCACACCACTGCTGAGAGAAATAAAAGATCTAAATAAATGGCGACCTACACCAGGCTCAAGGAAGCCTATGGCACAACGGTTAAGCACTTGAGTGCTAACCAAAAGGTCCACAGTTCAAACACATGCAGAAGCTCTCCAGGACAAATGACCCCGCTTTCTGCTTCTGTCAAGTTCATAGCCTAGAAAACTTTATGGGGCAATTCTTTTGCCATATAGGGTTATAGCGAGTTCCAATTGACTTGGTAACATACAAGCACAACAAGAAAAACATGCCATGTTCATGAACTGGAGCATTCAATGGTCTTGTAGAGCAGTCATCTCCAACTGACTGATAGATTCAACACAATCTCAACTATAAACAGTGTTGTTGGATTTTTTGGGGGGTAAAAATAAGCTAATTCTGAAGTTTTTATAGAAATAGAAAGACTTAGAATAGCCAAACTTATTTGAAAAAGACCACGGTTGAAGGACGTACAAGATCTGACTTTAAGACTTACTAAAAAGTTATAAAGATATACAGCTTGCCACAGATAAATTGAGCAGAATAAGTCCAAAAATAGACCTACACTATGTAGCCATTTGTCCCTGATAAATGTGCCAAAGCACCCCAATCAGGAAAGGAACATCTTTCCTACAATAAAATAACAATAAAACAATTGATGAAAGTACTAATCTAATAATTGATATCCATATGGAGAGAGATGAAGTTTGATTCCATTTATGTCAGACACAAATCATAATTCTACAAGGATGACAGCCCTAAATGCAAAAGCTGAAATTAAAAAGCCTTTAGGGGAAAACATAAAATACTGCAGAGGTAGGCAAAGGTTTTCAAGTAGGTCAGAGAAAGCATTAGCTATTAAAATGTTAAACTATCACATTTAAGACTCATATTAATCAAAAGAAATGGTTAACAACGATTAGGAAAGCAACAGAGTAGAAGGAAATATTAGCAAAATAAATCTGGCGATGTCTGAAAGTAGACTTTTAATAGACACCTTACAAAACATGATATAAAAAAGTGATCAGGGAAGCCCAAATGAAAACTTGTACACCCACCAGCATGGGTAAAATTGCAAAGTCGGGGCTGTGTAGCAACTGGCCCTCAAACGTTATGCTTGGGAGTGGTACGCAGCATTCCCATGGGATAGCCAATGCTAAAATTACTGTGGTGAAGTGCTCACCTGCAAAATGAAAGGACTGCCAATTTCTCCTAAAACTAACCATTTTCCCAAGGTAATTACAACATATATTCACCAAGAAAGCTGTAAAAGTGTTTTATATCAGCTTTCCTCATGAAAGCCAAAGGCTGTAACCAATCCAGGTGTCATCAGTGGGAGAATGGCTAACAAACTGTAGCATATTCATACAGCATAAAGCAATAAAATGTAATAGATGGATACATCAAAAAGTACAGAAGATTCTCAAAAGCACTACATTGAAGAAGCTTTACACAAATGAGCAAATATTATGAGGCTCCACACAGGTGACACTTTAGAACAGGCAACGTTAATCGATGGAGAAAAATTGGATCAATGTTTGCTTAGGAGGTGAAGGCAGAAATCAATAGGGAACAGAAATGAAATTATTATCTGCCGTGATAGTGATATATTATTTTTTAGGGCTTGAGATTACAGAGCTGTATGCATTTGTCAAAATGTATGCAAAGGTACACTTACGGTTTGTGCATGTCTCTACACTCTGAATAAGTAAACAGAGACCTCTAGCTAATGCTATGCATGCTGTTTAGGAGGAAGAGTCTGGGTACCTAGGAGCCCTGATTTGGGTTACGCATTGGGCTCCTGAGCGTAAATCAGCAGTTTGAATCCACCAGCTTCCCCACAGTGGAAAGAGGAGGCTTTCTGCTCCTGTGCAGATTTATAGCCTCAGAGACCCACAGGGATAGTTCTCCTCTGTCCTACAGGGTCACTAGGAGTTGAGCTCAGTGGCAGTGGCTTTGGTTTTGTCCTGATAGCTAAGGAGCCCTGGTGCTGCAGTGGTTAAGTGCTCACCTGGGAAATGAAAGGTGAGTGGTTTGAACCTAGCAGCCAATCCGTGGAAGAAAGATGTGGCAGTCTGCTTCGGTCCAGCTTCTAGCCTTGGAAACCTGCAGGGAGCTCTGCACTGTCCTACTGGGCTGCTAGCAACCAACCCTGGTGTTGGCGCTGATGCCCATGATTCATTAGACACAAGGCGGGTGTGTAGATGGATGCCTATTTGGGAGGATTCGTGATATTGCAAATTCAGTAAAATGTTAAAATTTGATTCTAGGTGATGGGTACTTGAACCTTTACTGTAAAATTCTTCCAACTTTTCTTTCGGCTTGGTAATTTTCATAATCAACTGTTGGGAGAAAACCGGGTTGGGTGTAAAGGGAGAGTGAGCTCTGGGTGTCTTTCCCTGGTGGGGCGGCCCCGGGATCTGTGAAAAGCGGCTGAGTGCACTCATTGTGCTCAGGGTGGGTGGCAGGGAGGGCTGCTAGCAGCTATCGGTGGTGCCCTGGGAGGGCCGTGGAGCGGTGTGACTCTGATCTCCGGCTTGGACATCTTACTGAGCCGAATATCAATTTCTACATCTACCAAATAAAGATAATACTATTTGGGGGCTTATTATGGCAATCTAGTGTGACAAATGCCTGTAAAACCGCCCAGGGCCAGACACAAGCACATACTCAGTAAATTATAACTAGCTACAGTGTGCCATCTTGGATTCTTCTTGCTGCCTGAGCTTCCTCTTGCTGCCTGAGCTGCCATCTAATCTGATGTCCCCTCTGCCCACCATGCTCTCTCTGCGCCCTCTGACTCCACAGACCTTTGACACGCATCTGTAGCCCTCCTTTGCCCGCCTCTTGTCTCACCCTTGCTACCTTATGGGGCAGGCAATCTGGATAATTCTTTGATCTACACATATCTATAGTCATTCCATTTCCATTAGTCTTTAAGACAGGGTCGAACCATGACTCTGCTTTTGTTTTTTGTTGTTGTTTATCTGAGGGTTGTCTGTTTGACTTCATAAACACAATAGAGCAGGGATCGTCTTATTCCTTCTCTGGAGCTCAGTAAATACCTTTCCAGTAGTTAATGTATAAGATATGATGCTAATTATGAATACTTTCAGATCATCTAATTCTATCCGAATCCATTGGTTCCCTTAGCTGGCATTGTGTAAGACACCCAGGGGAAGGAAGAAGCAATATAGAAAAAGATAATGAAAGGTGCTTGGGGTGACAAGTATAGTTGGGTAAAATATAATCAGAGCTGGGGGAGTGACTCGGCCAGGGGACAGAAGGCCACCGTGAGGGGACATTCAGCAGGATGAATTGGACTTCTAAATCTACTGTTGAATATATATCTGGGAATCAGGATGTCAGAGAAGAGTAAGAGACCACTGGGAGTTAGAAACAACAACAACAAAAAAAATGCTTCAAAGTGGAGTCTTCTACAATCAGTCAGGGTCAGATAGTTCCATAAGCAAGGTAAACATGGCTTTACTGAAGAGTCTGTAGCCAGCAGTTTCACCTGTTTATGAGAAAGCACCAGGAAGCCTGTGCTTATTGACCCAGCTATTGGGTAACCCAGCCCGTCTAGAACAGAGGTTCCACGGAGGGAAGAATATGCCGTCCCTAGAGGGGCAGAGGAGCCAAGTGCTGGGACAGTTGTTACAGAAACCACAACTAGATGGAAAGAAATGATCCCAGTGTTATCTTGGGAGGATGAATCTGGCAGGTGGTACGGGCTGGACTGGGAGAGGAGCCGTGCCTTTAGCTCAGAGATGCTGGAGAAACGCAAGATCCTTCGGCAGGAAGAGAGAGAGAGATGGACTGAAATCCTGGACACGAGGCTGCGCTTTTCAAAATGCTCTTGCCAAAAATGGGAGGCAAAAGGTCAAGTTTCCTCCTGGCAATCAAGTGATTTTTGCATGCGAGGAGTTCTCTTCTCTCCCAGGAAAATAGTCGCAAAGGCTATTCTACCTTCACAGGCTTGAGGACCCAGTTCAGGAGTGTCAGCGAGGGCCAGGTTGGTTGTGCAACCTCAGAACACACAGGTGACTCACCCTGGGTCTGCATTCGTGTTGTTAGAAGCCTTAGAAAAACCTAACTCCCCGGGCTACCAGCTGGCATTTCCGGAATCAAAGATCAAGATCACTGCCAAAAAGACTAGTTGGGGAACATGAGTGAAGGCCAGGATTAGTTGAACCACAGAGTGGGCAGCTCTCGTAGACCACCCATTTCATCTTGGAGCTCACTGTCCGCTCCAGGTCCCTGAACGCTACAATCCTTGGCAGTTCCTTCTCCGCTCTGCACCACCGAACCGAGAAGAACGCAGAGCACAGCCCAGACGTGAAATCAAAACACTGGCTCTCCTTCAGCTGCTGTGCAAAGAGGAAATTTATTCTGAACTAGATGAAGCAAGTCCCCCCCCCCCCCAATCTTTCCTTCTTTTCATGTGAAGATACTTGTTTTGTGCTTTCTTCAAAAATCAGTTTGTTTGTTTTTAATCATTTTCTCGGGGGCTCATGTAACTCATCACAATCCATACACACACCCATTGTGTCAAGCACATTGTACATTCGTTGCCATCATCATTCTCAAAACATTTGCTTTCTACTTGAGCCCCCAAAATCAGTTTTCATGCTCTGGGGGAGAGGGAGGGGTGGTGGTAGTGGTGGTGTGTGTGTATGTGTGTGTGACATTGATGGGTGGAGAGATGTTCCAGCCTGAATTCCCTTGGTCGCCATCCACCTCTGCTGCTCCCAGCCACACTCGCTCACTGGCACAGATGGGCCCGAGCGAACACCTGACCTGAAATGCCTTTGTCTGACACCAGGAGCAGCCAGCAGTGGCAATACCCACAGGCCCGAGCCCTCCAGTGTTTTGATTCCCCACTTTGAAGTGTGAACATGTATTTCTTATTATTATAACATGTAATGCCAAATTTGCCAATTTAAGGAAAGCTACAATAAAATAAAGGATTTCTCTTTTTTAAGAACATGCAAAGAACATATGAGAAGACTTCAGGAAGTTCATGGAAAGATGGAATTGAAAGATGTAAAGCTTGTTTATAAACTTCGTTTCTCAACATAAGTTCAATCAGGGTCAAGACCTTTTATAAGTGATACTAGTCATTTCATCCATCCTTACAGAAGGGAGGGGCTTGGGAATTTAATCATGTTGATAAGTCTATTATTACACTATTAACTGGAGAAAATAGGTGGCTTTTTTAAATTAGGAAACAAATATTAGGAAATATTAAGAAACAAAAATATTAGGAAACAACAAGAAGCCAGGAGGAGCCAAATCAGGAATGGGAGGTGAATGCAGAGTGCTTGCCCACCGAAGCTCAGGAGATTGCCTTTGTGTGAGCGGAGCAGCTGCAGGGGCATCCTGGTGGCGGAGACGCTTTCTTGGGCCCTTTTTGCTAGAACTTTGCCTGTATTCTTCAAAGTCTCTCATAGGCAAATGGTTCTATTGCCTTCCAGAAGGGCCATCCAGCAAAATGCCTTGACCATCCTACAAAAAATGTTGCCATTCCTTTTGCTCTTGACTGGTCACTTTTGCTTGGATTGGATCACTTCCACCTCTGTGAAGCTACTGCTTTGATGGTACTTAGTTTTCAGGATCACATTGGTGAAGCTATATTTCACCTTCTGCCACAATTCTTCCAAGACATGCTTCAGGATCTTGATTACATCCAATTTAAAATTTCCATTGATGGCTCTGCTCGCCTGCAGCTGAGGTAGGCACCGCTTTGTGGGTTTGCTTAGCTATGTTTTTTTCCAAATGGCGCAAAGTGAACCTATGAAGATGTCCACAGTGTCAGCTACTGTTTCTGTAGATAATCGTGCACTTCAGTCAGGGGGTCCACGCAAGATCGTTGCCTTGGGAATTGATGCAGATGGTCTGCCTCTGTGGGCTTTCTCTCCAACGCTGTCTCATCCTTTCTGTAAACTGTTGGGGGTTTCTGGCATTGTCCCCATCAACTTTTTGTAAAGCATCAGCGATTTATTTCACTGTTCTTCTACCCAAGCTTCACGGTAAAGTTGGCATTTGTTCTTGCATCAGTCTTGGAAGAATTCATGTTGTTCATCTTAGAGGGGCCTTTTCTTTTTTAAAAAAATCATTTTATTGGGGAATCATACAACTCTTATCACAATCCATACATCCATCCATGTGTCAAGCACATTTGTACATATGTTGCCATCGTCATTCTCAAAACGTTTGCTTTCTACTTGAGCCCTTGGTATCAGCTCCTCATTTTCCCCTCCCTCCCTGCCCCCTCCCTCCTCTCATATGAGCCCTTGATAATTTATAAATTATTATTATTTGGTAATATCTTACACCATCCGACGTCTCCCATCACCTACTTCTCCACTGTCCGTCCCCCAGGGAGGAGGTTATATGTAGACCTTGTAATCTATTCCCCCTTTCTCCCTCAACTTTCCTCGACCCTCCCAGTATCACCACTGGTCCTGAAGGGTTCATCTGTCCTGGATTCCCTGTATTTCTAGTTCCTATCTGTGCCAGCATACACCCTCCGGTCCAGCCGGATATTTAAGATAGAATAGGGATCATGATAGTGGGGGGGGGGGGAGGAAGGAAGCATTCAAGAACTAGAGGAAAATTGTTGCTACACTGCACTCTTAGTGGCTCATCTCCTCCCCGCAGCCCTTCTGCAAGGGTATATCCAATTTCCCACAGAGGGGCCCTGGGTCTCCACTCTGCACTCCCCCTCATTCACAATGATATGATTTTTTTGGTCTTTGATGCCTGATACCTGATCCCTTTGATGGCTTGTTATCTCACAGGCTGGTGTGCTTCTTCCATATAGGCTTTGCTGTTTCTCAGTTAGATGGCCTCTTGTTTATCTTCCAGCCTATAGGACCCCAGATTCTATATCTTTTGACAGCTGGACGATACCAACTTTCTTAGCTGCATTTGCTTATGGACCCACTTTATCTTCAGCAATAATGTTGGGGTAGGCTGGTGTGCTTCTTCCGTGTGGGCTTTGTTGTTTCTTAGCTAGATGGCCCCTGTTTATCTTCCAGCCTTTAAGACCCCAGACACTATATCTTTTGATAGCTGGACACCATCAGTTTCTTCACCACTTTTACTTCTGCACCCACTTTATTCTCAGCGATCTAGTCGGGACAGGCTGGTGTGCTTCTCCATGTGGGTTTTGTTGTTTCTCAGCTAGATGGCTGCTTGTTTATCTTCAGGCCTTTAAGACTTCAGATACTAGATCTTTTGGTAACCAGGCACCATCAGCTTTCTTCACCACATTTGCCTGTGCACCCATTGTCATCAGTGATCGTACCAGGCAGGTGAGCATCTCAGACTGCCGAATTGTTAGAACAAAGTGTTCTTGTGTTGAGGGATTACTTGATCAGGGGCCCGCTGTCCATCTGTTTCCTTAATACTAAAACTATAAATATATGTACATAGATCTATTTCTCCCTCATCATATATAAATATATTTACATCTTTATATGCCTGTGCTTAAATCTCTATGACTACCCTTTGCCTCCTAATTCTTTCCTCTATTTCTTTGTGCTTTCTAGAGGGTTTTTTTTTCAAACTGATGTTTGATCCTCGTTTCTGCCTCAAAATAGATCCTGTTCAGACGTTATTACAACTTAGTATGACTTTATGTTGGTGCAAAGTGTTTTTGAAATCCGTGCAGCATTTCCCACAGAGTGCATTTCCGCATACACCATGCTGAAAGTCAGGGGCTTCGATTACACTCTGAAGCGCACCGTCATCATTCGCGACCTTCTCTTTTTCAGCGCTCTTCCCCAGTGACATCAACTCACTGCCTGCTAAGTTGCCTCTTGAATCTCTGGAGGTGCCACTGCTCTACCACTTTAATGGAGTCCCTGGGTGGGTGTTGAGCATCTACAGCTAAGAGCTCAGTGACGAGCTGTCTGGGTGGTGGTTTGAAGCCATGCAGGGGTGCCTCGGAAGACAGGCCTACTCATCTACTTCTGCTTCAAGGTCACGGCATTGAAACCTTACAGAGCAGTTCTACTTTGCACACCTGGGCTTACCAAGAGTTGATGTCCACTCAATGGCAACGAACACCAACAGTTATACTTTGCTGCCACTTTGTTAATCTAGAAACAGCTCTGGACTCACTGCTCAAAGCATTTCCTACGAGGGGTAACAGCCTAACAGATACACACAAACACACACACACACACTGTGACCCCACTGTTCCATGTACCTCCAGGGCCTCTGAGCATCATTAAGCTTCAGCCCACACCGACCTCCTTCCTGTCCTATTAGCTGAGCGTCCACAGAAACAAATTCCTCCAGCAGAGGCTCCGAGGTTCTCAGGCCCTGGAGGAAGAGCCGAGGTTAAGATGGTGGTCATGACCTGCCCTTGACCTGCTCTGAGGCAGAGAGCTGCCCTCTCCTGAGCTGGCCAATCCACAGCACGATGTCTCTGGGTCTCGCCCTGTGGGGGTGGGTAGGTGGGCCCGATGTGTTAGCCACCACAAGGCTCTCCACAGACAGTTCAGATACGGCCCCTTAGCTGTTCTCAGAGAAACTGCCCTTCTTTGGCTACCAGGGGCAGCCAGTTCGGCTTCACTAGGACACCCGGCACCGACAGACCGACACACAGCCATGGTTTCTACTCTACAGAACTACAGGATACGGATTTCTTGAAGATCATCTTTGAAAAAAAAATGATAGTGGTACCATGGCTTAAAGGTGCAAGATGAATTCTCCGAATTGAAATTTAAACAGAAAATTAACTAAACCTAACCCACACCGTTACTTCCCTGACTGGAACGTATAGCCACAAGATTAAGGATGTAGGAGAGAAATGCGCACATGAAAACCCATGGACAGCTAAAGTGCACCACAAGACTTGGGCTATCGAGTGTGGAAGTGAATGGTGTTGCATGTGTACCAAATCCCACTGTCATCCGAAAGGGAAGTGCCTGTGAGTGAGGCTGTGCAGACAGGGATGCTGCTGTGGCTGGAATCAGTCCCAGTGGGGAGGCTAATGGCCTGGAACATCATCCATCCACTCAGGGAGCCAGTGCCGGGTGCCGCAGACTCAGCTGGGAACAAGACAGGCAGGTCTTCAGTCTCACAGTGTTCAGCCTTTCCTCGGCCCGGCTGCCCCTAGACTAGCGCTCATTAGAGAAGTCTTCCTGCCAAACTTGCTGGAACGTGTACCCACGCTATGCTCCGTGTTCTCTAGTCAAGACCAGGCCCGTGGAAGACCCCAGGAACCACCACTGCTGCAAAGACGTCATAGGGTCTCTCTCCAGATGGAAACATTCATTCGACCGACACGTAGTTTGCGCCTTTGGTGTGTCAGGGCCCAGGAAGGAGGCACAACCTTAATTTAGAGACATGGTCCCTAGCCCCTGGGAGTTCCACAGTGGCCTAGCAATAACTGGAGTCCCTGGGGGAGCTTTTCAATATCCAAGTGCTCAGCCCATACCCCAGAGACCAATATTTCAGGGCCTGAGCACCAGGGTTCTGTGTGTGTGTAAGTAAACTCTCCAGGTAAATCCACAGTATAGCCAAGGTTAAGACCACTGCTCTAGGTTGTCCACTCTCCTCACTCTAGCGTTCGTGCTTCATGGCACTGCTGTTCCCCAGTACTGGGTGGACAAGGAGACATGTAACTTCCACAGGGGTTCCCAGCATGACTCAGGTCTAATGGTCCTTATGCATTACAATCTGCTTGTTATGACCTGCCTTCGACTCCCTTTGTAACTCCTGGGTCAATACTCCGTACTTAAGACAAAAGCAACCCTGTTATTGAGTTGTCTGACTGCAGCGGCCCTGAAGGGTTGAGATGAACTGTCCCATAGGGTTTCCAAGGCTGGCAGTCTTTGTGGGACCACACTGCCACCTCGTTCTCCCACACAGCACTGTGGTGGGTTTAAACCATTGGCTTTCCAGTTTGCAGTGGCGCGCTTGATCCACTGTGCCACCAGGGATCCTTAGTGTGTAAGGAGCCACGTCCTTTGACAGGTCTAATGATCTGAATACCTTCTCACAACCTCTGGTGGCTCAAAGCAGTTTGTGAGTTGGCTCCTGGTATGTTCTCTCTTGTAGTTCCGCAGCTCTGAGCATTGCATGGATCTCCAGAAGCACTTGTGGAAGAATGATAGCAAGCTGAGACTGGATCCTTCTTATACCCAAGCACGCAGATTACATCCACTTGGCAATACTACCTTACCTGACTAACCAAAACTAAGGAACATATCATCTAACTGCCTCCCTGCACTGTGGTTCTGAGTTGAGGGACAAGGATGGTCATGAGAAGGTGAGAGGATGCACCTACTCTCTTAGAGTCCAATTCTGAGTTCTCAACCCTGACCTCATGTAGCTTCTAGAAACTGGAAGCAAGAACATGATCGCAAGCGTCAGATTTCTTCAAAATGGGGACAGAGCTAATTTAATACCGACTGTCTACATTCTTCCGCCTCCTCACTTCTCTCTCCATCAGCAGCTCTGCAAGGAATTGGAATTTTGTTCTTGGAAATGAATGCAGATCCCACACAGGTGAAGATCCTGGAGTTGGATTTTATTCCACAGTCACTGCTGACTTGATAGTGGAAGCAAAGCTCCTCTGGGCAAAGGAGCTGGCAGCACAAGGCTTGGGTTTTAATTTTTCTTAGATGCAAAACAGACCTCCCAGAGAGAAAGATGACCTTTGAAACCTGCATTATTGCAGGTTTGATAAGCACCCAAAGTTGGCTGCCCTAATGTCACAGTGGCTTATGTGTTGCCCTGCTAACTGCGAGGTCAGCAATTGGAACCGCCCAGCCACCCAAGGGACAGAGATGAGGCTGTCTGCTCCTACGAAGACTTGCAGCCCCCGAAAGCCACAGGGCAGTTCTACTCTGTCCTCAAGGGTCCCTTTGAACTGGAGCTGACTCAATGGCATGAGACGCTCTTTTTTTTTTTTCTTCAAATGAGCACCCAGTTGTGTGGTGAGCTGCTTCAGTGGCCTTCAGATCAGCAGTGCTCTGAGCGGTCTAGCATCTCCTGAAAAAGGTCTAGACTCCACTGTAAACACTCAGCCACCCCACTCTCCTAACATTCCAAGCCATATCCGTGACGCCTTCCTTTGTAACTTCTGTTCATGAAGCATCTGATACTCAGATCAACTTGACTTCATCTGTGGCGGGGAGCCTACGGCATCATTTCTGTCCAAACACCAACCAGGGACGGCTCTGCCAAAGGTAGCTGGATGAAGGCAGGTGGGCAGTGGAGTGGCCCGACTGTTCACTCCATTCCCAGCTCCGTCTCCTCTATTCCACCCCACATGACAAGCTCCAAGCACACCGGACCAGTCGCTCCTCTCGAGTCTGGTAGCCTTTTCACTTCTGCGTGGATTCCTCCGCCCACCAGGATACATTCTGGCAATGCTCTTAACTGACCTCAATCACTCCCTCCTCCATGAAACCATCCCCAGCTTCCCAAGGGTAGCCTTTCTCTCCTGTGAATGATTGCAGTTTTCATTGGACTTGCTTTCCTAATCATAGTACTGACTACCTTAGGGTTTGGCCCCAGCTCTGTCACAGGTTTACTGTAGTATGTGAAACCTGGGAAGATTTGATAGCTGTTCTAAACCCGTTTTCTCACTTATAAAAATACTCAGGAGATGGGCCATAGTGTCTACCTTCTGGAGTGGCAGTGAGGACTCTGGGGCTCCCGTCCAAACAGCACTTGCAGAGTAAGGGGCACAATGTTAGTGTCCACATATGTGACATCTTATCACTTATCTTCACGGGTTACATATCCACTCCGAGAGCTCAGGAAGAGACAGGCATGCAAAGGAGAGGTAGGGCACGAGTCTGCCTGGATGGCGATACAGAGTAATCAGGTCCGCATTCTTGATCAACTCCAGGACAGTGAGCTTTTGAGACTGAAGACAGAAGCAGAATGGTAAGTGGAGGAGATAAGTGGTCAGTCAATTCTGACTCACAGTGACCCAGTGGACAGAGCAGAACTGCCCCAGGACTCTAAGTCTTTGTGGGAGCAGAAAGCCTCATCTTTTTGCTACAGAGCGGCTGGTGGATTCAAACTGCTGACAGGGCAGTCAGCAGTCCAAGGCATAACTCACTACACCAGCAGGACACAGAAGCATGAAAAAGGCTAATGTGTATCGGGAACTACAAAGAGCTTGGTGGGGGCTGAGCACAGCTGCAGGGATGGTGTGGACAGCAGGAAGGAACTCCATCACAGAGAGAGATAGAGCTTTGAAGGTTGTCTTTTGGGTGAGGTGGGTCCCCTGGAGAGCACTGTAGAATGAGGACGGTGAACTGGACAGTAGTGTGCTCATAAATGATTAATGCTGAACTCGCTGAGAACAGTCTGCATCGCCACACGTACTTGTTGTTGGTAGGTGCTGTTGAGTGGGTTCCGACTCACAGTGACCCTGTGCACAACAGAACTAAACACCACCGCTCCTGCACCACCCTCACAGTGGTTCCTGTTCACTGCTGCAGCCACTGTGTCCATCTCTCTCTTCCAGTCTTCCCTTTGTCACTGCCCCTCCACTTCACCAAGCACGATGTCCTTCTCCAGGCACTGGTCTCTCCTGACAACATGCCCAAACTTAAGATGGAATCTTATCATTCACAGAGCAATGAAGTCCCGGGGGAATATAAAAAATAAACTTTGGGGACAGAGTTTGGCACCCCATCAAACTCAACTGGAAAACGCTCCTAAAGGTAAAAAAACAGAGCTGGAACTATTTATAGGCTCTTCCCTTTTTGTCATTGGCTTTCTTTTTGTTGTTGTTGTTGGATTTGTCTCCCTTTGTCATTCTTGTTGGCTTTGTCTTGTTTCTGTTCTTATTAATGTCTCTGCATGTCTATCTAGATAAGCGGGATAGATGATAGGCGGGATAAACAATTTGGAAGAGAAAACAATGGGACCGATGGTTCCGGGGGGACACGGGAGAAGGGGAGTTGGGAAAAGGAAGGGTGGTTATGCCAACCAACCCAGGGACAAGGGAACAAGTGAACTAAAATCGATGGAGAGAATGGTGTAGGATGCCTAGTAGGGCTTAATCAAGGGCAATGTAACAGTGAGAAATCACTGAAGCTCGAATTAAGGTTGAACATGATAGTGGGAAAAGAGGAAAGGAAACAGAGGAAAGAACTAGGGGGCAAAGGGCAATTATAGCATGCACATATGTAAATATACTTATAATGATAGGAAAATAGATCAATGTACTTATATATTAGGAATCAAGGTAGCAGATGGACATTGTGCCTCCACTCAAGTACTCCTTCAGTGCAAGAACACTTTGTTCTATTAAACTGGCATTCCATGATGGTCACCCTCCCAACATGATTGCTGAAGACAAAGCTGGTGAATAAGCAAATGTGGTGAAGAAAGCTGATGGTGCCCGGCTATCAAAAGATAGTGTCTGGGGTCTTAAAGGCTTGAAGATAAACGAGCGGCCATCTAGCTGAGAAGCAACAAAGCCCACATGGAAGAAGCATACCAGCCTGTGTGATCATGAGGTGTCTATGGATCAGGTATCAGGCATCTAACACCCAGAACAAAATCATACCAATGAATAGGGAGTGGAGACCCAAAGTCCATCTGTAGACAATTGGACATCCACTTACATAAGTCACAAGGAAGAGACAAGCCAGTCAGGGTGAAGTATAGCACCAATGAAACATACAACTTTCCTTTAGTTCTTTAATGCTTCCACCCCACCCCCACTATCATGACCTCAATTCTACCTTACAAATCTGACTAGACCAGAGGATGCACACTGCTACAGATAAGAGCTGGCAACACAGGGAACCCAGGACAGACAAACTCTTCAGGACTAATGAGAATAGAGGTACCAGAAGGGTATGGGGGACGAGTGGGGAACAAGGGAGACTCGATCACAAGGATCAACATGTAACCTCCTCCTAGGGAGATGAGCAACAGAAAAGTGGGTGAAGGGAGACAGCAGATAATGTAAGATATGAAAATAAATTGTAATTTAACAAGGGTTCTTGGAGGGAGGGAAAAATGAGGAGCTGATATTGAGGGCTCAAATAGAGGGGAAATGCTTTGAAAATGATGATGGCAACATATGTACAAATGTGCTTCACAGAATGCATGAATGTATAGATTGTGATAAAAGCTGTAAGAGTCTCCAATAAAATATTTAATTTAAAAAAGAAAGAAAAATCCCATCATCCTCTAAGGAGCAGTCTGGCTATCCTTCTTCTGAGACAGGTTTGTTTTTTTGACAGCCCGTGGGATTTTCAATAGTCTTTGCCAACACCGTAGTTCAAATGCACCAATTCTTCTTTCATTGTCCTTATTCAAGTCCAACTTTCCCATGCACACGAGGCAACGGAAAATACCACAGCTTCAGTCATGGGCACCTTAGTCTTCTTGCTTTTCAATATAAAGAGGTCTTGTGCAGATTTACCCAAATGCAGTATGCCCTTTGACCTCCCGACTGCTGCTTCCATGAACATTGTTTATGGATCCCAGCAAGATGCAACCCTTGGTAACTTCAATCTTTTCTCCCTTTATCATGATGACACCTATTGGTCCAGTTGTGAGGATATTGGTTTTCTTTACATTGAGTCGTAATGCATGATCCTCATCAGCAAGGGCTTCAAGTCCTCCTCACTTAGAGCAAGTGAGGCTGTGCCATCTGCATATTGCAGGTGTAAGTCAGTCGTCTGCCAATCCCAATGCCGCATCCTTCTTCATATAATCCAGCTTTTCTGAGGACTTGCTCAGCATACAGACTGAATAATTATGGTGAGAGGATACAACCCTGTTACACACCATCCCTGATTTTAAACCAGGCTTGCTCTGTCTGCACAGCTGCATCTCTGTCCATGTCCAGAGTCTGCATGAGCACAATACAGTGTTCTGGAATTTCCATTATTCTCAAGACTATCTATAGTCTGCTATTATCCACACAATTTAATGCCTTTGCATAGTCAATAAGCCACAAGTAAACATCTTTCTGGAATTCTCTTCCATGAGCCGAGGTCCATCTTGCATGAGCAATGATACCACTTGTTGTAAATCTTCTTCTGAATCCAGCCTGAGCCCCTGTCAATCTACTGCTGCAACTGTTATTTGATGATCTGCAAAACTTTGCTTGCATGTCATTTCAATGATGCTGTTTGATAAGTTGCACATTCTGTTTGGTCGTCTTTCTTTGGCATGGGTACAAATACGCATCTCTTCCAGGCAGTCGGCCAGGTCTTTCAAATGTCTTGGCACAGATGAGTGAGTGCCTCCAGTGTTTCTCAGCTTGTTGAAAGGGGAAGTCCTTCTGAAGGCTTGAAGGTAAACAAGTGGCCATCTCTCTGAGAAGCAACAACGCCAACATGGCAGAAGCACAGCAGCTTACATGATCACCAGGTGTCGAAGGGATCAGGTTTCAGGCATTTAAGACCCAGAACAAAATCATACCCAAAGTGAATGGGGGTGTGTGCATGAAGAGGAGACCCAATGCCTATCTGCAAACACTTGGACATCCCCTCACAGAGGGGTCACAGGGAAGAGATGAGCCAGTTAGGGCGCAGTATAGCACTGATGAAACACACAACTTTCCTCTAGTTCTTTGGTGCTTCCTTGACCCCAGTATCATGACCTCAATTCTACCTTACAAATTGGATTAGACCAGAGCATGTACACTACTACAGATAAGAACCCACAACACAGGGAATCCAGGATAGATAAACCCCTCAGGGCCAACAATGAGAGTAGAGATACCAGGAGGAATAGGGGATGGTGGGGGGAATAAGGGGGAATCGATCACAAGGCTCAACCAAGAACCCCTTCCTAGGGGGACAGATAATGGAAAAGTGGGTGAGGGGTGATGGAGGATGGTGTAAGATATGGAAATAATAATCTATAACTTATCAAGGGTTCATGAGGGAGGGTGGATGGGGAAGAAAGGAGTAGCTGATACCAGGGGCTCAAGTGGGAGGAGAATGCTTTGAAAATGATGATGTGCACATGTGCAAATGTGCTTGACACCCTGGATGAATGTATGGGTTGTGATAGAGATATAAGAGCCCCAATAAAAGCATTAAAAGAAAAAAGGAAGACCCTCAAGGAGTCGGACTTATGCAGAGGTTGGGACAATGGGCAGAATATAACAGTCGTGAGGATGGCCCAAGACTGGCAGGGGTTCGTCCTGCTGTACAAGGGCCACTATGAGTCAGAACTGACTTGACAGCACCCAACAACAACAGCATAAAGCACAGGTGGCAAACTATTACCCACGGGGCAGCTACCTGTTTTTGTAATGAAAATGTTCATATAACATGGTTATGTCCTTTATGCATTGACATATGAGGGGGCACTGCCAAAACACCAGAATTCTTTTTCAAAGCTAAGTATTTAAAGTTTTTTAAACAAACAACCTTATCACCTTCAAAATACTCTCCATTACATTTATACATCTGTCAAATCTGCGATGCCATTCTTGGAAACACTTTTCAAACTCATCTGTTTGAATGGCTGATAGCACCTCATGTTTTTTTCTTCACCTCTTCTAAGTCATTCAATTGCTGTCCTTTCATGGCCCTCTGCATTTATAGAAACGAAAAGAAGTCACCTGGAGCAAGGTCAGGTGCATGGGGCAAGAGAGGCATGCTGTTTTTTTGCCCAAAACTGGTGCACTGAGGTGGATGCATTGTCATGGTGGCACAGCCAGTCCTCCACCTGCCACAAATCAGGCCTTTTTGGTCGCAAACTGTTATGCAATCTTTTCAGAACCTTTAAACAGAAAGCTTGATTAGCAGTGTGACCTGGTGGAATGAACTCCAAATGCACTATCAAAAAAACAAATGAGCATTGTCTTGATCTTTGATTTCACTTGACAAGCATATTTTGGGTGAGTTGGTGATGGTATTGTCCACTGGTTTGATTGATATTCGCTTTCATGGTCATAATAGCACCATGTCTCGTCACCAGTAATGACCTTGGAAAAGAAAGTCTGCATTGCTTCTGAGCTGTTATTTCAAAACCTGGCATGTTTCCAGTCGATGCTTTTGTCCTGGGTCAGTCCGAACCTGAGGCACAAATTTCACAGTGACCCTTCTCATTCCCCAATCTGCCAATGAAATTCACTGAACCGAGCCCCAGATAGTCCAGATAACGTCCCCATCTCTTTAACGGTCTGTTGGTCTTCAAGCACAAATGCAAGAATTTGTCAATTTTCATCCATCTGGGAAGTTCACAGATATCTAGACTGAAGTTTTTCATCAATGGAAATGTCACTCTTTTTGAAACAAGATAATAACATACACTTGAGTTTTCCCATAGTGCTGTCCTCATAAGCTGTGTTCAACATCACAACGGTTTCTCTGGCATTTTTCCAGAGCAGGAAACAAAAATTCACAGCTACACGCCATTTTCTTGAACAAAAATGAGGTTTCAGCTAAACTGCTTTTATGAAAAAATTCACTGTGACCAGAGAGAACCTTCCCAGGTGACGCCACTGGGTGCACTGACCCAGTGAGTTGCTTGGTGCTCCCCCAGCAGGAAACAGTGCATACTACGAAAGCCCAGCAGAGCTGTTTCCAAGTGTTTTTGTGTATGCGTGGGGTTAACCTCCTTGTAATACCTGTGGCTGGTTTCTCACTACAAGGGCAGAGTTGAGTAGGGAAGGCAGGCTATCTATGCAAGACCTAAGATAATGAAAATAAGATTCTTAAAAAATGATTTCCAACTTCTGATATAAAACATTATTGCTTAATCATACTAAAATATAGAGTTTTTTAAACTTTAAACTCCGTGTAGCCAATTTAATCTCACAAAATGCTTCTGTTGATTTTTGCTGAACTCTTGAACCAGTCACCAATCTATGCTTGCAGTGGAGTGGAGTTTTGACATCAATGTCTGTTATTTTCATTTATGTTAAGCAGCAAAACAAAAGGAGAATGTAGGAATTCAACTCATTCATCAACAATGTGATGATTCTGCGTCACTGAATAATAGTTTTTGAATACTGGAGGAATGTGCCTTCACATTTTAGGGGCTCTTGACAACGATACAGCTACAGGCATAATACTCTTAGATGTAATCTGCATTCGTTGGCAGAGACTGGAACTCTTTACGGGAGTAGAAAACCCTGTCCGTCTACAGAGAGGCTGGTGGTTTTGAACTCTGGACTTAAAAGTGAGAGGCTGGTGGTTTTGAACTTTGGACTTAAAAGTTAGCAGCCCCATGGGTAACCACTAGGCCAGGCCACCAGGGTGCCTTATTATGAAGCAAATGGTACAGCAAGGAAGAGTTGCTGTATTCGTCCAGGAGTCACAAGGAAGTGTGAGTCAGAGTCACACTGTTTTAGAGGCAGTTGAAGAACAGGAGCACTTCACCTGAACACGAATGATTCCTGGAAGTGACACTCGGCTCTCGGGGTGTGTTTTCTATGAGCAAACTGCCTTGGTGGCGCAGTAGGCCAAGCGCCGGCATGCTAACCCCAAGACCCGCGGCTGGAACCCATCAGCTCTTCCGCAGGAGGGAAGCTGAGCCCGTCTGCTGCCAAGGTCCGCAGCCACGGAAAGCCTACGGGACAGTAATACTCTGTCCTGTAGCAGCATTAGGATTGGGAACCCGCTTGAGGGCAGTGCGTGCCTGCTGGTCGTCCGTCTGTGATCAGCACATACAGCGAGGCAGGCTCTGTCCCCATGGGCCTGACCTCCACAGTGGGAGGACCAAGCAACCTGTAGCGGTATGGATGGAACAGGAGCTGCCTCTGTAACAAACCATCGTGGTAAGGAGTGAAAAATGGTTTTCAAAAGAATCCTGTCTCCTGGGCGACACTGTGGGAGGAAACCAAGAGTCATCAGCCATGGTTCAAACCAAGAGTCATCAGCCATGGTTCTGACCCATGGAAACCGACCCAGTGTAAGGTCGATGGCCAGGGGGTGAAAGGGGCAGGAAGTGTCACCATCACTGGGTAAACCTCTGGGCTGACGGCTCCTGCATGATGGCTTGGAAGGAGAACCCGCGTTGAACCCTAAAGGTCAAGCAGCAAAGGCTCCAGGCACTTCCAAAACCACGCACCTGGCTGCTAGCTTTCCTCTCGGCGGTTCACAATGAGCAGATGCAGCAAGGATTTTGAGGTGCCTTTCTCTCCTGTCCCCTCACGAGCCACTCTGTCCCCGGGTGTCCTCTCTCCTCTCCCCCAACCCCTGGGCCCAAGTCAGGAGCTCTGCTCACAGGCTGATCCCCACTCACAGGGATCTTGTAGAGGAGAGGAGCCGGCTCCTTAAGGTTTCTGAGACGACATTCTTATGAGAACAGACAGCTGTGTCTTTGGCTCACAGAGGCTGTTTTGTTTTGAGTTTTTTGGCGGGGGGTGGGAGGGGGCTGAACTAGTGAAAGCCACAGCGTCACCAGGGCTCGCTAAACTCAGACATCCCCACCTTCTCCATAGACTGACTCCCCACTGCAGCCCTGGCTCCTCTCGTCTGGGCCCACCCTGGGCAGAGCGACCTGCACAGAACACACCCTCCAGCTGGCTGGGGTTTTCCCATGGCTCTCCCTCTCCATGCCCTCGGGGGCCCTGGGTGGTGCACAGCATCAGCACCTGACTAACTGGAAGGTTGGAGGTTCGAATCTATCCAACGGCACCACAGAAGACAAGCCTAGAGACCGATCTGTGGCCCACGGGTCATCCTGAGCGGGCGCTGGCTCCACAGCAGAGCGCCAGCATGTCCTCAACCCCCTGCGGGCTCAACCTGGCACACAACCTTCATGAACAGCCCCCCATTATCCTTCCATTCCCACCTTTTGCCATTTTCCCACACCCACTCCACCCTCTGGCCATCCCAAACCACGCTCTGCTCCCTGAACACACACGTTCAGTCCTTCTCAGCCAGCTCAGGAATCCCCTCCCCCAAGAGGCCTGATCCTTCAGGCCGAGCATTGGGATGGCTCCCTGTCCACTCTCCTGCAGCAGAAGTGTGCCTGTCTTAGGGCGCCAAGCACCCAGGACACAGTAACGGCTCTATGACCTGTGTAGGATAGTCATTACCCAGCACAGGCTTGAGGGGTTCTGCCTCACCGAGAATGCCGCCGTGCCCCAGAGGAGGTCACATGGGGGAGGGGAGGGTTCCAGTAAAGGACTGCTCGGCTCCCCACTTTGGAGAAACACACAGGTTTTGCCTCACTACACACAGTGCCCAGACAGCTATCGTGTGCATCCGGGCCAATTAGGGATCTGGGAGCTTCACCAAGGGGGCTCTCTGGACAGCTGTACAGGGACACAGGAGACCGTCTTAGGATTTTCATTCTTACTACAGGTGTCGCCTTGCCACTCCCGGGGGAGAAGGCCAAGTATCATCGAAAAGCCTCTTAGGCCTCAGGAAGAAACTGGAAGGCGCGGAGTTATGATTAAAACGTGGAAGGAGCAAGAGGGAAGAAGCAGAGCAAAATGACTGCAGGCAGACTCCTTCCGGATCCCTCCGCACCAACACGCGCTCTGTTGTCAGGGTGGGGCTGGGGGTCTGCTGGAAGGACAGAGGATGGCTGGGTGGGGCCAACTGCCAGGTCCCACATGCTCAGTGGGGAGCAGGCGCTGGGCCAGATGAGAACTGGGCACAGTCTCCTTGTTGGACACTTCAGTGAAGGCTGGCTGAGCCTGGGAGGAACTGGTCAGGAGCCAACTGGTGGCTTTGTGCATTTCCACCACTGGGCAGGCAGTCATTCCGACTTGGCCATGTCCCTCAGCCAGCCACCTTCACCCAGCCCTGGCTACTGGGTTCCTACAATGTCCGGTCTCTTCGGAGAGCGACCATCCCCCTGCCTTTAGGAAGTCACCCTTGTGGGGCCAGCCTCCCAAGAGGCCCCTCTGGAAGATGGGGCCCAGCATCACCTCTGGGAAGCTTAGTAAGTCTGGAGGGCTGCAGGGCTGTGCCCGGACATCACAGTCCTGGAGCGGACGCTTGGGCAGCACAGGCTGGTGACCTGGTGATGGGTTTCGGCAGGGGAGGAAAGCTCTCAACCAGCACTAACAGAAACGTGAGGTGAGCCACACATATGGGCCACATAGGTTATTTTAAATTTCCTGGCAGCTACATCAAAAATGTAAAAAGAGGTCTAAGTATTTTTAATGTTTAAAAAATTATCAAACTATCACTATTATATATGCATATGTATATTTACATATATGAAACTGGGCAAGGGAGCAGCGGTAGAGATTTGGACATGTGCAGAGTCCACGTAAATATCTTGAGACTACATTTCCCAAAATGCACTGCTGCCCCCATGAAAGTTCCCACACCAGTGGAAGTATTTGAGAATTTCGTTTGCGTGTAATTCTTAAAAGAATGCGTATACATGCAGGAGACAACACTGAGGCTGACCATAGTGGCTGGTAAGGTTTTCTTCCTCTTAGTAGTTTCTAAATAAAATTACCTTGCAATGTCCTATGTCTTCCAAATATAAATCTTTCTCTTGGTAAGGTAAGAACCTGAACTCTGGTAAATTTATATCTGTACCTAGATATGTATATCTCTATATAATTTTTGGAGGGCATACCAAGTCTTTGAAATCCAGTGTGCTCAAAGCTGATGAACCACATGTAATTCCCGGAGTGGGCAGCACAGGTGTGATGCACAGGGGCTGCAGCAGAACTGGGGTCCCACTCTCCGACCCTGCAGGGCTCTGAGCAGCCTGGTCAGGATCCTCATATTTTGGAGGTCAAGGGATACATACTGATGATAATCTTTCTGTTAACCCAGAGCAAGAACAGACCCTGATCCAGACTGACACATTCACAAACAACAAAACCACAAACCAAGCCCCCTGAATCCACTGCTGTTGAGTTGATTGCAACTGAACACAACCCTACAGGGCAAAGTAGACGTGCTCAGTAGGGTTTCTGGGACTGCCAATCTGAGCAGACAGCCTAGTCATGGAACAGTGGGGTGGGCTGGGACCACTGAGCTCAGGGCTACAAGCCCAGTACTTTAGCGATGGTGCCGGCTCTTTAATCGCATCCAATAGTTCTCTACTGTAGAGAGGACTGGCCACCCAGAGGACTGTGGGTCTGAGTTTACCTTTCTAACAAGTTCCTGGCATGCTGCTGTGGCTGGTCCAGGGAACCACTAATTTGGTTCATGGAACCCTGTGGCACAGTGGTTACATGTTGGGCTGCTGTCAGGTCAGGAGTTCGAAGGCACCAGCTGCTTCTCGGAGAAAGAGGCGGCTTTCTCTCTCATCTAGAGTTAGTCTTGGGAACTCACAAGGGCAGTCTAGCCTGTCCTATAGTCACTATGAGTCATTGTTGACTTGATGGCTGTGAATTTTTGTGTTTTGTTTTTTTTGGAAATCTAGTTCATGCTGAGTGAGCCCCTTGGTCAGCTTTTCCTAAGGAGTGCTCAGTCTATTTCTATTTGCTTACCTCCTGTGATGTGGAACTCACCACCTACAGAGGCCACTGACTGCTATGTAGCACCTAAGCTGCACCCCCTAAGGCTTTCCTTTGCTTTTGCCTCCAGGACCAGTCCCTCCTTCCCCACACTCACCCATCCTTCTCCTTCCGATCCCTGAGCGCTGTGCCCTTGGCAGCTTCTCCTGCAGGCAGTCTTATGCATAGTGCCACAGTAAAACTAGCCGTTTCTAGCTTTTACCATGATTTCATGATTAAACAGCCTACCCTGAAACCAAATGCACAAGCCCCCAAAGTGTATCTCCAAGCAAGATTTCCCCATTGTGCACCTGCCTGTTGCTCATCTCTGCCCCTCCTACCCTCCAGTTAGCCACACACGTAAGCCTCCTAATGTTGGTGGCCAGACTGATTCTGCAGTGGAAATGCTTCCTTCAGGCTGCAGCAAAAGAAACAGTACCCCTTTCAACATGCCGGATTTATTCATGTTAACCAATGTCTGCATTCAGAGATTAGGCCCGTCCTGTTTTCTGTGACAGTTTGAATAATGTTTCTGACAGGAAATGAGGGCCAGTGAGATCCCAGAGGCAGACACTCTGCCTTTCCCACTGCCAAGCCCTCTGAGAAACTGAGGTGGAGCCAGTCTCATTTTGCTCTCAAGTTGCCTTCATATCAGAACCTGCCTGGTCAGGGCTCGGCCTCGGTCTGTCCCATGGGCATGCACACGTGCTCTTTGTGGAACAAGCAAGCTGGTTCTGGACAGAGTGCCACGTGCTCCCTGCAGACACTGCCAGCTACAGCCCCAGTCTCCTGCCTGCTGGCTGCCCACACTCTCGTCCCCGGGCTCCAAAGCCTATGGCTACAACCCAGCTGCCTTCCTGGACGGTGCACGCGGTACATGCTGGTGACTGCTGAGTCAAAGGTTGATGGTTCAAGTCTACTCAGAAGCACCTTGGGAGAACGGCCTGGCGATCTACTTCTGAAAACCTTAGGAGTCTCTGGGTGGCAAAAACGCTACAGTGCTTGCCAACGAAGTCAACGGCTGGTGTGGGAACCCTCCCAGAGGTGGCTTGACAGCAGTGTCTGGTGAGTTCCCTCGGCAAGAATCACAGTCACTGACCGCATGCACACATGCACGCGTGCACGCACACACGGGTTGGCATGAGTTGGAATCTACTCTCAGTCAACTGGTTTGGGTGATTTTATTGCCATTTAGATGCCGCACATCTTAATGTCTGAAACTTGGAGGAGACACGAGGCCAGGGGATGCATGTCTGGCCCGCTGGGCCCGGCCCCCTTCCCCAGGCCAGCAGCGGGGGGAATGCCACCGTCCTGGCGCTCTGCTTGGCCCTCTGCAGCCTGAGTCCCGGCCCGCAGGTGGAGCCCCATGTTAGAATCTGGATCTCCTTCTCAGGAAAAGAGGAAAAAGAAAACCAGGCTCTCACCTCTTCACGAGCAGGAAGTGGGGCTGTGGAGCAGGATGCAGGGGTTGGCACGAGAGCAGAGCATGTGGGTATGGGCGGGGCACTGTAGGTTGGGTAGGCTTCCCCTGGCCTAAGAAAGTGGGAAAGAAAACGGGCTTCTAGAAATGAGGCCAGCCAGTTTTTCTGGGAAGGGTCTGTTAGGAAATGCTTTGGCTTCTTTTGTAGCCCGGCCTTCTCTGTTGAAGCTCCTCAGCTGGCCTCCGCGGGGCCAACAGCCACAGAGATAAAGGAGATGCTCAGGCCTGGCTGTGCCCATTGAATGCTACTGGGCCCTTATTCTAAGCAAGTCCTAATCGGTCTCCCATGTAACACCTGGTTCCCACCTCTCCTGTGCGGGGCTGTCCATGGGCCCTGGGGTCTGGAGGGATCTATTTATGTGTAAGGGTGTGCCTCTGTGGATATATAAGTGTGCAAGAGAGTGCATGCTTGTGTGTGTGTGAGTGTGCGTACGTGTGTGTACACATGCAAGTTGTGTGTTCTTGTGCCGGCAAGCATGTATGTGTGCACACGAGCGCCCGTGCAAGAGTGTGTACACATGCCCATGTGAGTGTGCAGATCATGTGCAATGTCGACAGCAGAAAAACTTCACTAATCATGTACAGTCTGGTGGCAGAGCTGCAGGCGTGCACAGGAGCAGGGCTGTGCTGGTGGCAAGCGTCGCCCAGAAGACGGCAGCAGGGCTCACAGTCTCACTCCTTGTTAACATGCAAGCCCACAGGCAGATTGCGACGTCACAGCAGAGCAGCGCCACGGCACAGCCTGCAGAGGCTGCTACCATCCTCCTGGGAGCCCTGCCAGTCACGGACCCCACCGCCACTCCATGTGGCCTCCTCTGGCAGAGGAAAATCACTGGCTAGTCAGAGCAAGTGGAATGCTTTGTTGTTGGAAAATCTCGGTGTCTCTCTAGGCCTGTGCAGCACCGTGAGGTGACGTCAATGGCTCAGGCGACCAGCGCTCTGTGCTGTTACACTTCCCTGAATACCAGTTAACTCCTGGCAGAGAAGACACTTCGCCGTGAGCCTCTGAAAAGGCCAGGCGGCCCCTGGCTTCTGCATCCTCAAGCCCCACCCCAAATCTCCCGAGATTCAGGAGACCGGGATTGACACCATCACCTCCGTCATGCTAACACGGGCGGTCCTGTGTGGCAGGCACTGGGGCTGCAGAGAGGCAAACACGGGCTGGTGACCCTGCCAGAGAAGAGAGGGGAGCTGACCACGCAAACAGCGCTGATACACCTGGGGTAGCAGGAGACCATACTAGGGGAAGAAGGGGTTTGGGGGGTAGGGTGGGGGAGGGTTATCAGAGAACAGCGCTGTTTTGAGTGTCTTAGAATGGGCGTTGAGAGCAGGATAGGGTTTGCAAGTTGGAGCTGTGGCAGGAACACTGGTCCAAGGGAGACTGGCTCCCGTTCACCCAGTAAGAAAGGGGCGGGGGAGCAAGGCAAGGCCCTTCCCTGTGGGAAGCGTTCTGGACATGAACTGTACCTGGCTAGTTTGGGGGCATGAGAATGAACGAATCCAAGTGGGCCGGTGCTCTGCACTGTCGACCCGCATCTAATCCCTGCTGGGGTGTGCTTCTTGGGCTCCGTAGTCGGTCTCTACAGAAACACTAGGATCTGGAGCTGTGCCTGTGCCACCTGTCATGTAGACCCGACTCACGTCATCGTTCTTCCTCGGGTTTGCCTGCAATTTGCTGCTGGAAGAATCTATGAACACGGACTCCCTTCTTTTCCCAGCGGTTCCATGGACTCATGTACCTGGCTAACCTTTTGGTCTTAAGAGATAATTTCTTGGTACCAGATGGAATACTCAAGCAGTTGATGTGGAGAAGGCATCGTGAGAGAGCAGATGGAGCTGGGGACATTGGATGCAGGGTGACAACTGACTAAACGGTTCTGTGTGGCTGACAAGACTTCACCCCAATTTCCCCTCGAGGAGCTCACTTCTCACCAGTGGGGACCAAAATGTCCCTGGGAACACTGGTCCCTGGTTTTCATTTCCCTGCCTGAACTTCACTCTCTGCTCCTGAACTCCACAAGCCACCTCCACACTGGACGTTAATGGCATTAGGCCCAGAAGTCTTGCACGTCCTTTAGAGACATTGTCCCTTTAAAAAAAAAATCTTCAGCCCACATGTTGTATGTTTGCCAAAGGAGACCGTTGGGAATTAAGATTGTTGAACACTGGCTCTCAACAGAATGTAAAGCATAAAAGTAAACTCAGTGCAGCCATGAATATAAATCACATCGAAAAACACTGAGTGGATTTTAAAAGACACCAAAGTCACTCTACATTCTGAAGCTCCCACTCAATGCTCTCAGGTCGAGCAGCGTATTAATATCCTCTTACTTCAGAAGAGAGTGCTCAAATGCGTCACTTTGCTAGATGCAATGGCTAAAAAAAAGTACAGTATTAATTTACAGTGGTTCTTAGTTCTGATCGGCATTTGTAGGGGCGAACTGGATGCAAACTTTTTATTTGTTTAGAAATTAAGATCGCAAACAGAACACTTGAAAACAATGTTCTTTGAAGGAATGCTATGTTCGCATAAAGCTCATTCTTCTAGAGCTCGGCCAAGCGAAATTGAAGCTGATGGGCCCCACTAATAAAGTAGTACAGGCTTGCAGGGGAATTGCGATTATGTTTTTAGTATTTGTCAGAGGAGCTTCATTTTCTCATAAGCCTTCTTAATTGGCAGCCACAATCAGATGGAAGAAAACAAGCAGAGAACAAATGTCACGCATGGGAAAGCTGACAAAGCAAATGAAGCAAACTGGATACTGTACCTGCTTATTATTGTCAGTGGTACAACACAGTTTCTTGAGGGAGACAAAATGCCTAATTTTCCTAATAACATAAATAATCAGTTATTAGTAAGTCAGATATGAGATGAGTCAACAAGTCAGCAAATGAAAACATCAACAGTCTTCCTAAAAGCAAAACCCCAGGGTCCGTTCTAGGGCAGATTGAAAATTCAAACAACGCTCATCTATAGAAAGCCTGGTGTTCACGAACCGTGCCCACGTGTGCCTTCCACGAACGGTGCTTCTGTTCTCAAGCAAGCAGAAGCCGAGACGCTTTCCTAACGGGCGTTTCGTTGCATACAGCCTCCTGACGCTGGGCTCGTAGCTAGCTTCCGGGACAGGATGGGCTGCCACTACACAGAGGATCGGGTTGACTTCTGCTGACACTAAATGATATTACTATAGCTCATATAAAAGACTGGTTTCCACGGGGACCCAATCCCCTGGTCACTGTTTTTATATTTAATATACCGTGTTCTTCATAGCATGGGCAACATTATGATGGTGTCTTCCAGGTAGAGAAAGAGTCTCTTGTGTCAAGGGCCATGCTAGCCCCTGAAACAGCCTGTGGTCTTGTACACGACCACAGGGAGACCAGGCAAATGGCTCCCGGGCCTTAGCCCTGACACAAAACCCAGTCAGCTTCATAGTGCTAACCTCTCCCCCCATCTGGCTCCCCGGTTCAGTTTTCTCTAGCGCTCTCTGAGGAGAACATAGGAGAAACCGAGCAAACACGGCTACATTTGTCATGAGCATCACCCGATAGGAAGAGGGGAAAATTCCCTTCTAATCACAATTGCCTTTGAGAGCTCACTGCCTATACTAGCTGGTGGTGGTGGTGGGGAGCTGGAGAGAAGGACTTCTTCCTGTCATCTGTCAAGTCAGTCTGACAGAGATGATTCGTGGGCAACAGTGCCTCTTCCTCGTTTGGGTTCCTAGCCATTCTGGTCATACGTCCTCACAAAAGGGCTCTGGGCTTTCGTTGCTCGAGGAGATGGCCTATGGATAATGATTAAGGACACAGGGACAGCTCTGGGCATGGTCGCCCTCCTGGGCCTCTGAGCACAGACCACCAGGAGGACGGCCCAGCGGGCAGCCTCCCTCTGCGACCTTGGGCAAGGGCATATCAGGGCCCAGACCATCCCGAGGGAAGGAGAAGGGGGCCGCCAATGACAACAGGGCACAGGATATTCAACGGTGGTCTCCGATCTGAAAGGGGATAGGCAATTTCGGAAGTAAGCACACCAGCAATATGGGAGGGAAAAGAACCCGCAGGCGCTTCGCTGGTTTTGCGCAATGTCTGGTTTGCTTGTCGGAGCCGCTGGCCTCCTGTGACTGGCACGCTCACAGCCGGCTCATAGTTTCCCACAGCGCCACCTGATGATGCTGGGTGGCCCTTATAAACCTCTCCCGTGGGGGCAGTGTGGACACACTGGCTGGTTGACAATGGCTCACCAGGGATTTACTGTTAGGGGATCCTGCTTGGCCCTGTAAATGTTCCTGTAAAAGGTAACTGGAAAAGGGGACTTTTGGGGGGGGGGGGCAGGAAAGGGAGTGTATGTGTACTTTATCTTCTCATAAAATAAACAGGCGCCTTGGACCATCTGAGATGAAGTAGAATCTGGTCCCTCAGATCCTGGTTGGACACCATTTCCTCCCTAACCAATGACCTCCAGGGATCTCCTGCCCCATGGGGAACCAGGTCCACGTCACCGGAAGAGAGCTCAGAAGGCCACTCCCTGACAGGGAACCCTAATGGAAATTAGTGCTATCAAGGGCCAGGCCCAGAAACAGTGCCCCTTTGGAGGGCAGGGGGCAAGGGCACCAGAGATGATCGGGAGGAGGTGGGCAGTCAGGGGGATGCTGCCTGTGAGTTCATAAGCAGGGCCAGAGCGGGCGGGGAAGGAGAGAAAGCTCTGACAATGGGCTGATGCCAAGAGGTCAGGGGTGTGCCCTGCCGACTGTATGGGACTAACCCTTTCCCGACACTTCACAGTGCAAACAGAGAATGCCTCGTGGGCCCCGAGTCGTTATCTTCAGCTAAAAGGGTTCAAGAGGTTGTTCTCACCCTCCTTGGCCCATCACGGGGGTGATCTTCACATGCTGTTGGATGCTGTCTCCGGATTTCCGTCTGGCATAGTACACCCCCTGCCACTCCTACATGGACAAAGATAGCTCTTAAAATCCTCCCGGGACTGCTGGCCACTTTACAGGTCCCGCCAGGTGGAGGAAGAATGTTCCCAGCGCTTCCGCGACATTTCACACAGTACCCTCTGCAATGCTGGCTTACTGGAGGCTCACAGTCACAAGGCATTCGGCATGGCCACCGCCACGCTGCCCTGCAGGGCCCCAATACCTGGCCTGAAGTGGTGCAGTCCCCACTCTTCCCTGAGGACACGCCCCCCGCCCCCTGCCCCGCCCGCTTCCCTGAGGAAGCCACCTTGGGTTCAGGGATTCTGTGAAGGCCGTTCTCAAAATCTCCCCAAAACCTGTGTGCTTGGAGCTATCATTCTTACTTTACAGATGAGTAAACTGAGGCTCAGAGAGTCGACTTCACCCCCCCCCCCCCCGCGGAAGCGGAAAGCCTGTTTGAAATGGGCTTCTCTTTGGCTTTCCCTGTGCCCATCATCTTTCTAACATCCCCCATGGCCTCCCTGCCAAGGCGTCCCTGGGGTTGGTCCGACTGCTTGTCTGGTTGGCGCAGAGCGGACCCTGGGCTGAGAGGAAGAGCCAGGTGACCTCAAGGGCATCCCTCGGGCATGGCCACTGTTTCTGGGAGGGAGAGGCTAAATCTGGGAGCAAATCCCAGCAGTCCTTCCAGCCAGGTGGATGGCGGCCATGCCTGCTAGGCCACCAGCTGGGTGGCAGGATTCTCTTGGCACACGTTCAGGAGGACTTCACAATGGCCTGTCTCCTTTTCAATCTCTTCTCCAAATTTAGTTGGAGAGTAATTTTGGCCATTATCTGTAATCCAAACTCATTGTATTCCCCCCCCCCCAAAATCAGGTCCTATTTATTATTCATCCCGCCCCCCCCCATGGCTAGAATACTTATGTAACTACTTCACATCAGAGAGAGGAAGATGAAAGGAGCTGTGCGTGAGGAAGCATTCCGAATGCGTAAAAGAACAAGCCAAGGTAGTGGCAGCCTGGGGAGCCAGCGTCTGCCCAGAGGAGCAGCGTAAGGGAACATCCCTGCGTGGTTCATCCCGTTACCCTCGTTAGCCTGCCCACAAGCAGGTGGAAGCCCCTGGAGCAGCAAGTACCCATCGATAAGGAACCACGATGAGTACAGAGAACAGAAAAGGGAAAACTGACAAATGAACAAAACCAACCTACAAACCCAAACAGCCCCATTTGAATAACCCAAGCCTTGTAAATACTGACATCCAATTCTTCAAGCCTACCCCAACACTAGATGAATGGAAAGCCCCCGCCCCGGGCTGGAACTCAGCTCAGAAATAGGCACGCTACCCCCACCAGCCACCCAAAGTCCCAAACTCCCTGCCCTCAAGTTGATTCTCACTCTTCATGACCTTAGTGGACAGGATATCAGACTGCCCCGGTGGACTTCTATGACGGTAATTCTTTATCAGAGTAGAAATCCTGACCTATCTCCCTGGGGGCAAGTGGTGGTTTCAAACTGCTGCACTCATGGTAGCAGCCTGACATGTAACTGCTAGGACACCAGGGCTCCTTCCCCAGTGGGGGGAGGGGGATATGTATGGAAATGATGGCACTTTGTTTTACAGACTCATAAGATTCCATATCAGCATAATCTGTAGATAGACCCAATGCCCAAAGTCATGTCCACACAGCCATTCTGTACACACACACCACACAACCCCCTCCCCCCCAAAAAAACCAGCTTCCTGTCAGCAGAGTGTGACTACACACCCAGACACCAGGAGGAGCCTCCAGGAGAACTCAGTGGGTTTCCCGGTGCAGGGACGGGCACGTGGGTTTGCTTGGCTTGTGTGACCCACCTTTCCCTTCTTGATGCACGTGTTGATGGTGTCGAGGAGGTCTGCCCGGTTCTTATCACTTTTGGGCAGCTCGGCGAGTTCTTTGCCCAGGAGCTCGCCTTTGTGGTAGCCCATCATCCTTTCAAAGGCTGGGTTGACATACTGTTAGGGGGAGGAGGGGAGAGGTCAGTGCAGGCTGGAGAGGGAATGTGTGCTCGGCAGGGGACACCAAGGAACTGTGCTTGAAGGTCACATGAAAATGTCCCAGGGTCACTGCTCTCTGGCATAGGTGCCAACCAGCCTTGGTATCCCCACACTCACTCGCCCTGACCAGTCTCCACAAACCAAGCCTTTGCACGACGGTGGCTGCCCTCCCTAGCAACCACTGCCAGATCCAGCCGCTACCCCCAGCTCCTTTACCCACTGGAAGAAATCAGAAGAAATGCTTCCTCCAGAAAAGAGCAGGAAGCCCTGATCTAGTACCAGTGTGTGGTGGGCCTCATTCATCATCCACTGCCCCGGGAAACAAGGAAAGACTCAGAACAACAGAAATAAAATGATATTAGAACTCGCTTCAATACTGTGGCTTATATTAGCCACATCTCCGCAAGGTGGCAGCTCACTCTCTCATGCCTGCTTTTGAGTGGTCACCATCTAATCATCTGGCTACGGTGATGAGGGCACTTGGGGCTGATGTGAACAATAAGCCCAATCCTGGCAGCTAACTGGGACCGCCTCCCCGCCAAGTGCTAGGGGCAGAGCATGAGATGGGCAGCACCCCCATCCCCTCATCCCCCAGGCCCATCTTAGGGGCAAGCAGACACAGGCTTCTTCCCAAAGTTCTGCCCAGGACCCTAAGCCGTAGAGCTGTTACCTGGGCTGACTTCCCACCCTTGTCTCCTCCACCCTTCAGTTTCTTCTCAAAGGACACCCCCATCGAGTGAGGAGTTGAGTGGGAAGAGACATGTGACCGAGGATGCAAGAAGATCCAGGGGCACGGCATTTAGGTCAAAGGTTTCTCTGGGAGAAATCCACATCACGCTGATGCTTCAGAACCATTCTTGAGAGTTGCAATCGCTCTTGCCCTGGACTGATGACAGCAGTAATGAGTCCGGTGATGCGGGGACTCTTGGAGAGCTGTTCCTTCGGGGACATGGCTCTGATTAATAAAATTAACTCTGGCTGGGAGGGTCAGGAAGATGCTCGGGGCTCTGGGCACTGCTGGGGAGCTGGAGAGAGGATGCAGCATAGGTTTCACTGGGACTGCACCACCACCCTCGTGGGCCAGGCCAGGACATCGCCAGGCCTGTCCCAGTCCCCTGGCCCGCTGCCTGCCTGCTGCCGAGCTGCCTGCGTGCCTTCCATCCGCAGGCCTGTGCCCGTGTGCTCTACGCCAGCCTCCCTTTCTTATCTCTTCGCCTCACCAACCCCCATGGACCCCCTCTCCTCCTCCAGGAAGCCTTCCTTGAGCCCCCGCACAACAGGAGTTGGTGGTACCCCCTATGTCCTCAATGGTCTCCTCTTCAGGCATCTAACGGACTCATTACACAGACTTTGGTTCTTAATTTATTGCTTTCTCTCCCCCAACCCACTGCCACCCAGACTTTGCAAGACTGTGAACCTTTATGGGAGCAGCCAGCCTCATCTTTCCCCGCTGGAGCATCTGGTGGGTTTTGAACTATCAACCTTGGCAGACACCACATCCCTAAGGTCAATGACTTTCTCTTTGGATGGTCAAGGCTGTTTCAGAAATACTTGATGGCTGAATAGACGGCATTGATAATGTGTTGTCTTCCCTGTGTGCTGGCTGCGTTGGAATACGTTTCCATGCATGCTTCTTCTTCTCCCCTGTGAGGTTGTAAATGAACAGAAGCCACTTCCCCTGTTCACCTCGAGGTTCCACCGTCTCTGAGAAGAGCAGGTGCCTAGGGCAGGGGCTCCAGAGCTGAGGTGCCCAAGTCTAAGCTCTGGCTCTGTTAGTTACTAACTGCAAGGCTTTGGAAAAGCTCCTGAGCTGGTTTTCCGGTTCCTCACCAGAAAAGTGGGCAGAAGACAAGGATTGTTTTAAGAAGTACATGAGTGTGGATGAAATGCTTCCAACAATGCCTGGTGCATGGTAAATACCACGTAAGACTTCCAAGTAGTAAACAAGACAGTTTAGACAGAGGGGCTAGATCGACAGAGCTGGCTCCTAAATTTTAGGTGCTATTTTCTGACTTCCAAATATCTATACACACAAGGGGGCACAAATCTGAGGCAATACTGGGAGGCACCCTCCCCCCCCCACCATATGAGAACATGTATGGAATCAACATTACAGACTCTTCTTGGAATACACAGCACCAAGATGATCTGATTACTGATCTTTGTGTCCAACTCCAAATCAGTCCCACTGCCATCGAGTCGATTCTGATTCCTAGCGACTTTATAGGACAGAGTAGAGCTGCCCCTGTGGGTTTCCAGGACTGTACTCTTTTCCGGAGTAGAAAGCCTCCCCTTTCTCCTGCGGAGCGGCTGGTGGCTTCAAACTGCTGACCTTGTCGCTAGCAGCCCAGTGCATAACCCACTATCCCACTCCTTGCCCGCAGCATCCTCTTTGCATTGGGACTGCTGAGGGAGATCTCACAATGGTAGGAAGCGGGTCCCTGAGGTCCCCCCAGAAAAAGTTGCCAAGTGAAAAGTGTCTTATGTCAGGATTCCTTTTCTGTCACAGAAGGCGTTCTGATGGCCTAGTGGCTGTGCACTGCGCTGTGCTGCACAAGGGCAGCAGTTCAAAACCACCAGCCGATCTTTGCGAGAAAGGTGGGGCTTTCTACTCTTGTTGGAAGTCACCATTTCGGAAACCTCCCAGGGGCAGTTCCCCCTGAGTGGGCAGTGGCTGGTGGCCGTGGGTGCGAGGGTTGTTCCCTAGTCACACCGTGCCGCTCCCTCCCCCTCCCTCCCTCACACCCTGCTTCCTCCTGTTCCTGGCCAGCATCTGTGACTCCACCACCACACTCCTTCTCCCGGAGACCCACGTTTTCCATGCCACTGCCGGCGGCGTTGGCACGGAGAAGGCCTCTGCTTCCCGGTTAGAAGTGGTTCTTCTCAGATGACAAGCGGGGAAGGGAGGAAAGGGCAGGGCATCCTTTCTCCTCGTCCCTGAAGCCCCACTCCAGCCTCCCAAGATGGTGAGAGGGGACGCCCAGAGACAATGCGTGCTGCTCCAGTCAGGACAGTCCAATGCCTTGGTGGGAAATCCCATATCTCGTCTGCGAAGGGAACACAGCAGCTTTTGCTGCGGTCCGGGAGGCAGCAGCAGGGGCAGGTGGGCCAGGGAAAGGCAGCAGCCCGAGGACGCCTCCAGCTCCATTTCCAGGGTGGGGGGGAGGACTTGGCAGTCAAAGGCCCTGGTGACATAATTTAGCTCCAGTACTTTGTCTCGGACAGTTTCCTTTGCTTTCCTGAGCCTCCTTTATCTGTATACATGGGGGCGATCACCTCTCATCCCCAGGGTCACTGAGCAGAATGGGGGGACAACTTCATCCAAGTGCTCATGACACTGCAGGGTAGGGAGACTAATGCCCCCTCGCCCCCAGGGCCTCAGTGTCCACATCTGAATCCTGGGAATCTAGGAGCGTGCAACATTACGTGGCAAAAGTGACTTCACAGGTGCGATCGAAGGAAGGGGATCTTGTGAGAGGGAGATAATCCTGAACCCTTTGAGTGGGTCCAAGACCATCAACGGGTTCCTTATCCATGAAAGAAGGCAACGAGAGGGGTAAGAGACTTGAAATGCTTCACTGCTAACTCTGAAGGCGGGGTGTGTGTGTGTGTGTGTGTGTGTGTGTGTGTGTGTGTGTGTGTGTCAAGGGATGCAGCCAAGCTGGCAAGGGCAAGAAAATGCATTCTCCCCTGGAGCCGCCAAGAGGCTGGACTTTATCCCAGAGAGACCCACTTCAGATGCCTGACCTCCAGAACCAGAAGCGCGGGTTGTCTGCAGCCACTGAGTCTGTGGGCATCTGTTCTAGAAGCAGCAGGAAGCGACCGAGAGGGCTACTTCCGTTGTGCTCCAGCGTGAGAGGAGGGCATGCCTGTGGGGCGCGTGCTGGAGGAGAGCGCTGTGGGGCCATTGTGTCTGGGGCGCTGGCCTTGGCGGCTTACCGGGGACAGCTCGTGCTCCTCACACTGTAGGCCACCCCATCCACGGGCAGCAGCCCGAACCCCAACAACTAGGCCCACTGACCTCAAGTCCATCCTGAATCTGAGCAACATTGTGGGACACAGTGCAATGGCTCCTTAAGGCTTCCAAGACTGGAAAACTTTGCGGGGAGCAGACAGCCTCGTTGTTTTCCCATAGGGTGGCTGGTGGATTTAACTACCGACCTCGTGGCTAGTAGCCCAACACTCCACTACACCACCAGGAGCAGGCAGGTTGGCACAAATTCAGGGAACATCTCCCTCAGAGGTTCCAAGTGTAGGTGTCAATTTTAACATGGACTTTCCGACAAACATAAAATGATTTTATGTCAGCCAAGGATTTTCCATATGCGTGCCGTTAGCAAAATGACAACATTGTAAGAGTGCATTGGAATCAGAATACCAACTGCCGGTCACTGAATACGCATCTTTAAAGATGTCCTGTTTCCATGGGGCTTTATAGCATTTACTCAACTATTCCGCTTGCGTTCTGTGTAATCAGCCACCATCACAGATAGTCCAGAGAATTTGCCCCTTGTTCAATGAAATGCCAGTTGCTTACCTGAATGAATGCATTTTTAAAATTCTTTATTGAACACCTGGTTCTTAGCTTATGTCTGTCAGAGTCTGCTCAGCGCACTTTGACTTTCCTTGCTCCAAAGCTAAACTGTGGGAATTACGGGGCAGTGCTTGAAACAGGGTGACTCATACTTCAAATGTTCTATCTTGACATCTACAGACACGAAGCTTTTCCTTACCTGGATCACATGGTCGTCACTCGTTATTTCTATGGCTTCGTGACAGTGGTCTAATGCTGTAAACACCGAATTACAGGCCCTGTAGGTTGCAAAAGACTGATGTTAGTTCTACGGTCAACCAGTGGTCATTTCCTCTGTGAAGTTATCAGTTTCCCAGATTCCTAAAATCATGAATTCTTTTGACATTAATATGCTTTGAGAAGAAAACTCAATCCTTTCTCTGAAACTATGTGGAGATACCACTGCATACCATCCCATGTCTGTGAAGAGAGGAACTGCCACGCAACACAACCGCGGCAGAGTGCCATGAGCAACTTGGGGGAGAACAGAGACACAGGAGAGAGGGTCTTGCCAAGTCCTCCTGGTTCCACATTCAAGATGCTCCTCTGTTCCCCTGACCACTGTGCTCACAGAGAAGTCAAATCTCTCTGTCAATTCGGACTTTGTTGGGCTCTCATCGGATCGGAGGTCATCCGACCTTTTGCAAGAGACAAACACTTCTCCTTTCGGATTTCCATGATCTCAAATAAACAAGGCTTTATGGAGCTCAGCTTCCAGCATGCCCACTGGCACGACAGAAGGCAACCATGCCAGGCCTCCCTCGTTGGACTGGACATCTCGGTGGAGACTCCTCTGCGATCTTCCTCGAGGATCTGGAACATCTGAAGTTAAGCTCCCAAACTCTTGATAATTTTAACTTATTTCCAAAATCCGGCCAACTCCAGACACAGTAGGTTCTGTACAGCAAGCATGTGGCTGGTTCCCAGTTGTTGTTGATGGGTGTCACTGAGTTGGTTCCAGCCCACAATGTCCCTGTGCACAACAGAACGAAGACACTGCCTAGTCCCACAGCATCTTCACAACTCTTCTCTTTGGGCCAGTTGTTGCAGCCACTGTGTCAATTCATCTCATCAAGAGTCTTCCTCTTTTTCACTGCCCTCCGACTTTGCCAAGGACTGGTGTCCCCTGATAACATGCCCAAAGGATGTGCGAGGCAGTTTCAACATCCTGCTTCCAAGGAGCATGCTAACGATACTTCTTCTAGAACATACTTGTGCATGCTCCTGGCAGTCCATTGTACTTCCAGTATTCTTTGCCAGCGCCATAATTCAAATGCATTGATTCTTCAGTCCTCCTTAGCTAGACCTGAGAGCGTTATTATTTGTCCTGGTTGTTTAAATAATCCCAGCGAAGGCTTTCTTACACACTACAATAAAAGTGTGTTGATTTACTGGATTGACATTTCTTCTTATAAAACAAACTCTTACAATCAGTTTACCTTTCCCACTTGCGCAGGCAGCCCAGCTTTGCTATCCTGTTTTGATCTGTTTGCAGAGGAGAAGACAGAAAGAATCGCTGGGTGGGGAGGGTTGAGAGGGGCTGGGAAGGATCGGGCTGTGTGTTTAACCAGCTGTGGGGCTTAGAGCCATGTTTTATTTCCTTCGGTCCTCAGTTTCCTCATTTGTACACTGAAGATAATGATAGGTACCTTATAGGTTGCTCTAATAAGTATCAGGCCAATTTATGTGAAGCATATCTCAAAATGTAAGGCTCCAACATTGGACGACTCCAGCACACGGTAGCTTAGCGTTCGAAGACCTTTGTTCAAAAGCATGATGAACCATAGCTTATCTTTCCTCATGAGTATATCTGAAATGTCAAGCGGAGAGCGGTGTTGCTTAATAGCCAGATAACTCTAGAGATTGTCTAACTCGTTTGCTACGGACACGTGGCCAATTGCTGGAGGAGGGTATCATGTCTGGTGGAACAGAGGGTCAACAAGGGTGTGGGAGACCCTCAGTCAGAGAGACTGGCACACTAACCTCAACACGAGACTCAAACATGAGGATGGCCCATGGCTGGGCAACATTTCCTTCCATTATCCCCAGGACCTGACGGATTGTAGCCCACTGGAGGATGGCGTTCCTCTTTTGGTAGAGATGAGCATTTTAGTATGCGAGGGTGAGTGAACCAGTCATGATTTAGGTGAGCAGAGCAAAGGAGAACATCAAGGTAAATCGACTGTGCTTCCTGATGGCTGTCATCTTATGTTCTTGATGATATTACCTGGGCCTACTTGAAATGCATATGGTTTTATTACCCAGCACTACATTTGTAAATTCGATTATTTAAAATAAGAAAAACGAAGACTTTAAAACTGTTACCAAAGTCACTAGAGCACTGCCTCTCACAAATAAGCAAGAGCAAGCCTTAGCAATAGTACCTTCTAGGGACCCCGACCCAGAGTCCAAAGCCGCATCACAGGAAAGCATTCATTCTCTGGGCAGTAATGTACTCCAGAAGTTACGCATTCTTTGGAAAGACATTTAAAGTTTATGTGGAGAAATACATTCTATACAGGCCAATTCGTTGACTCTGGGAGATGGATAATTAAGTCATAAATAACACATTTTTATCAAACGATGATGTCCTTTCTTTCCCGAGCATTTCCTCAAAGTAAAAGCACGTTTGCAAACAAGTACCGGAGACTGTCGTTCTTTGTCAATTCAAGAGCTGTCTCAAGCAAGAGCTTACATCCAATCTCTAAAATATATTAAGTATTCATTTTATGATTATTGATGAAGCATACAATCTTCAGTCCATACAATTCCCGATGGGTGCAAGCAAATTCTTATTAACGGCTGAGGCGAGGACGTATTGGTAGAACCAGTAGATTATTTCCGCCTGGTGGCCAGCCCAACTGGACCACACTGTTTTTCTGTGCTGCCAACCTTTTTTTGGTTGATAGTTCTATTGAAGGAAACCGGCAGCAAAAATGAGGTAATCCATTTGAATCATGGTCCTAGAGTTTGGAAACTTAATTGCTTGTATGAATTATTAATATTCTTCACCTAGCAAAGCCTTAGCTTTATTAACTCTCTGTTTGGGGGAACCATATAACGCTTGTGGCTCAAATGTCTTTATTTTTCTTTGTATCCTCCAGATTAAAAAGTTGGGGAATTGGAAAGAGAAGCCAACGGAGAGGTCACCTAGTGTGGTATAAATCCAGGAAGGATGGGCCCGTGACCATTTCTGCAGCGCCCTCAGAAGATCCAGAGGACAAAGGTAAACTCTAAGGAAGCTGCTTCTCATGAACACATTTATTTTTGGATAATACAGCTTTCCTCCCTCCCCCCATAAGAACATCCAGGCATAAATTCTGCAAATACTGGACTCCTGCTAGCCTTCCAGGTCAGGAGCCCTTCTGGCTTTCAGTGTTTTCTTTGTCAATGGTGGCTTAAGGAAGCTGGGTTATATAATTTCCCATGTCACTCCCTAAAGTGTTCTAGAACCTTTCAAAAGAAAACACACATTGTCTCGAGGTCCACCCGGAAGGACGAGGGTTAGGACTGGGCAGTGTGGCAGCTAGTGGGAGAAGATTCTGAATGCAAGGCGCATGCCGGCGGGGGTCTGGGAGGCAGAAGGGAAAGGCGCGTGGACAGCCCCTGGATCTGCTACGGATCTGCGCTTCGCTCTGGGCAATGAGGCGAGGGGCCCAGCTAGTCTTAGCTTTCGCAGCTTTGTCTCTTCTCCTGCAGCACGGGGCTGTCCCACGGTACCCACGTGAGGGTAACGTCCTCCATAAACATCTGCTACTACTGAGGGAGGCAAGGTGCCAGCACACAAAGCTTCCCATCAGAAACGCCGACTGCCTAAATCGGAGGAGCGCCACTGTCTAAATATTAGGAGTGAAACAAACACGATGACTTGAACATGACGCCTTGATGGCAAACATCAAACTGACGAATGACAGAAACAATAGATGGTACCTCTTCCATGTACACTGCTCCTCTGAAACTCTCCGTAAATACGTAAGCCCACATTTATTTTTGGATTATAGAGCCTTTCATTCAGAGTTAAGAAGCATACAGTGCTGGCAAAGAATATTGAAAGAGCCATGGACTGGCAACAGAACAAACAGATCTGTCTTGGAAGACGTACAGCCAGAATGCTCCTTGGTAGCAAGGATAGCAAGTCTCCTCTCACGCTCTGGCCATGCTATCAGGAGGGGGCGTCCCTGGAGCAGGACAGCATCCTTGGCAAAGTGGATGGGGCCGTGAAAAAGAAGGCCCTCAACAAGACGGATTGACATCGAGGCTGCCACACCGGGGCGGTGGTGTTTCATCCTGTTGAACACAGGGTCACTATGAGTTGGAACTCACGTGAGGCGCCGAAAGACAACAATGTAGCCTTTTAAATAATAAATACACATACGGACATTGACTCACTGCCGCTGCGTTGGACCAACCAAGTACAACTGCCCCTTTGACTTTCCAGGACTGCATATCTTCACGGGAGTAGGAAACCTCACTTTTCCCCCCATGGAGTGGCTGGTAGGCTCGAACTGCTGGTCTTGCAGTCAGCAGCACAACACATAGCCCACTGTGCCACCAGGGCTCCTTACAAAGGCCTGCAAAACAGCAACAAACTGGCATCGAGTCTATACCGTCTCCTAGATGCCCTATAGGACAGATAGAACTGCCCCTTATGGGTTTCCAGGCCTGTAACTGTACTGGAGTAGAAAGCGTCATCTTTCTCCTGCAGTGAGGCTCGTCCTTCCAAACCACTGCTACCCCACCAAGGACTCTGGCTTCGTCAGAAGACATACAGAGTTGTTATTGAATTTAGATGATCATTAATACTTCCTAGTTCAGGGGTCCTCAAACTTTTTAAACAGGGGGCCAGTTCACTGACCATCAGACCCATTGGAGGGCCACACTATAGTTAAAAAATTATGAACAAATTCCTATGCACACTGCACATAAATTATTTTGAAGTAAAAAAACAAACAGGGCAAAAACACCCGGTGGACCGGATAAATGTCCTCGGTGGGCTGCAGGTGGCCCGTGGGCTATCTTTTGAGGATGCCTGTCCTAATTCATGAATTCTGGTATATAAATCACTCTCAGACGGAGACAGAAATGTGACGAGGTAACAGTTTTGGATCACGTGGTCCTTTCCTGTGTGTTTAGTGAGTGTGGCCACCACACCAGGAGGCCTCGGCCAAGTGGCTAGTTTGACATTTGACACCATCATCCTGTGTGACAGACTGTCCTTGCAGAGTGCTGGCAGTGACATATTTAGCTGCAGCTGGGGGCGGAACTGTAGGGAAAGAAAGGTATTGCATAATTAAACTATAATTACTCTGGCGTTGTATAACAAAGAGCCGCCTTTTCCCAGTCTGCAACTGGCATTGTTTGCTTGTCTCTGGGATGCAGGTAGATCCTCAAGGTGCCCTTGAATGCTAGAAAGGGGGTTAGACCTCCCTTCACTACTTTCCTTTATGCCCATCATCGGGTGCCACTCATGGCCCTGAAAGAACCTTACGACAGTCCCCCCAAACCAAGTAGGCAATTGAAAGAATCCATTCAGGCCGCTCCCTAGGATCTTATCATGCATCATATCTAGTGCCCCCTAAAAAAGCCTATCTGTTATATCGCGGTGGCTTACATGTTGCTGTGATGTTGGGCGCCAAACCAACACTATTTCTATAGCAGCAGGTCGCCCATGGTGAGCAGGCTTCAGTGGCGCTTTCAGACTAAGAACACGTTAGAAGAGGGGCTAAGCAGTCCATTTCTGGGGAATGGGCCATTGAAAACCTCAGGGAAGGGACAGCAGCAGAACATGTCTAAGGTCATGCAGAAGACGAGCCCTTCAGGTTGGAAGGTGGCCTAAAACCAACTCAAAGAAGAGCTGTCCTTCATGACATGGAGAGAACCAAAGCTTGGGGACCCAGATTTGCTGAGGTGGCAAGACTCAAATGAGAAGAAAGCATCTGTAAACATTCATTAATAAACAGAGCATAAAAGTGCCAATTATGACTTCACAGACATTGGAAGTCATCCAAAAATGAAATGAAACACATAATGATTGATCCCCTAGGCCTTAGTGAGTGGAAATGGATTGGTAGTAGCCATCAGAAATTGATAATGATATGGTTTACAATATGCTGGTAACAACAAATTCACGAGGAACGGTGTGGCGTTCATTTCCAGGAAGAACATTCCAAGATCTATCTTAAAGTATAATGCTGTTAGTAATAAGACAATATCTATAAATATAAAAGGAAGATCAGTTAATACAAATATTACTCAAATTTGTACGCCATCTACTAAAGCCAACCATGAAGAAACTGAAGAATTCCACCAACTTATTCAGTATAAACTGGATCAAACATGCAATCAAGATGCATTGATAATTACTGGTGATTGGAATGTGAAATTTGGAAACAAAGAGGAAGGAACCATAATTACAAAACACAGCTTTGGTGAAAGAAATGAAGCTGGAGATGTAGGATAGAATTTTGTAAGACCAACAACTTCTCCATTGCAAGCCAGCCCCACCCCTCACCCTGCCACCCCAGGCCCTTTTTCTTTTTCTCTTATGAATGTAAAGAGTGTCTACATGCTTGGATCTCACTGGAAGAAATATACAGGACTCAGATTGTATACCTCTGTGGGAAGATAGGATAGAGAAACTTAGTATCATCAGACAAAACAACGCCGGGGGTGCTACCTGTAGAACACACACACCATCAATTGTGCATATGCAAATTTGGGTTGAAGATGAAGAAAGTTAAGAGATATACAAGGAAAACAAAATATAACCCTAAGTAAATCCTACTTGAATCTGGAAAACATCTCAAGATCGGATTTGACACATTGAACATGCTGGATTCAGAAGAGGACCTGTCATGATGGCTATCGTTGTTGACATCAGATGGATCTGGCTATAATCAGAGAGGACAACAAATATGCTTGTGTTTTACTGATTATTCAAAGGCATTCAACTGTGTATATTATCATAAAACATCACGGATGGCATTGAGAAGAATGAGAATGCAAAATACTTCATTGTGCTCATGTGGAACCGGTACATAGACCAAGAGGTAGTTCTTCACACAAACAAGTGGATATTGCATGGTTGAAAGCCAGGAAAGATGTGTGTCAGAGTTGTATCCTTTTTCCATACTTATCCGAACTTTGTGCTGAGTAAATAAATTGAGAAGCCATTTTATAAGAAAAAGGACATGACAGTGGGATTGGAGGAAAGTCAGTGAACAACCTGTGCGTGAAGATGCTTCCACCCTGGCTTGCTGCAAACCAAGAGGGCTTGATGCCCCGGCTGATGGAGATCAAAGGCCCCAACTTCATACTGGATTGCAACTCAGTGTAATGAAAACCAAAATCTTCACAACCGAACCAAGACAACACCACGTTCCCAAGCAAAGATTGAAGCTGTCAAAAATGTCATTCTGCTTATATCCATAATCAATGCTCATGGAAGCAGCAGTCAAGAAACCAAGCAAGGTATTCCACAGGGAAATCTGCATAAGACCTCTTTAAAGGGTTGAAGAGTAAACATGTCCCTTTGGGGACTAACGTGTGCCTGACTCAAGGCATAGTGTTGTCAATGCCTCCATGCATGTGAAAGTTGAGTAATGCATAAGAGCTGGGAAGAGTTGAGGCCTTTCCATGATGACACTGAGGAAGAATGGTGGATGTACAGGATGACCAGATTAGCAAACAATTTTGTTTTGCAGGAAGTAAAGCCAGTTTGTTCCCTAGAAGGAAAAATGGTGAAACTTTGTCTCCGGTACTTAGGACATGTTATCTGGAGAGACCAATCTCAGGAAAAGGACATCGATGTGGTAGAGCAGAGGGCCAGTGAAATAGAGAAAGCTCCTCAACAAGACGGAACCCTGTACACGTAGCTACAACAATGGGCTCAATCCTAACACGTGAGGACGGTGTAGGGTCAGGCACACGGTTCCTTATGCTCTCCACTGGGCCCCTGGTAGCTGGAACCAACTCAATGACACCAGAACAGTTAGGCGCTTATTTACCATAAAATGAGGCAACTTCTTCTGAAAGCAATAAGATGCATCTGGTTAATTTTTATTGTAGATAATACAAAATGAAAGAATTTAACAAAACAGATTCCTTTTTCTGCTGTGCTTACTGTGAAAACATCAAAAACAAAAGTTCAAGGGCTAAAAGCAATTATTGCACATTGTTAAATAGCATAAAATCCTGAAGTAATCCTGGTATGGCTTTCTAGAAAACTGCAGGATGCTGTCTGAAGGTAGTAAACATCCAGATAAAAAAGAAGCCACGAAATAGAACTGGCTTCTCCATTCAGACATTCTTTGGCACAATGCTTCACCAGCTTTCCCCTTTCCAGCTTGAAAGTCGGACACTGAGTAAGGAGGACCAAAGACGAACCGATGCAAATGAATTGGACTGGTGAAAATCCTGAAAGTACCACGGACGGCCAAAAGAACAAGCAGGTCTGCCTTGGAAGAAGTAGGGCCTGAGTGCTCCACTGAGTCAATGTGGTGAGACTTCATCTCACTAAACTTTGGACAGGTTGTCAGGAGCGTCCCGGTCCCTGGAAAGGGACATCACGTTTGATAAAGTAGAGTGGCAGGAAGAGGCCCTGGACCAGATGGACGGACACAGTGGCTCAAACAGAAGAACAATGGCGAGGATGCCACAGAAGCAGGCAGTGTTTGTTCTGCTGAACCAAGGTCCCTACGCCTTGGACCCGACTCAAAGGCACCTGACAACAACCAGTCTTCAGAGATCGTTAAAATACCCCAACCGCTTAGAGATTCCTTTGTGCTATTCCACCACCTAAGAATGAATGTGATTGTCAGCATCCCCTTTTTTTGCCCCACAAATAAATTAGCTCCCTCTTCACCACCCAGCCGGGATGACCCCCGGAGAACCTGCCTCTGCAGGTAGACGTGAGTCCCTTGCTTCCAGAGGACAGAGGATGGCGGGAAAGAACTCTCAGGTTTTATAAAGGTTTGATTCCCTTTGCGTGTAAATAACTCATCAGGTTAAGTGTTACAGTCATTACAGTGAGAGCTGTCAGCTTCCTCTGCGGGGAACCTGGAACAAGGAGCCCGGAGGGCACCTTCCTGCATTTGACCCTCTGCCCGCAGCCTGGTGCTCCCCTTCCCCGCCTCCCCATCTGGAGGAGGAGGAGGGCAGGGAGAGGAAAGCAGTGTCCTGGGAGGGCGCTAGAGGGGAGAGTGCTCACTGCTAGGCGTGAGCCGCTGTTGTTTGGTGCTTGTCGGGTCACCTCTGACCGTGTACAACCGAACAAGACAGGACCCAGGCCCACGCCATCCTCACCAGAGTCATGTCTAAGTCCACGAGCTAGGGCCATGATATTCCGTGGTGTCCCGGAAACAGAGCACCCAGCACTCTGAGCCAAGGGAGACACTAAGAGAGTCCCATCCCAGAAGTGAGCAACTCAGGGAGGCCTGCTCTTACAGGACCAGCGGCCTGTGGAGACTTACCAGCAGCCTCTTGGTACCTCGTGCATGTTCAGGTCATGAACCGACCTGGCAAAATCGGTTCCTGTGGGCACACGGCAGTCACGATGGTGAGCACAATAAATAGGCACCGGCTTACACGTGCTCCTAACAATCCCATCCACGAAGGGGTTTGTAAACATTGATAGGAGTGAGTCGAAAAGTAATTCTTAAAAGCTGTTCTTAAGCTGGATCTAATTGTGCAAAAATCAAACCCTTCTTAGGGTATAATTTTAAAAACTGCTGCAAACAGTGGGAAATACTGTGAAAAGAATAAATGCTTCTCATTTATCACATATTATCCAGGGCTCCTGGTGTCGCCCTGCCACTTCCCAGTAATGACCTCATAGTTCCTGGGAGTCAGCTAGAACCCGTGAATACCAGCCTGGGGCAGACAAGCTTTTTCCAGATCTGCCAACTTGGCGTGAGCAACTTCTACATACCGCAGTTTGAACTGTGAGCGGACTTCCCCGTGCTCTATTTGAATCAGTTCATTATAGCAAGCAGTGATGTTGCTATTCTCCACATATCTCTGGAAGAGGAAAAGAGACAGCACATGAGACATATACGATTACTTCATAAAGAGTCAAATAGAGGAACTTAACAAGTCCCCTAGCCCCAGTAACTCAGTTTCATAAGACAACTAGTGGGTAAGATGGAATGTATTCGAACACGTCTTGAGGTATCTTGAAAATCGTTGTTCAAATTCGGAGACATTAACGAGGCAGGTGATATTAAAAGGAGTCAGAAAGATCATTACAAACGCTCATCAGAAAATAAACAACCCCGGCCGTAGTATGCCTCCCAACCTTCTTCATTACTAAGGCTTTTTTACTTTATATTGTGCTAATGATGATCAAGGTGCCCTGGTGGCCTAGTGGGCTATGTGTTGGGCTGCTGACCAAAAGGTCAGCAGTTCAAAACCACCAGCTGCTCCTCAGGGGAAAGATGAGGCTTTCTTCTCCTGTGAAGCGTTACAGTCTCAGAAACCCATAGGAGCAGTTCTACCCTGTCCTGTAGGGTTTCAATGAGTCGGAATCGACTCAATGGGAGTGAGTGAGAATGACCATCTATAGCCCAACACTGGACATGCTTAAGTCTGTACCACATGGTGATGTGATCTCCCCAGGTGAGGGTCAGTCTTTGTTCCCTTCCTGATGCTCAGAGGGCCCAGCCCAGGGTTCCACACAGAGCAGACAGATAAGAAAATCATACAGCTTCCTTTACTTAGAAATCCAAGTCATTTAAAAAACTTCTTATATGTGCTGCACTGTGTAGAAGAGGCTCACACTGGGCACGTCCCTGTTAGGAGTCTCTCAATACTTAGTGAGATGAAGAAAGGAGAAAAGAGAAAAGCAACAGGTCATAACAGACAGGCTTAAGGACGGTTCTACTTAGAAAGAGGGGAGATGCCCTCCATTTTCATCTATTAGACACACACACCACACACACCAGGCAAACTGTTCTAAGCATATGGCTGATGAACTAGTAAGTAGAAAGACAGGTAATAACTACAGTTCAAGGTTTTACCTCTCAGAGAGCTAGACAAGCCCTGGCAGAGGATATATGTTTTAGAAGTTTTTCAACCAAGTTGGCCAGAGACAGAACCCAGCCCTTCCAGATCACCTACCCCTCACCCACCCGGAGCCATTCTTCCCATGCGCCTGTCTGTTTGCACACCTGGGGCAGATAAAGAGGCCAAACAATGAAGCTCACTGCCATTGGGTCAATGCCAACTCACAGACCGAGTAGAACTGCTCCTTAGAGTTTCTGGGCTCGGCCGGCACTAGTGCTGCCGGCCTCGCCTGTCTCCTGCCGCAGCTGCTGGTGAGAATCACCACCCTGTACTTATCTCCAGCATGAGTACCTTAAAGGCCCCCGGTTTTCCCTGTGCCGCTTGTACCCCACTATTCCAGCTAGAAATGACTTTAACAAGGGAGGGGGTGTTCTAAGGCTGCCTACGCCTTGCTTCTTGAACCCCCAAATTTGCAGTTAGCAGCAGAGTGCATTACCCACGTGCACCTCCCAGGGATCCCGAGTTCGCGCTTAGCCTTTGGATGAGTGAGGCTGATATGTCAGCTTCTACAAAGCCCTGGTGGCATAGTTGTACCTCGTTGGGCTGCTAAATGCAAGGCCAGCAGTTTGAAATCACCAGCCACTTTGTAGGCGGAGAATGGGGCTTTCCACTCCCATAAAGATTTGCAGTGTCATAAATCCCCAGGGGGCAGTCCTCTATGTTATGAGTTGGCATCAACTCTGTGGGAATGAGTTTGTTTGGAGAGTTTGGGCAAAGCCCTGAGGGGTGTTAGCTGAGGCTATGAAACATTTATATCTATCAGGTGTGCCAGACGCCAGTCGCGGTATTTGCCATCGCCTCGTAGGCATGTGAAAGTTGGACGCAGAATGAGGAAGACAGCCGCGCGATCAGTGCATCTGCACCGTGGTGCTGCACAGAACATTCAAGTGCAGTGGGCTGCCAACAGAACAGACAAAGCAGCCTTCAAGGAGGGCAGTCAAAGCGCTCCTTCGAGGTGAGGACGCTGAAACTCGTCCCATGTGCTTTGGACATGCGGTCAGGATGGCCCATCCCCAGGGAAAGGCAGCATGCTCAGTAAGGCGGAGGGGCAGCGAGAAAGGGGAAAGCGCTGGGGAGGTGGACTGACACAGGGACTGCACTCAAGGGCTCGAGCACGTGGGAGGAGGGCTGAGGGCAGGGCGGCGTTTGCTTCTGTTGCCCACGGGCTCGCTCGGAGGTGGAACCGCCGTGGTGGCACCTCACAGCAACAGCAGCAGAGAGCATTGTGCATTATAAGGATTTCTTTCTTTATTTTTAAAGTGAGGTGAGTAGTGTTGGGATCTGAGCTACCAGGCAGTGTGACGGGCGTGCAGGGGCACTCTGGGAGACGCAGGCTCTGATCACAGATGCCCAGTTAGGCTTTTTGAGCGGTTTGGGAAATACTGTCTGAGCGGACCGGGCTGGAAGTGACAGCGAAGCAAGCACGAGCATCGCATCCTGACTTTGTCAGGAGTCTGGTTAGCTCCTTAGTCATTTGGAGCTTACGTTCTCATTTGCAAAAAAACAAAACCAGGGGTATGAAATATGGAGATGAGGATTAAGTCAATCGCCAAGAAGCTAGCCTGACATATAATCAATCTTGGCTTCCCACTTCCTCCTGTGCTGTAAATGTCTCAGGGGTGGGGAACTGTCTTAAAGCCACATCCCCTGGCTGGCCCCTGTTCCCTAAGTCCTCACCAGATTGAATAAGATCTTTTCAAACCTAAAGGGGACCCAGAAAGGTGAATTTCAAAGTGTGGCATGGCCCTGTGCAGGCCCTGGCTGCAGAACATTCTGTCAGCTGGCCCCTAATGCACACAGGGCTTCTGGGGCCTGGCTGCGGAAGAGCTGCGGCACAACCTGTTCCCCGGATCCCCACTCAGGGACCTGACTCAAGCACCAGCCAATTAGCGAGCAACACAGGGCTGAATTTCAGCAAGTGATTTCATGCATTCAAAACAACCCAGAGATGGGAAACAAGCCACGCAGAAGGCAGGGATTGCTGGCATATTTGGAAGGGTTTTTGGGAAGCGAGTTGCCAAAGGCAGGATTTTGCCCCAAAAAGGAGACCAGACACCTGGAGATGAGCCTCACGGGCCCTCATGCCCCAGAAACTCAGGAAGGGAAGCATCGGGGCACAGTGAGCCTCCCTGGGGCAGAGCCCAGACAGGTTCAGGGTGCACCGACCACACCAAATTCCAGGGGGGCCCGGAAAGAGGGTGCCATCCTTGGGCCCACAGGAGGCTGGATCATGGGGCTCACAGTGAACATCAGCACTACCCCAGGACAGAAACCTCAACTTTCCTGAACAGCACACACAGGATGTGCCCGATGTGTGAAAAGACCGGATTGACCTCCCTCCTCAAGGTACTGCTTCTGCTCCCACGTTGTCTCCACAGCCTGCCCTCAGGACGGGCCTCCTCTCTCCTCTATACCCTGCGAGAGGGGGCAGGCAGGCTGCACTGGAAAGCAGGATTCTGACAGGACACTGTAGCTGAGGTAGCATCCGGGTGTCGCTGCCGCCTCCAACCTGCCCCAGGTAATGAGGAACATCTAGGCCCTTAGGCTCTCGGGTCGGACCAACCGCTGCTCTGAGGACCTGACTAATGTGAGCATGAATGCTCAGGAAGGGACCAAGCGAAGAAGCGCCTGCCTCGGCCACCCGGCTGCTGCCGCCCGCCTGCCTGCCCGCCCGCCCGCCTTATTTTTGACTCTGTTCCCCAGATCAAAAGCACTGTCTTAGGCATTCCTGTCAAGACATCACAGCAAGTAAGAACGAATGCCAACCTTTGAGATGAGTTGACAGACACGCAAGGCACAGGTTGGATGAATGAAGACTATTGCTAATGAGAAACCTCCCTTTCCAGGGCACCTCGAGAAACAGTGCCTTGCATACGTTGTTCAGACCTGCCACTGTGACCCTGAGGCACACTACAGCACAAGACAACTGCCTCACAAAGGCATCCGTAGGCACAACCAAGACTGGTTGCTTCAGAGCGCAGAGGAGCAAAGGCCCACGGCTGGAAGCACCCAGAGGACATTGCACGACTCACCAGGTGGAGGCAGGCACCTTTTGGTTGATGGTCTTCGGTGAAAAGAGCCATCGCCACATCTATCAAGAGACTTGGGGATACTGGCTAAGTCTAGTTTATTTACTTTACTAAGTCTACTTGGAAGGAGTGACTCTTCATCTTCAAGTTGAATCTGCTATTCATATCATTGTCACTCAAAGAATTTTTCTTTGTTAATATTTGTTTAAACCAAGCACTTACAGGATACAATAGGCCATTTACTTGAGTTTAAATTACCCACAAGAGTCACATAAGTCAACTCAGGGACCCAACCTAATTATTTTTCAAAGGGAAATCTTTTTTTTAATAGGAATAATCTGTGTTAGATAAAAAAGTAATTAAACACACAATGAGACCTTCCTTTCTCTAGGAATTTGTTTTCCTTTTATACTAAAAAATATAAGACCTTATTGCTACTGTGCCAGTTCTGATCATGTGACCCCAATGTGTGACAGACTAGAATGACCCCACAGGGTTTTCATGGCTGGACTCTTTTAAGCTTTTTCTCTGTGGGACCACTAGGTGGGCCCCAACTGAAAACCTTAGTCAAATACAAAACATTGCTAGTACACAAAGGCCTTCACTTAAAAACACCTTTTAAGCATCTAAACTCCAATCGTCCTTTTCTTTTAAAAATCCATTCCATTCCATCTTCTTTATATTAGCACACACACACACACACACACACACACACACAAAATTGTCTCCATCCAAACCTTCAGCCTTCTCCCATACTGTGTCTATCCCTATGGGGAAAGTTATAGTGGCAAGCACAGCACCCCAGATGTTGGTTTTTATAGATCTGTTTATATATGATTAAATTCTGTGTTCTTTCTACTTCACAAATAAAGTTACTTGGGGACTACAAAAGTTTGATCTGCTATAAGGTGGTTTTGTATCACTATAAATCTGTAGCCAAGATGTATAAAGTCATCCCTGAGACCAAAAGAATTAGATGGTGCCCAGCTCTACATAACATACTGATCTCTCTGAAAGGGATCACAATGGAAGGTCCTAGGTAGAGTCGGAGGAAAATGTGGAACAAACTCCCAAATCATAAAGAAGACCAGGTTTACTGCTCAGACAGAGACCAACGAAACCTAGGAGCATGAAGCCTTGAGTCACCCCTCCAGGCCTGGAAATGAAGTCTCCCACGTGCTTCCCATGGCTCAAGTTTCAGCCTGACCGCAGACAGGCCTAACTGGTGAATATTAATAGTGGAAGGTATACATTTCCAACCAACCAACCATACAAGACTGACAGCATATGACCAGAGACAACCAACGTTCAGAAGGAAGGGAGCGGGAAGAAGGACAAAGGGAAACGGGCAACACAAGGAGGAGATGGGACAAGCGCTGTTACATAGTGGGGACTGCAATCACCGCCACGAAAAAAATGTGTATGAACTCTAGGATGGAACACTAAGTTTCTCTGTAAACATTCACCCAAATCACAATAAAAAATTAAAAGATATACAGGAGAAAAAAACATTGACTATATGTATTAACTCGCAAGGTACAGGGGGCAAAATCAGATCCAGGTATGGGTTTGGGTCTTGTATGAAATCTTAGTTCTAACTTAAGAACAATTCGTTCTTATATCATGACCCTGCTCAACGCACGCCTTCATTAAAAGATGACTGAAGAGAAGGGTGCTACAGCAAAGTGTGGTGAAGAAAGTAGAGGGTGACCCGCTGTCAATTGGAATAGTGTCTGGAGTTTCACAGGCTTGTATTCAAACAAGCAGCCATCTAAGTGAGGCGTCAACTAAGTTCACATGGAAGAAGCACACCAGCTTGTGTGATCCAAAGATGATAATTACAATATTTGAGTATGGTGAAGAAAAAAGCATCCGAGTCAATGCTATGAACACCCAATTTGTGGAAGGCTATGGTCAGACTGAGCCGCTGGCAGATCTGCTCTAGCCAAAGGCAAGAGTCTCAAACAGCCTTATAATTGGGCAGAGACCATTGTAATCTTGTTGATGCTGGATCAAACACAACACTTGTGGAGTTGACAAATTCACACGCAAAGGCAAGTACCTCTTAACTTCTTCCATGACAGAAATAGGGGTCTTTTTCTTCTTACACATCATTTGTATTTTTGTCTTTACACTAATATGACTTTTGCCTTACCCCCTTAGTACAATTTTGTTCTTTACTCTTCTCTGTTGGGTGTCCCAGCTATGAAGCACAGGCAGAGTGGGTGCATAATGAGAATCACTGACACTAGAGGCCCTAGGGAATGTAGGGGTGGGGTTGGGGATAGGGAGGGAAAGGGGATTGGGGGAGTAAACAATGAAGGCGGTAGGGGGAGAGAGCACCAGAACTGACAGTGATTGGCCAACTCAGGTTAAAGACGATTTATTCAACGGGGGGAGGATGCTCTAAGACTGATGTGGTCGTGACTGTTTAGTGACTCTTGATATGATGGAATGATTGAACTGTATGATATGTAAACTATGTGCCAATAAAACTTGGGGGGAAAAAAGAAAAGATTGACCAGCAGTCACATGTTGAAATCCCATTGGAACAGGATTCATTCGTCTCCCTCACGGCCTGGGGGCTTGGTTCCTTTAACAGTGACAGGTAGCAATTTGGTTTTGTTGGTACTGACTAGTCAGGGGAAAGGCCCTGGCTCACCGTCTACATACCCTGTTGAATCCTGCATGGAGAAGAGGAAGGACGGAGGCCTCTTCGTGGTCACCCGACCTGCAGCAAAGCAGAAAGTGTGGTCACTCAGCAGCTACAAACCAGGACTCCTCACATCGAAACACTGAGAGGCAGACATGGCTTTCGCTCCAAGGATGGCGTCCTGACCAACACGCAACCCCACTTTCCTTTAGACTCCCATGCTGGCCTTCAAGGTGCAAAGACAACAAAAGGGGTGGTGAGGGGGGGTGGGTGGTCCTCAGTTACAAAGGAGGAGTCCTTCAGGAAGGCCTGCTTTGGCCAGACTCCCCCTGTTAATGGGGAAAACAGGGTCCCCGTGACAGCTAGCAATTAAGATGGGCTATTAAACAAACAAAAAATAAACAAACACAAAACCCTTCATTGCTATTGAGTCAATTTTGTCTCGTGGCGACCCCATAGGACTGGGTAGAACCGCCTCTTGTGGGTTTCTGAGCCTGTTCCTTTGGACAGGAGTAGAAAGCTCCATCTTTCTCCCACAGAGCAGCCGGCTGGTGGTTTCCAACTGCTGACCTTCCTTGCGGACGGCAGCCCGGCACATAATCACTATATCATGAGGGCTCCCGCCAGGGTCTGCCTGCTGTGGGAAAGAGGCATGAAACAGTGACTGGGTGGAGGGGCAGCTAAAAGACACTCCAGTGCTCAGAGGAGGCCCCACTTCTGCCCTCGGGGAAGAGTGAGTCCCACTCATCCCTGTTTTCCTTGTAAACTCCAGGCTCCATCCACCTCTACGTGGTAAGAGAGGAGGGCACACAGAGGGTTCCAAAGGAGTGAACCACGTTCTAGCCCTATCCCATTAGCTGAGGGGCACAAGACGCCACCATTCACAGTATTTCTTTCTTTTTCTTTCCAATCTTTAGAAATACGAAGTCTTTTCATTGAAAAACGGAGTGAGAAATCACAATTCACAGCCACCTTGACTTGGCAGGGTTGAGTAATATTTTTGCTCTCTGAATAGGGGAAAAATAAAGTGCTTTTTCCTGTGGTCTGTGGAACAGGCCATGCTGGGAGAAGACGGCTGTGGGGCTCCAGTATGTGCCTGGTCTCCAGGTCTGGGACTCAAAGGCCTTGGAAAGATCTCATCGCCCACAGAAGATTAAATACAAGTAAGATGATCACAGAAGAGTTGCTTTACATGGAAGATTCTCACACTCACCCCCACCCTGTCCCGGGGGGGTGGGGGTCCTACCACCCACCAGGATAGGAAGTGTTAAGCAGCCAATGGGGATGCTTTCTTTGAGTTTCTGAGATCACAGCCAGTGGAAGGTTTGGTCAAGCAAAGTGAGGTAACACAGGTCCTAAGGAAACGCTCAAGGAGGAACAGGCACGTAGGAGTCGTTGACCAGGGCAAGATTTGCAGGTCATGAGTTCCCACTGTCCCAAGACAGCCTGGGAGTGAAGACTGCTCTCAGGCCTGTCTGCGGGGAGACCTTCCTGTGTGAGTTCTTGGCTCTGACAGCCGTGGTGCAGCTCGCCCGCTTTACTACGGTCTAGTCTCCCGAAAGCTCACAATGCTCATTAAGTGACTGAAACAAATGTTGGTATTTGCAAAGATTCCAACCTGGCTATTTGTTTTTTTTATTTTAAGTACTGGCCCTCGCAAACAGTAAACCTAAGCCCAAGCCCTCGTCGTTGCCTTCCAGGGTTGGCATAAATCCTCCTGCCCTGCTTCTGGCCGCGGAACAGTCTTGACATAAAGTGGGCACTCCTGCCTGGGCACTGGGTTTAGTGACTTCTCGGTCCTCACGCTGACACTTTTCCTCTGGTCTTGTGAGAACCCCGTAATTGCTCCAGTTTTTTTCTTCTCAGAGCAGACAGACGAGAATAATGTTTTTCTCTCCAGCCCTGCTCCTCCCCGGCTTGTGGATTCGTTTCTAGCGGATAACAGCCTCCCCCGGCCCTCACCGAGGTGTGGGAGTGAGTGCTAACAGCCATTAAATACGATGACGAGAAAAACAAAACCCCAAAGAAGAGATATTTCTAGAAATCTGTGAAGCAAACCGAACTCCCCAGTGCAGGGGCTACAACGGGCGTCACAGGGTCAAAGAGAGAGCCATTGTTTCTCGAGCTCAGTGACTGGATGGTGGCAGGCACATGCTGCCTACGGGTGACGGAGGGGACACTCACGCTTGCGAAACCACCGCCAGGATCACCGTGTGCTCCGAGGGGTTCGTGGCCCGGATCGACCTGCAACGAGAAGGTTCCATGTCAAACCAGGCAGCCTGGGCTGCCTTACGTGCACACAGTGCGGGGCTCCCTCGCTTCCCACGTGGTGCAAAATCAACTCTCTCTACATGGAAAAACGTCTGACGGCACAGGAGGCTAACAAGGAAGAGATGTCCTTGTGGCTCAGGACAACTCGCAGGCAATTATCCCACAGGTCGGACCTGCCAATTTTCCACTTCAAAAATTGGCATATTCCACTTAAATTCCATGTTTCTGATGGAAACTTCACCCTGAAATAAAAAAAAAAAAAACACAAAAAAAACCCAAAACCAACCCCCTGGCAGTCCTACAGTCCTCTCACTATCGGTGTAAACTTGAGGGAACTAATTGGGCTGGATCTTTGTCCTTGTCAAATAGTAGGTGGTTCAGAAAGCTCATCTTAAAGATGGAAATCTCTAAGGCTGCTGGCTCTACGAATGCAGGTTAAAGCCTATCGCAGGCATGCAGAGAGAGCACCGTCACCTTCTGCCGTGCCATTGTCTGTGCGCACCTGCTTTGAAAGAACTGGGCCATCACAGAGAAGTGGGTGAAGGGAGACGTCGGTCAGTGTAAGACGTGACAAAATAACAACAATTTATAAATTATCAAGGGTTCGTGAGGGAGGGAGCGGGGAGGGAAGGGGGAAATGAGGAGCTGATATCAAGGGCTCGAGTAGAAAGCAAACGTTTTGAGAATGACGATGGCAACAAATGTACAAATGTGCTTGACACAATGGATGGATGGAAGGATTGTCAAGAGTTGTATGAGCCCCGATAAAATGATTAAAAAAAAAAAAAAAGAACTGGGTCATCAGCTGGAGCTGAGAATGCGGTGAGAAGAGTCCCTGCCACTGTAGCTCTATCGGCCGACCCACGCCAGGCATACGCCTTGTTTATTGCTTCGGAATATAAAGTCCAAACTCCCTGCCATGAAGTCAGTTCAGACTCATAGCAACCCAAGAGGACAGGGTAGAACTGCCGCGCAGGGTTTCTGAGACTGCAACTCGATGCACGTAGAACGCCTTGCCTTTCTCCCTTGGAGGGGTGCTGGTTTCAAACTGTTGAGGTTAGCAGCCCAATGCTTAACCACTATGCAACCAGGACTCCTGGAGGAACAGATCAGGATTGAAATAAATTAGGCTGTGCAATTTTAAAATCCTCTTGTAGTGCTGTGCCTAGATGCCTTATCTGTTGATTAGATTCTGGATAATTCTGTCACGGGAAGGTGGGGTCGCAATTTGGATGAATTTTTAATAAAGAGCCACACACTGTGTCTTAATACAAATGAGGATACTTGCTTTGACCTGTTCCCTAGGCTGACCTCTGCTTATTTTGAGATCCCACAGAAAGGAGCCATCCTCTCCAGGTACTGAAGGTGAGCTCCAGGCTACTCCAGAGCAAAGGGTGTTTGTTTTAATTTCCAGCTCTTGGCAGTTCGCTGCTGGCTTCTGTTCCTCCTCACTGTAGGGACTTATACTGCCTTTCCCCGGGGGACACTGATTCCCTCGCCCCCCCCACTGTGGACAATCCAGGTTTTCCTAACTTCTCTCCCTCCTCTTTCTCTCAAAGAAAACCCTTCCTTGAGAGCCCGCTGTATGAGGAAGAAGGCTCAAGACAATGATCAGGCATGGTACTTATTCCCGGAAAGCGACGTTTCCCCATGTGGATAAATAGTATTGGAACCAGCTCCTTTGGAGGGGACGCCTTCGCTCACTAGGAGGCAGACGGTGGGAAAGGTCCAACGCTAGCATGGATTATCCTCCATCCAGTCACCCTGCAGAACAGGTCTTGCTTGGGAGACTCAAAGGACCCCTGGCAGTACAGTGGGTTCGTGTTGGCTCTTAGCTGCGAGGGCAGTTCAAAACCACCAGGTAGGAGAGAGATGAGGCTTCTATTCCCATAAAAGTTCAGTCTCAGAAACCCACAGTGATAGTTGACTCTGCTCTACGGGGTTCCAGAGGATGTTGAACTGCCAACCATAAGGTCAGCAGTTCGAAGGCACCAGCCACTCTTTGGGAAAAAGATGAGACTTTCTACTCCGTTGAAGTGTTACAGCTTTGGAAATCCAAAGGGGCCATTTCGCTCTGTCCTCTCCTAAGGTCACTGTGGGTCAGAATGGACTTGCAGGTCGTGGGTTTGAGTTTGGGGGCGGGGCTAATCTAGCCTTACTTTACAGGAAGAAGCTTGCCAGATACTTAGCGGACATCCAGTTAGCACCCAATGAACAGGAGCGGTGCCTTAGGGTGCCCTTTTCTCCAGGAGAACACTAAGTATGCCTCACCTTCAGGTGGCCTGTTGCACCCCAAGGGCAGCACTGAAAGAGGGGGACCTACAGTACCTCGCGAAAATGAACGGTCAGGAGTATGCTCCTGGCTTCGCAGGGGACAGGCTCTCATCGTGGGGTGGCGCTCCTGCTGCTGACCGCTCTCCCTCAGCCCTCCAGGCACTAACTGGTCTGGCTGAGAGGATGAGAAGCGGGAGGCTGGGTGGGCAGGGGCCCCAGGAAGCCAGGGCAGGGTGTCAAGGCCCAGGGTAGCGCCCACATCACGGAGCTGGGGCCTCGTCTTCTGAGGGGTGCGTGCCGGTGGGAAGTGCTGCGTGGTCATGCACACTCTGCACACGCACCACCGGCTCCGTAGGTCAGGCATCGGAAGGCACGGTGGCACACGCACCACCGGCTCCGTAGGCCAGGCATCGGAAGGCACGGTGGCACACGCACCACCAGCTCCGTAGGCCGGGCATCAGGAGGCACGGTGGCACACGCACCACCGGCTCCATAGGCTGGGCATCGGAAGGCACGGTGGCACACGCACCACCAGCACCGTAGGCCGGGCATCGGAAGGCACGGGGTGCTGCTGCTTCCCTGTGCAGCGCAGACAGCCACCGCCCTTTATACTTCAGGCGCAGGATCGTACCTGTCCGCTCTGCCGGCTTTCTCTCAACGAAAAAGACCGCTTAAAAAATCATTTACTATCTCAAGTCATTCCATGTGTATCTGAATACAGAATCTTGTATGAAAAGTAAAACAAAGCCATGGGGGGGGGTCTTAATGAGTCAGAATGACCTCATTCTCCCCCCCAAAAAATGCATGTAAAGAGATTTCATATATAAAATGCCACTCATATATTTCATGATCAAATGGGCACAGTATTAAGTAGGCAGACACTTCAGTGCCCAAGAGCAACTTCCGCAAGAGCAGGAGCATGGTTTTAGGAGAGGTTCCTTCCTTGAGAAAAATGCGGGGCCCTTTGAAGGTCACAAAGAAGAGCAAAGGCAATGGCTCAGAGGACCAGGTTGTCTTCCTCCACTCAGCTGCGCCACGTCCCCGATGGTTCCGAGAAGCCATCCCCACCTTTCATTTTCCGGGAAGGAATTGTCCAGGCAACCCCAGCTCCATCGGCACCCGAGGAGGCCCCGGATTAGCACTTAATCAGTGACCTCTTTCTCGTTAGCTTCAAAGCATCCCGCTTCTGCTAAGGGGACCAGTTAGTTCCCCAGCACGCACACACGCTTCCGAGGGCGCATTTCTTCAGACGCAGGCGTGCCTTCCCTCCAGAGCACAGGCAGGCTGTGAACAGGGTGGGGGGGGGGGGGCAGGATCCCTGGAAGCCGCTGTGCGGGAGCGGCTGCCTTTGCTCCAGGCCGGGAAGCTGCTGGCGGAGCTAACCATCTGTGTCAGGGACGGAAACACTTTCCTCTCACACATTGCCGATGTTCATTTGGGGACAGAATAATGATCGAGATATTTGGTTTCAATCCAAACCCTATCTACGGAATAAGAAGTGCGTGGATTTTACTGCTGTTCTTGAAATATGAGCAACACTGTGGGGGGCGGGGGAACCCCTGAAGCTTCCCGTGGAGTCTAGCTTATGCTTTCAAAGACAGTGCAGCTCAAATGTGGAAATGGAGGCCAAGCAAGAGTTTCCGCTTTCACCCCAGAGCTCTGTACCCACTGCTCCGCGATGCCAACACGTATTTGCGAAGAACCTGGGAGGAAGGGAAACACACCTGTGACGGCCTTCTGCTGTGAAAGGGATGTTGGCTAAGCTCACGAAATCAGTACAGTACCTGCACACGGCTTCCGCATCAAAGTTTCGAGTCTGTCTGTGATCGATGACAATGATTTCATGGTGCTTATCTAAAAAGCACTCGAGGGCTGACTCCGGAGTCCGCGAGATGCTGCATCTGTAGCCAGCCCTGTCGCAGGCCCACCAGAACCCATCGCTCTGACTGTCTGCCTTCGAGAAGATCAGCAAAACCTGAAACACACAGAAAGGGTGGCCTGTCAGAAACCATCAGCTCCGAGGCTGGGCTACAGACAGGCGGGTCGGTGGTCTGCTGGAGCAGACTCAGCCTCTGAGTGAGGCTGCTGGGTTTGAGCCCCGGATCTTCCACTTGTTAACAGTGGGCCTATTTGCTTGGACAAGATCTCTGAGATCTACGAAGATCTCTACCGGTATGACAAGGGTATAAATGGTGCCACGTAAGTGCCCTTCTAGTTTACCAAGCACAATGTCCTTTGCCAGGGCCTGGTCTCTCCTGTGTAGGAGCCCTCCCTGGTAGTGTAGTGGATTTACGTGTTGGGTTGCTAATTACAAGGTCAGCAGTTGAAACCCACTAGCTGCTTTGTGGGAGAAAGATGTGGATTTCTACTCCCGTAGAGATTCAAGGGCTCAGAAACCCAGAAGTGCAATTCTACCCTACCCTACCCTACCGGGTCGCTATGAGTCAAAAATAGACTCAATGGTGGTGTTTCTTTTTTTGTTTGTTTGTTTTGGGGGGGGGGGTCTCTCCTGATAACATGTCCACAGTAAGTGAGACAAAGTCACAGAAAGGGAAGACCCTTACAGAGATACATTGATGCAGTGGCTGCAACAATGGGTTCAAAAATAGGGACAATTGTGGGGATGGTGCCGGACTGGGCAGTGTTTCCTTCAGCTCTGCCTGGGTAACTATAAAATGGAACTAACTTGAAGGCATCGAGTAATATATAAATCAAGTGTATTATGAGCATTGTATGATTCAACACAGAATGCAAATGCTCAGTCAATTCTAAGTATCTTTAACTTCCAGGTTATCTTTGTTTCTAAGTAGACTAAGCAGTAACATTACTAACAGGATAATTGATATAGGTGATATTATGGCTGGCACATTCACACACATTCATTCACACACACACACACACACACACACACACACACACTGCCAGTGCAAATGGTATTTGCCTCACAATTCTAAGAGTGCGACTCTGAATTTAGCGTTAAACGATCTATAAAGACACAGAAAACCAAGGGAGCACAGAAAATTTCAAAACTGAATTCTCACCTTCACAATAAAATGCTAAAAATCAAATAACTAATTCTCACACCTTGACTCTTGACAGAATTTAGGAATAACGATCATGAACTATAAAGCTGATTGGAGCTAAGGTGAGGACAATTTGCCTCCTTGAAAAGTGCAGTCCCATTCAATATGAAGGTGGAAATACTACACACACACACACACACACACACATTGTCCCTTGACTCAGAGACCGAAGGTTTCTGCTAGCCAGAAAGTCTCACCACCAGTTGAAATGATTTATATACTGGTTATATTCTTCTTCCTGCTTTAGAATTAAGCTTCTGGGAGGCAAAGATGGTACCCAGCACAGCGTGACACCCTCACTAACGCTCAGTAAATACTTGCTGAGTGAAAGAGCAACTACCTATAGGGATTTTCCAGAGAAATACAAGTGCTTACTACTAATAGGAATAACCGGATCTCACGGTGACAGGTCTAAGGATAAACACAATGATCTCAAGGTAATTATTTTAGAACCCCTCTTCTGAATTAAACAATTGTGAACAGAGGGTTAGTTTCTCAACAAAGGGCTTTAAGTTAATAGGAAGTGTTCTTCATGGGAAATCACCAAATGTGTTTCATTTAAAATCAGAAACAAGGCAACACTCCCACCATAACCATTACATTTAAAAAACACTTAACAATGGAAAAACTAGAAATGATGGTGGGATGAGAGGAAAGTAAAAGGAAATAGAGGAAAGAACTGGGAAGTAAAGGACATTTAGAGTGGTCTAAAAACAGGAATGTACATATGTAAATATAGTTATATATGATGGGGAAATAGCTCAATGTGTATACATTTATTTCTAAAGTATTATGGTAGTGAATGGACATTGGGCCTCCACTCAAGTACTCCCTCAACCCAACAAAAATTTGTTCTACTAACATTGTACTCTGTGATGTTCACCTTCTTTGACATGATTGCCGAAGACAAAATGGTTGCATAAGCAAATGTGAAGAAAGCTGATGGTGCCTGACTATCAAAAGATACAGTGTCTGGGATCTTAAAGGCTTGAAGATAAATAAGCGGCCATCTAGCTTAGAAGCAACAAAGCCCACATGGAAGAAGCACACCAGCCTGTGTGATCATGAGGTGTCAATGGGATATGGTGTCAGGCATCAAAGACCCAAAACAAACAAAAAAGCTTATCAATGAGAATGACGGGGAGGGCAGAGTGGAGGCCCAAAGCCCATCAGTGATTAATTGGACACCCCCTGTCAGAATGGCCACAAGGAAGAGAAGAGCCAATCAGGGTGCAGTATCGATGAAGCACACAACTTTCCTCTAGTTCTTTAATGCTTCTCCCCACCCCCCACTACCATGACCCCAATTCTACCTTACAAATCTGGCTAAACCAGAACATGTACATTGGTACAGATAAGAACTCCCAACACAGGGACTCAAGGACAGATACACCCCTCAGGACCAATAAGGGGAGCAGCAATACTAGGAGGGTAAGGGGGTGAGGGGAGTAAGGGAACCATTAACAAGGCTCGATGTATGGCCCCCCTCCCAGGGGGAGTAACAGCAGAAAATTGGGTGAAATGAGATAGCAGTCAGTGTGAGACATGAAAAAAAAAGAATTTATAAATTATCAAGGGGCCATGGGGGAGGAGGGAGAGGAGTGGGAAATGAGGAGCTGATGCCAGGGGCTCAAGTAGAAAGAAAATGTTTTGAAAAAGATGATGGCAACATATGTACAGATGTGTCTGACACAATGGATATATGTATGCATTGTGATAAGAGCTGTAAGAGCCCCCAGTTACAAGAAAAAGGAAAAGAAAGAAAGCAGTACAAGCGATAGGATCAGGAATCATCACAAACCCATCTAACCAGCTTCAGAAAATATCACCTGCTGGCCAATCTGGTTTAATCTTGATCTCTACCTAATTCACAATATAAATGATTAAAAATTAATGTAAACAGAAAAAAAATCCTGTCATGTTAAAATACGACATAAATGACCCCTGTCAAATCAAGGAGGCTGTATTCACATCATGAATGGTTAGACAGTTATTAAAATGTCCTTTTTGAAGACGTCTACCCAGATGCATGGGAAACGTCTCGATAAGTGACAAGCCTGGTCCACCACTGAGGAGGACATTTGTGCTCTGTAATAAAATCTTATCTACACTGTGTTAGCTGGTTTAGACATCTGCAGAGTCATGTGCTCAGTCTACAAAATGGGCGTCAAGAACTTCCAAACTCACTGGTTACTCACTGGTTACTACTAGGGATTGGTGGTGGTGGTGAGGGGGGGGTTTGCGAGCGGCAGGAGTCCTTCTCCAGGTAGTGAGCACTTGCTCTTTTGGATGATAGGACAGGTTACCTTGAATGAGGGTGAAGTGCACACTGCTTTAGCAAGGCAAATGCTGTCCCTAAGAGGGACAAAGACAGGCGTTTTTAGAAAATGCTTATAGGGTCACCAGTAGTGAGGATCAATCGACTCGATGGCAGTGAATTTGGTTTTTAAAAATTTTATGACACACATAATTTTGTAACAATTTCGCAGCAATAGCTAAAACAGCAAAAAAAGATTTGTGTGGTTACTTATATGTGTGCATAATATATAGATACATATACATATATACAGGTATGTGTGTGTCCATATGGCCTGGTAGGGAATGATCGAGGGTAAGGTTACGTAAAGAAGAGGTATAGCTGTAGCCCAGGTGGGGACAGAGCATGGTAGTAGGGCAGGAGGAAAGTCAAGGGAGATGGAGGAAAGAGCTAGGAGTCAAAGGGCATTTATAGAGGTCTAGACAAAGACATGTACATGCAAATATATATATGAGGATGGGGAAATAGATCTGTGTCTATATTTATAGGTTTAGTATTAAGGTGGCAGAAGGACCTTGGGCCTCTACGCAAGCACTCCCTCAATTCATGAATACTTTCTTTTATTAAATTGGCACCCTACTATACTCAACCTCCCGACAAAACTGCTGAAGCCAAAGTGCGTGAACAAGTAAATGTGGCAAAGAAATCTGGTGATGCCCGGCTATCAAAAGAGATAGTGTCTGGGGTCTTAAAGGCTTGAAGATAAACAAGCGGCCATCTAGCTCAGAAGCAACAAATCCCACATGGAAGAACACACCAGCCTGTGTGATCATGTGGTCCCGAAGGGATCAGTTATCAGGCATCAAAGAACAAAAAATCATATCATTGACTGTACACCTCCATGATACGATCGCCGAAGACAAACGGGTGCATAAGCAAATGTGGCGAAGAAAGCTGATGGTGGCCGGCTATCAAAAGAGGTAGTGTGTAGGGTCTTAAAGGCTTGAAGGTGAACAAGCGGCCATCTAGCTCAGAAGCAACAAAACCCACATGGAAGAAGCACACCAGCCTGTGCGATCACAAGGTGCCAAAGGGACCACATATAAGGCATCATGCTATATATATAAGGCATATATACATATACATATATATATACACACCACAGTGAATGAAGGGGGAAGTACAGAGTGGAGACCCAAAGCCCAAGTGTCGGCCACTGGAGATCCCCTCACAGAGGGGTCTAGGAGAGGAGATGGGTCAGTTAGGGTGCGATGTAGCACCAATGAAGAACACAGCTTTCCCTCAGATCCTGGATGCTTCCTCCCCCCAACTACCATGATCCGAATTCTACCTTGCAGGGCTGGATAGGGCAGAGGTTGTACACTGGTACATATGAGGGCTGGAGGCACAGGGAATCCAGGGTGGACGATACCTTCAGGACCAGGGGTGTGAGGGGCGAGGCTGGGAGAGTGGAGGGTGAGTGGGTTGGAAAGGGGGAACTGATTACAAGGATCCACATGTGACCTCCTCCCTGGGAGAGGGATGGCAGAGAAGAGGGGAAAGGGAAACTCCGGATAGGGCAAGATATGACAAAATAACAATCTATAAATTATCAAGGGCTCATGAGGGAGGGGGGAGCGGGGAGGGAGGGGAAAAAAAGAGGACCTGATGCAAAGGGCTTAAGTGGAGAGCAAATGCTTTGAAAATGATTAGGGCAAAGAATGTACGGATGTGCTTTATACAATTGATGTATGTATATGTATGGATTGTGATAAGAGTTGTATGAGCCCCTAATAAAATATAAAAAAAAGAAAAGAAATGCCTAGAAATAATGAGGGCAACATATGCACACACACAAAAAAGATTTGTGTGGTTACACATATATATAAGTGTAAGCATAGATATGTATTATAGGTATTTATATGTGTGCATAATATATAGATACATATACATATATACAGGTATGTGTGTGTCCATATGTTCAGATATATATATCTACTTGTGTATAAGCCGAGTTTTCAGCACACTTTTAATGCCGTTTTTGTGGTAAAATTAGGTGCCTCGGCTGATATTCGGGTTGGCTTATACTCGAGTATATACAGTAATAAAGCACATTAGGGACATAATTATGTATTCTTCTTAGGCATAACCTTAGGACCTGTGATGAAAGAATGTGCTTTGCATGTGCAAGGACATGGATTTGGGGGAGCCAAAGGATAGCATTGTACGGCTTGAATTACGTTATCGATCCTAATCTCTATGCCTGCAGTTATCATTCCATTTAGGAGTGAGTTGTCTTTGTCACATCAGTGTACATCGGAGGCAATAAATTTTGAGGTATAAAATAGATCACATAAAGAGCAAATGCCAAGGCACATGGACATCTTCAAGGAACGGGGAAACAGAAGCTGAAGAGGAAAAGCCTTCCTCCAGAGCAAACAGAATCAGCCATCCCCTAAGCAGTGGTTCTCAACCTTCCTCATGCCACTGTCCTGTAATACAGTTCCTCATGTTGTGGTGACTCCAAACATAAAACCATATTTTCGTTGCTACTTCATAATTGTAATTTTGCCACTTTTATGAATTGGGCGCCCCCTGTGAAAGGGTTGTTCAACCCCAAAGGGGTCATGACCCACAGGTTGAGAACCGCTGCCCTGAAGCCACCATCTGAATTTAGACTTCTAGTTTCCAAAACAGTGAGAACAAAAGTGTGTCAAAGCCATTCGCTGTGGTATTTCAGTTCTAGCAGCAGCAGGGAAGTGTGGCAAGACCATAGTCACTGACAACCAATTAGCATCATGGAATTCTTAGAAGTTTGTGTTCTACATTCTAGTTTGGTGAATAGTGCCTGGCATCTTCAAAACCTGAGAATGGCCCCCTATGATACAGCTAATGGTCTCTGATGGCCTGGGCAAAAGAGAAAGGAGGAAGCCAAAGGTTCAAAGAAGCAACTAGTTTACAGGATTAAGTCTCCCCAAACCCTAGCCTCACCTTACCCAGAAACCGGAGGGACCAGATGGTGCTGATCATGACTGCCTGTTTGAGCAGGGCCTCGGTGCATCATCTTGATAGAATGGGAAATTATTGTGGGACAGAACCCCAAATTCTTTAAAAGTCCAGACCAGTTACGCCTAAAGGGCTCTCCTGAGATTGCCTTCAACTTGAACCAAAACTGTCCTTGGAAGGATCTCTCTCACTCACCGCCCTAGAGTCAGTTCTGGCTCAATGTCACCCTATAGGGCAGGGTAGAACTGGCTCTAGAGGTTTCCAAGTCTGTAAATCTTTACAGGAGTAGAAAGTCTCATCTTTCTCTCGCGGAACACCTGGTGGTTATGAACTACTAACCTTGCAGCAGTGCGCCATGAAGGATAATCTAGCTAAATAACAGATTCGCTCAGTGCTGTGAGCCTCTACAAAATCATCTGTATCTCAGAACCACTGTGTTCTGAGAGGCTCAACTGCGGGCCATGGACAACCTGCTCCTGATTCTGCCTTCAAACAGACTTCTTGTGCAGCGGAAGAGCCTACCTTCCAGCTGGGACATGAGCGCAGCTGGGCACTATGTGGCATTGCATGGATGGGGAGCACGGGAGGGCGAGCCCCTGTGCATGACTCCCTGTCCCTGCACGTCCTCGCATTTCCATCTCATTCAGCAGACAGAGTCAAAGCTCAAGTCTTTCCAGGGGAGCGAGGCATCCCTAAGATTGCCTGTACTGTTCAGTGGTCTCAAATGCCCCGTGTGTTAGGCCGGGTTGACTAGAGAAAAAAAAATCTAGTGGCGCTCATAGATGGGTAAGAAAGAGCTTTAAAAAATAATAAGAAGAAAGAGCTTTAGATCAAGAAGGAATTATACAGTAGAACCCCGGTACTCAACCGCATCAGTACTCGACATAGCTGGATTTCGACGCCAAGTGTCAAGGCAGTTTTTCATCGGAGCTCGAACGAAACATTGGTGTCTGACCAACGCACATGATTTTTGTAAACAATAGTAGTTCATGTTTTGGTTGTTCAGCATTACTTGGTGTTGTTAGTATGAGTTGTTTAAACCTTTTGTGGCTGTGTTCCAAGTGTTTTGCTATAATTTTCTTAGTTTGTGTGGCTTTCTGTACTGTTTTTAGATAAAAAGCACAAGGGTCCTAACAAAGAGTTTTTTGACAAGCAGCATCATGATAAGGAACTGGTTAACCAATTTGATCGATATTGTTGATGATAATTTAGTAAACTCTTTTAGAAAACAGTTAAGGAAGCGCCAACAGCAAACCAATTAGACAGATTAAAAAAAATTTTTTTTTAGAGAAAGCCAGCCAGGTCCTAGTGAAAAAAGACAAAAAAGAGAAAAACTGAAAAGCAGCGACCAGTTGATTTTATGGAAGGGGATTCCCTCCCAAACAATGACTCTCTCTCCATACCTCCTCTCCACATCCGTGTCCACAGATCCATCTCCTTATCAATCTCAATGCCACACGTAGTTGTTAAAAACTTTTAAAATGTTGTTTCTTATTTAAATTATATAATTTAACTGTGAACCTGTTTACTTTGAAATTTCTGTGTAATGTTTTCTATAAAAAGGCAAGGTTATTCCCGACATGATCGCTGAAGACAAAAAGGTGCATAAGCAAATGTGGCGAAGAAAGCTGATGGTGCCCGGCTATCAAAAGATATAGCATCTGGGGTCTTAAAGACTTGAAGGTAAACAAGCAGCCATTTAGCTGAGAAGCAACAAAGCCCACATGGAGGAAGCACACCAGCAGCCTGTGAGATCACAAGGTGTCAAAGGGATCAGATTTCAGCCATCAAATAACAAAAAAACCATATCATTGTGAATGAGGGGGAGTGTTGAGTGGAGACTCAAAGCCTATCTGTAGGCAACTTACAGAAGGGTTGTGGGGAGGAGGTAAGCCAGTCAGGGTGCAGTGCGGCAACGGTGAAACATACAACTCTCCTCTAGTTCTTTAATGCCCCCCACTATCTCGATCCCAATTCTACCTTACAAATCAGGCTAGACCAGAGAATGTACACTTGGACACATAAGATCTGGAAACACAGGGAATTCAGAACAGATAAACCCCTCAGGACCAATAATGAGAGTAGCCATACCAGGAGGGGAAGGGAAAGGTGGGGTAGAAAGGGGGACCTGATTACAATGATCTACATATAACTCCCTCCCTGGGGGACAGACAACAGAAAGGTGGGTGAAGGGAGACATGGGTCAATGTAAGACATGAAAAATAATAATAATTTATAATTATCAAGGGTTTAGGAGGGAGGGGGAGCGGGGATGGAGGGATAAAACTGAGGAGCCAATACCAAGGGCTCAAGTAGAAAGCAAATGTTTTGAGAATGATGATGGCAACAAATGTACAAATGTGCTTGACATAATGGATGGATGGATGGATTGTGATTAGAGTTGTATGAGCCCCAATAAAATGATTTTAAAAAGAAAATGCATCTTGTGTATCAACATTAACATTACAATTCATAATGGGAGCAAATTACAATTATGCATTAGCAATGAAAATAATTGAACGGTTGGGGGTCCCCGCAACAGGAGGAGCTGTATGAAAGGGTTGCGGCGTGAGGAAGGCTGCGAACCTCTGCTATAACGTGAGGGAACTTGTATTGTCGCGGGAGGGGTAGGGCGGGAGGGGTGGAGAAAGGGTCGGCAATAAGCAGACAGCATGGTAGATATATGAATTATCTGGAAGATGAGTAGTTAATAAGGGATATGCAAACAGACAAGCGAGCAGGGTAAAGGGACCCAGAGAAGGAAGGTCTCTGGATGGGTACTCAGCCGGGTGGTTAGGGCAAATGCCCGAGGAAACCGCGAAGTAAGCCAAGCGGGTTTCTGGGGGAAGCATTCCAGGCTGAGGGACCAGGTTGATAGGCCCTGCAGAGATGCGTCCTTGCAGCATTCCAGGAACTCCACAGAAACCTGAATAGAGAGGAAGGTGGGTGGGCAGAAGAGGTCAAGGTCACAGCAGAGCGCTAGAGAGCGTGGTTTCGCCTCGCTGAGCATTTTAAAGGCTTAGAAAACTGGATTTCACATGGAATCTTGCAAAACGAACAGGCAGGAGGGGCCTTTATGTTCTAAAAACACTCGTTAGGGGATTTCTTTGGAAAGCATTTAGAATTCTTTCCATTTATAAAATTTTAATTTAGAAAGATGGCTTTTCAATAATTTAACTCCGATGATAAATGAAAATCTATGGAAATTAAAAACCATACATTTTAGAGTAAAGTACTGTAGTTGTCACCCTGTTTGGGGGGAAGATTGTCTTTCCAACTCAGGATGAGCATCTCTTTCTAAGAAATACCCCTAACTCACAGTGGGGGCCCATGTAATGGGTTGTTCAGGCTCTTTGCGCCATCTGCGAGACCACAGCTGGGTCAACGACATTCTTCTCTTTCTGGGGATTTGAGCAGCGAGACAGGGTGGCTAAACATTGGGATCTGCAGCCCTGAACAGTGGAGATGCTATAGGAAGAGCCATCAGCTTCCTCTGCCAACGTCCTCAGAGATGGCCCATGACCCTGCTTCCCAAGCCACGGCTTTCAACTCTTCCAGAGATTCTGCCACAAATCCCACTATCTTCCAACATCTTCCCTACTGCTTAATGTGTGTGTGAGGCAGCTGTTAATAGAAATGAAAAACAAAACCTACTGAACAAAACATGAAGCAATTCAGTCTGTCTGCAGCTTTAGGATGTGTCAATATTTAATTTCTTTGTTAGATGGGGCCATTTATTAATGTGTATTGCCATTCACTAAGACAAAGCCCATAAAAGTTTACAGGTTATACTAAAAAATTCATCATTCAAGCAGATCATTGGGCTTAATTTATAAAGAACAAAAACAAACTGATCCGCCTGTGTGTTGTATGTGACATGCTCAACACTCATTGAAGTGTATCCATAGGTGATCAGCTATACCCAATGCTGACTTAAAGATGACACTGAAAAGATGACCCAGCTTGCCAGCACTCAGCCTCTGCTCTCGGACCCCAGCAGGAGAGTCGGGTAAGGAGGTAATGATAACAAATGTTATAAGTAACATGTTTCTAAGAGAATAAGCAGAAGGCAAAAGTCCTGCTACAGTCAACCACGTACTGTTCACACGGCACCAAGACTGGAAGATCTGAGTGGGGCTAGGGGCTGGGACCACGAGGAGATGTCTTCTTCCTGGGGAGCAGGCTCTGAGCATCCGAGGCTCCCATCAGGGGCTAGGCAGTGCTCACTCTGCACGGTAGGTCAAGCCCATGAAAAACGGTCTTGCAGAGTGCCTCTGACAACCAGTGAGAAACAGTGTGACTGTATCACGGCCTTTCCAATGTATTGGTCAAGCACTCAAAACTGTTCGCGTCGGTGAAACTACCGTACGCCGTCGAGTCGGGGGAACCTACGGGGCGAAGCAGAACTGCCCCCGAGGGTTTGCTGGCCTGCGGTCTTTGCAGAAGCGGATTGCCGGCTCCTTTCTCCCTCGGACGGTCTAACTCTCTGGGGAGCAGCCATCTGTGCAGTTAGGGCTCCCCGGTGAGGGCAGACGTGCCATGGACTGAACTTTGTCCTCCAAAGGCAGCTTGTAACTGCCTGTGGTGATCATTCCACTGGGTCAGGGAGGCAGGGTGAGCATGGAGTCGATCTTTTTTTGAGATATAAAGGCAATTAAGCAAGCCAGGGAGCAAGCAGAGACAGGGATGAGCGAGCTACCACTACATCAGACCACCAAGGAGCCAAGGACCAAGGCCTTCGCCAAGAGCCAACAGAGATGGAAAGGGTCCCCTAGAGCAGCGGTTCTCAACCTGTGGGTCTCGACCCCCGTGGGGGCCAAATGACCCTTTCACAGGGGTTGCCCGATTTCTAACAGTAGCAAAATTACAGTTATGAAGTAGCAATGAAAATAATTTTATGATTGGGGGGTCACCTCAACATGAAGAGCTCTGTTAAAGGGTCTCGGCATTAGGAATGTTGAGAACCTGCCCTGGAGCTTTAGCTGCCTAACCGGGAGCCCTTGCTCATAGTGTTTTTGTGATCTTGTGCTCGCAGCAACAGATAACTTCGTTGATAGGAAAGTGAGGCAAATCAATAAAAGTGATGTTTCCTTAGTGTCCTGGAACTGGAAACATGAGAAACATGGAGAACGACATGATTTTTTTCAAAGTTACCACAGTAGTTTACACAGTACTTGTGGTCTTTTTCTAGACGCAGAAATAAATCATCAGGCGAATCGAGCATCTCTGTAAAACCTTGGCAAATTGCCCGCTTGTGTGAAGCCACTTCCAGCATTTTGCCCTCCACACTCTCAGTGCTGAGAACTATCCCTAAGAGTCGCTTTGATGAACGCGCCTGGTTTCCGCGGCCATCTCTTCCTGGGGCATCTTCATCCTTTCCGTGACAACCACTTCCCGCGGTACTGCCTTCCTCTGATGGTAGAGACCGTCACGGGTCTCCCAGGGGTGGCAGTGTCCACGTTCTCAAGTCGACTGTTGCTTCTACAACTCTATGCTCAGTCAACTCCAAGTTCACTTCCATCCTGCCCCCTTTCCATTTCCTTGCTGTGCTTCTCCTCCTTTCCGCCAGTGCTCTCTCCAAATGATCCACGTGGGCTTGTCGCTGAGCGAGAAGAGGCAACATGCCTACATGGCTTGCTGTCTGTGCTGACACCGAATTGCTGAGACTTTGAAAGAAGTGACACGATTGGTCCCTGATCGGGAGGCATGCCTGCTATTGACATAGTCGATCACAGACTGAAGGGATAATAGCAATGTTTATACTTTATGCAATTGCTGTTGTTGTTAGGTACCATCCAGTCGGTGCTGATTCGTGGCGACTCAACAGAGCAAAACGAGACACTGTGCACCCTTGCGCCACCCCCTTCCCAACGGCTGCACTGCTTGAGCCCCGGTAGCAGTCGTTGTGCCAATCCATCTCCTTGAGGGCCTCCCTTTCCCACTGACTCTGACTTGACCAAGCATGGCGGCCCCTCGAGGAGGGCAAGGGGCTCCAGATAACATGTCTGGACTACGTGAGACACAGCCTTGATACCCTTGATCCTCAGGATCACTCTGTCTGGACTTCTTTCAAGACAGACTTGTTTTGTTTCCCGGCAGTCCATGGCATGTTCTTTATTTGTCCCCGGCACATAATTGGACAGTGGCAACGGAAATGTGACTATGGTGTTGGAGGTGTGGTGTCATGTAACTAAATCATGATAACTGAATCGTGTGCCTGCTGGCACAGTGCAAAGCCAGGACTGACTTATCTCCAGTGAGAACTTGGGGACACCTTCTGGAAACCCCCAAGGGTAACTAACTCCTCTCATCCTGAGCTGAAGTGAACGCGGGCTGACCCAGAGCAGGGCCACGAGCAGTCAGTGGAGGGGCCTGGTGGGACACGCTGCAGAAGCAAACACAGGCTGCAGTTCACAGGAAGCCACCAGCCACCAGGACAGAAACAGAGGCTCTCTCAGGAGTTCGGGGACAGGAAGGGGCTTTGGGATGAGTTATAGTACCGTCTAACTAATGAGGATGGCAACTTCCAGGAACAGAGCAGCACCAGGACTAGAATCCACTCCACCCAGCTTCCTTCTCAGCCATCTTCCTACAGTTCTAGCGGATGTAGTTTCTGGCCTGGGAGCCTCAAACCCAGCCCCCTTTCACACGCTTCACCAAAAACACCGGGGGGGGGGGGGGGAGGATGTTTTTTAGACTAGCAATAATGTGTCTTTGACAAATTAACATGGAACTATTTTCGCCGGCAGAGGCCGATTACACAAAAGATGAAAACAAAAATAACTTTTCCGTATGCGGAAGAAGGAAGTCAATATAGGCGTCTGTTATCATCAGCGTTCCAAGTCGGAGTGTGTCTGTACTCTCCAAAGGCATCATCAATGCCTACTATTATACCACCAATCATCAGGATACCACTTGGCATCAGGAAAAAGCTTCTGGATGGCATCACATACATAGGTCGTGTAAGTTGAAGTCCACATATGATGGAACAGATGGCCAGTGTGATCAGAGGAGAATTTCCCAACGACCAGCAGTCACTGTGAGTGTGCTGTAAGTGCACATCCCACTTAATAAAAATCAAGTTGGTTCTGACCCATGCCAACCCGATGCACAACAGGACAAAACACTGCCCAGCCCTGTGCCACCGTCACAGCGGCTCCCATGCTTGGGCCACTGTGGCAGTCCAGGGTCAGGCCATCTCCTGAGGGCCTTCTTCTGTTTTGCTGCCCCTCCACTTTACCAAGCACGATGCCCTTCTCCAGGGACTGGTCTCTCCTGACAGTATGTCCACAGTACGTGAGAGGAAGTCTCACCATGCTGGCCTCTAAGGAGCACTCTGGCCACACTTCTTCCAAGACAGACTTGTTTGCTCTTTTGGCAGCCCAGGGTACTGTGGGTTTTCTTTGCCAAGACCACAATCAAATGCATTGGCTCTTCTTCTTCAGTCTTCTTGATGTGATGTACAACTTCCACAGGCAGATGCGGCAATAGAAATTACCAAGACTTGGGGCAGGCCAACAATATACGAATGGGTATTATCCGGATCGTCATACACATGGAAACTGAGACTCGAAATGGTTGAAAGCCTGGAGATTAACTGTCAGCCAAACAACAGACAGGCCTGTAGGATCTATTTATAGGCCCGTGGGATAAGCACGCCTCACAGCAACCAGGCAGAGGAGACCCTAAGGGAAGCAAGCACCTGCCCAAAGCAAAGGAGGCACGGACAGGAGAGGGGACTTCATGGAAACAGTAAGTCATGGAGGAAGTGGGCAGGGTGCTGTGACATTATGGGGGCGGCGACCAATGTCACGGAACAAACTGTGTACAAACTGCTGAATGGAAAACTAATTTGCTGTGTAAACTTTCATCCAAACCTCAATAAAGAGTCCAAAATAAATAAAGAAAAACCACTAAAAAACTCGTCCAAAGCCACGTAGCTCACAATATTTGAACGAAGGTCAGTGTCACCCCCACAGTCTGTGCAACGAGTAAGTAGGTCAGGTAACTTGATCTTAGTTTCACATCACCTACTAAAATGTTGGGCCAAGATTCCCAACAACTTTGTGGTTCCATGAAGCTGGCTGAGTGGGGTCAAGGGCACAAGCAGAGGGCCACAGGAGATGATGTTGAGTCTGAAGGTTGCTTTCTCAGCCATTTCACTTAGGGTACACTAGTTACAGACTTTACGGTCCCTCCAGAAAAGCCACGCGGTCGCCAATGTATAATGACTGCAGGAAAGCCTATGCCCACACAATCTTGAAGATGATGCTTTGAAAGGAGATGCTGCCAAGAAAAGGCCAACATCCCAGCTGTGAGGACCAGTCGCATCTCTAGCTAACAGGCCCAGTGTGAGAGGAGTGGGGAGGCTTTCTCCAAGAAACATGTTGATCTCCCCCGCCCCACCCCCACCCCGGGGCAGTACCAGTGCTCAGGGCACCAACACAGACAAAAGGCCACTTGATTCTAAGATAATGTAATTTTGAAAGGAATCTATTGCCTCAAAATATTTTCCTGGCTTTTCATTTCCTTTCCAAGATAGGGAAAGTTGACTGTCACTGAGTCAACTCCACTCATCCAGGAGACAGATACTCAGCCGTACCACATGGCATTCACTCTTCCACTCCTAGCGTTCCTCTTCGTGGCTCGGGGTGGAGACATGGGGGCACTTCAGCAATGTCCTGACAGGGAGCAAGCGCCCCTGTGAACCAGAAACAGAACCTTAGAAGAACTACTGACAAATCCTTATCAAGTAATTTTTAAACCCAAACCTCAGGGTTCTGGCTGATGTAGTTCATTAACATTTTGGACATTCCAGTGAAGTTACAGACTAGATATTTTTTTCCTCCAAGGGAGGGAGTCGGCTGGAAGATGGAGGCATGAAACAGAGCCCATTTTTTTAAAGGTAACTTAGCACAATACAAGTTGAAGTAGCCCAAACAATAAGAAGCCATGTGATCAGGGAACCCTGAAAGCAAGGAGCGTTGGCCACAGGAGGCGCTCGGTCCATTCTCATCGTGTGGCTCAGTGAGGAACGCTGTGTTTGAATGATGCTTTTTCAACAGTGACAGCATGCCTGTGTCAAAGTCGGGTGTGTTCTCTTGTTGTCCAGCATTTTCTCCAGGAATTAAGAAATTCACCAAACAGTAAGTGATCATGAGTAAAGGCTTCGTGAGGCCTGGAAGACTAAGCAGCTCCTTAAGAATCCTGACCAACTTTTAATTAGGATGGAGGCTTCAGCCATTCTTCTGGGTCATCCACACATCAATGAAAACTAAAATAAAAGCACCTACAAGTTTACATAGAGAGACAGACAGACAGATTCACGAATTCACTGACTAAGGAAGACGGAAGAAGAATCGATGCATTTGAATTAGGGTCCTGGTGAAGAACACGGGAAGTATCACAGACTTCCAAAAGAATGAACAAACCTGCCTTAGAAGAGGTACAGACAGAATCCTTCTCAGAAGCACGGATGCCGAGACTTCATCTCAAGTACTTTGGACACGTTGTCAGGAGAGACCAGTTCCTGGGAAAGAACATAATGCCCAGTAAAGGAGAGGGGCAGCGGGAAAGAGGAAGGCCCTCAACAAGATGATTGACAGTGGCTGCGACAATGGGCTCAAATATAACAATTATGAGAATGGTGCAGGATCAGGCAGAGTTTGTGATATATATATATATATATATATATATATATATATATATATATATATATATATATATATATATATATGCATCGGGACATATGTATCCAAGGAATAAAACTGACAGTCCAACAATAACTACTCATATTTATGGTCGGCTCATGTTTGGCAGAGGCACCAAGAAAATTCCATGGAGAAAGAATACTCTTTTCAGCAAAGATGCTGGGACATTTGTCTCTCCATCTACAAAAGAATGAAACTAGACTTCTACCTGGCACCATGTACAAAAGGAACTTACAATGGGCCACAGACTTTACAATAAAAAACTACAAAAGAAGGTTTAGAAGAAAATTGTAGAAGTTCAAAAGAAAAAAAATGGGTGAAGCTGTACATCTTTTAAATTGGCAATGGTTGCTAGGTTATGGCAGTAAAAGCATGAGCAACACAAAAGAAATGCAATAAATTGGACTTCAACATAATTAAACATTTCAGCGCTTTGCAGGAGACGTTCGTGGAAGTAACAATACAACCTACAAAGGGTGGGTCGGAAATCATGGATCTCTTAAGTGTTTAGGAGTCCTAGTTGCACAGTGGTTACGTATTGGGCTGCTAACCACAAGGTCAGTGGTTTGAAACCACCACTCTGGGGGAGAAAGATGCGCTTTCTCCTTCCACAGTGACAGTCTCAGAAACCCACAGGGGCAGTTCAACCCTGTCCTACAGGGTTGCTATGAGTCAGAATTGACTCAATGGCAGTGAGTTCGGGTTTTTTATTAAGGGTTTAGTATGAAGAAAGAACCCTTACAACTCAACAACACCAAAAAAAACCAAACAAACTTGATTTATAATGGACAAAGGATTTTAACAGATAACTTCCCAAAGAAGATGTTCATTCAAATGGACAATAAGCATATGCAAAGATAGTATCGTTAGCCATCAGAGAAACATAAATCAAACTACAAGATAACCACACCCACCAGGATGTTCGTCTTCATAAAGGTGAAAACTAAGAAGTGCTGGTGAGGATATGGAGATCTTAGGATCCTTATATATTTCTGGTGGGAATGTAAATAGTGGCTCCAGAAGCAATTCTGACAGTTTGTCAAAACAAACAAACCAACTAAGAGAATTTCCATATAACCCAGCAATTCCATTCCTCAGATAATTCAAAATGTCTATCCACACAGAAACTTATTGAAAATGTTTACAGCAGCCAATAATCAAAAAGGGTTAACCCAAATGTCCATCCAGTGAGGAGTGCATAATATCTTGGATTGTAAAAAAGTATAAACTGAGGAGAGCTATGACAATGAGGGAATTTTCATGTTGACAGCAGTATTAGGATCTAAACCACAGTTCACAGGACGCTGGTGGCTTAGTGGTTACCAGGTGGGCTGAACTGATTTGGCTGGCAGCTTGGTAAACGTCCCCCCACAAAACTGTGGGATAACCACATATGATCTAGCTCTTTATCAATCTCTCTCGGATCCTAGAAGAGTCCAGGAGCTAGCTGGGAAAGAGGTACAGTATATACTTGTGTATAAGCCAAGTTTTTCAGCACATATTTTAATGCAGTTTTTGTGGTAAAATTAGGTGCCTCGGCAGATGTTCAGGTTGGGTGATACTCCAGTATATACGGTATAAACTGAAGCATTAGACGTCGGAGTGAGGCAAGCTTTAGTAAAAGACTTGTTTCCCAATGCATGCCGTTCAAGAGAAGGGCCTTCAGACTGAGGCGCAGTCGTCACTGCTCTGCTGCAAGGCTGGTGATGTCATTGAGCAGGTGCTTACAGCAGGACGCCTGCAATGCAGTAAGGCCGCGGGAGCCATGATTCCTGCAGCCATCCAAGGGAAACGAGGAAAGACCTCTTGAAAATGAAAATCATCATTAATAAAAAAAGCATAAGCACACAAGGTCGGCCTTCCGTGTGACATAATTAGACATGAGAATTAGAAACCGTCCTGCAGAGCATGTGCCATTCACTGTCTGGTGAGTTGGAGGCAGAATGGTGGATGCGGGAAATGACATTCATTGCGCACAGCAACCTTTTTCACACGTGCCTTCCAGAAAGCTGAGTGTTGCAACTCTCAGACCCCCTTGCAGTGAAGGCACGGATCCAAGGCCTCAGGTGGGCTCACGTGACATCAGGGAGGTGGGACGAAGGCAGGGCAGCTCCCTGCTTCTGCTGATGCCTAACTGAACTTCTGCAGATTGCAGGCCCCAGTGGCTGGCTCATAAAGGTAGAAGGAGCAAATATGCTTGGCTGACAACAGAAAGAATGGTGATCCGAATTCTACCTTGCCGGACTGGATAGGGCAGAGGTTGTACACTGGTGCATATGGGAGCTGGAGGCACAGGGAATCCAGGGTGGACGATGCCTTCAGGACCAGGGGTGTGAGGGGCGGTGCTGGGAGAGTGGAGGGTGAGTGGGTTGGAAAGGGGGAACTGATTACAAGGATCCACATGTGACCTCCTCCCTGGGAGATGGACGGCAGAGAAGGTGGGGAAGGGAGACTCCGGATAGGGCAAGATATGACAAAATAACAATCTATAAATTATCAAGGGCTCATGAGGGAGGGGGGAGCGGAGAGGGAGGGGAAAAAAAAGAGGACCTGATGCAGAGGGCTTAAGTGGAAAGCAAATGCTTTGAGAATGATTAGGGCAAAGAATGTACGGATGTGCTTTATACAATTGATGTATGTATATGTATGGATTGTGATAAGAGTTGTATGAGCCCCTAATAAAATGTAAAATAAATAAATAAAAGAATGGTGGTTCGAGTCTACCCAGCAGTGCCTTTGGAGAAAAGCCTGAGGATGTATTTCTGAAAAAAAAAATCAGCTATTAAAAACTCAGGGGCATAGTGGCTACTTGTTGGGCTGTTAACCACAAGGTCAGGAGCTTGAAACCACTCGCTGCTCCAAGGGAGGCTTTCTGCTCCCAGTCTCTGCTCCTAGCGTTACCATCTCAGAAACCCACGGGGGCAGTTCTACTCTGTCCTATAGGGTCGCTATGAGTTGGAAATGATTTGATGGCAGTGAGGGAGCTAGGGCATTTACCCTGACACACCTGGGCTTTCCATGAACGAGAGTAGTAGACCTGAGGCCAATTGAGCGTGGGGGTGGGGGTGGGAACCGCTGGGGGAGGAGGGAAGAGAGGAGGTACACTCAGCATGCCAGCATCTAACTCCTAATTTCACCAGCAGCACAGGCTTTGCAGCTGCCCTGGGACGCAACTGAATTTAAGACGGTGTGTGCATCTGTGAGAGCAGAAACATGAGCACTCCACATTTCCCGGTGGATGGTTCTCATAAAATTGGGTTGCATGGAGAAAATGTTCAGCACGGGCTCTGCCACTGGATGCTTTTCAAACAAAGGTTGAACACATCCCCAACAGGAGTAACTCTGAAGAATGGGCACACTCATAAAATATGCAAATACGTATTTTAATCAGTCTCAGCACAGGGGCGGCTGAGCAAAGGGGAAGAAGTGCAAAGGGTTGAGGAAGGACAGGGCTGATGGCCTCTGCCCTCTTGTTTCAGAAACAATGCCAGAGACAAAGAGGGCATCGCGGCTACTACTGGGTGAAGGTGGCTCTGGGTACACACGATTTTGCAATTTTACAAATGACTCTTTAACACGGCTGAGACAGTCTTCTCGTGAGCACTCACTACCAGCCCAGCGGCTGGCACACACGGAGCTAAATGAGGCAGAGCTAAGGCGACGCGGAGCCCCAGAATCACTGTGTACATTCTAGAAATTGCTATTGGGGAATAAATCCCTGCTATCAACTCATTTATTTGTCATTTCCTTGATTCAAAATTGGGAGTACAAAGTATGTGCCCCCAGAACCACTGCTGGAATTTTCCACTTGTTTATATTCTATACAAATAGTTGGAGCCTATGTTTACGCAAGTCTTTTTTCCCTTCTCTTTGTGCCTAAATTTGTTTTCATTAATTTTTCCAAGAGAAATCTCCACACCCACCCCCCTTCTCTTCTCTTTTTCCTGGGTTTGCATTTCCTTTTCAAAGAATCTGTAAGATCGTGCTATTTCTTATCCATTTCCTCACAAACCAAGCAGGTCATCATCCTCTCGCTTGGCTAGCTGTGTTCCTTTTCAGCTGCTGGTTGACGTCTTCCCTGCATCTCCACATGTCTCCAGGCGAGGAAAGGTCCGCTCACAAGCCAGGTTGTGCGAGCTAGAGGCCCCTTTATTCAGGCTGGAGAGCAAGGAGAGTTCACATGCAGACGGGCTGAAGAATGGTCTGGAAGCAAACCAGCCTCCTGTCCTGCAGGAAAGGTGGGCCTGTGCGTGGCGCTGGTGGGGCTGCGTGGGGGTGGGTAAGTCGTCATCATTAGAGCAAGGTCGCTGCTGCAGGTGTCCGGCCTGCCTTCCCCGGACCCACCGCCACTCTGCCACTCACTCCAGAGCCCAGTGGGGGACTTGCCACAAATCACACGGGCCAAGGAAGTGGACAGTTGATTGCCTTCCCTGCCACAGTGGTGTAGCGGATTATGCGCTGGACTGCCAACCACAAGGTCAGCAGTTTGAAACCAGCAACCACTCTGTGGGGGGAAAGATGAGGACTTCTACTCTCATAAAGGGTTATAGTTCCAGAAACCCACGGGGGCAGTCCTACTCTGTCCTAAGGGTCACTGAGAGTTGGAACTGCCTCGGCGGCAGTGGGTTTGAGTTGGACCTATCAACAACAGAGACTGCACAGTGAGCCAGTCCACTTGGTGCGACTTCATGTAATGCATCATTCCTCGCCATCCCGACGCTGCCACGGGAAGCTGGAGACGCTTAGCACCTGTTGCCAAGCCACACAGTCTCACCTCACTGTGGCTTATAGCGGGGAGCTGCCCTCCGCCCACTCGAGGTGCCCCCCCCCCGGCTGCAGCAGGGCAGACCGGTGGCTTTTCCCAACAATTCATCACATACCATCTACATATTGAGTGTCTACTCAAGAGGGGACCCTTCATCTTCTATTGGAATCATCAGATGTGGAAGTAAAGAAAATAAGCATCTGCGCGCGCACACACACACACACACACACACACACACACACACACACACACACCCTCCGTTCAAATATGGGTATATGTACATGTACCCACCCACTGCTGTCAAGCGACCATGCAGGACAGGAGCCATAAACATTAAGGGCAGCAGACAAGTCTCATCTTTCTTCTTTAGAGGGACTGGTGGGTTTGAACCACCAAGCTTGTGGTCTGCAGCCCGGTGGCTATTTCATGGGGCTGCGGGGGCTCCTTAGACACAGATACGCACTCTGTACACACAGCCACTTGTGCAGAGGCAAGGATGGCTATCTGCCTGTGGTGGCAGAAGAGCGGGTGAGATGGTGCCCACAACCCACCGCGGCCTGCTGAGGAATGGAGGTGGCGTACCTGAATAGGGTCCTGGGTCAGTCTCATGGGCCCAATGCGTACCTCTGCCGAAGAAACCTGCTGAATAAAGGAGAGTCCGTGAGCCAGGTCAAGTCTTACCACACTGACACACCCCTCCTCACACAGGTGGTCCGTGACGCCACTAAGCGGACCCCCAAAGGATGCCTGCTTACTGACCCAGAGGCAGATGACAGACCATGTCCGGCGCAACCCCAGTTTTGCAAAAGAATGTTTGCACCTTTCGGCATGGGAAACGTCTGGAAGGAGCGTGCTGAATACTAAGTGGTGGGATTTCACGGGATTCTTCTTTAAAGGAACCTTTTGTTGTTCTTGTTTGTTTTCCACCGAGGCCTGCACTATTTTATCGCAGAAAAAAATCTGAAATTGACCATTATTTCCTGAGCCCCTATGACCCTCTCCAGAGGACACGTGGATGCATTTCGACAGCGTGAGAGCTGTCCCGGGTCTAGAACGTATCTCTTGTCATCTTCATATTCGAGTCTGGGGGTGCACTGCGGAAGCTCACCCTCGATGGTCACAAACAAGTGATTCATCTCAGTTGTATTTCCAAACCGAGCAAAGCACACCACCCCATGAGCGTAAGAGGCAAAACTCTGCCTTGCCGTGCCAGGAAGGAGGCCAAGCCACCAATGGGCTCACGGGACAGCGCCTGCTCACTGGCATTGGCTGCAAGCACAGTGCAAACCGTTGTCTTTATTTTCAATCACTTCATTCAGATCTCTAAAAATGACTTCTCCCTCAACTCATTTGGCTGAAACTCGTGGCCTCACCTCCTGGGAACCATTTTCATTTTTCTGTCAGAGGCTGCAGGTGTTTGGGAAGCCGACCTTGCAGCCAGCACCCTGCCCCGGCCCCGCAGGTGAGGCAGACACACTCAACAGGCACCGGAATGCACCCAACCTGAGATGACGCGGTGGCCGGAGAGCCAGCGGAGGTGGCTGCATCAGGTGGAAAACAAAGACGCCGGGGGCGCTTGGGAGCGTCTATCTAAAATACAACTCTCGTTCTCCTCCCATCCACGGCGGAGAAGAGTGAAGAAAACCAGAAATGGTGCCCCGCTGCTCCTGTACAACTGACCACTCCTACCAGGATCACCGGGATGACCGCAGGAAGAACATGCAAGGGTGCAGGGTGGGTGGGGCAAGAGCCTGGAGGAACCCCTGAGACTACGGACACCCCTCTGACCTGGATCCGGTGCCATTCACAGAGATCACCTTTCAGCCAAACAACAGGCTCTTGAAAGAACCATTACACCTCAAAGGCACGTTTGAATCACCAGTCACACCAGATTAAAAAGACAGCATATACCCCACATGGAAGAGGAGGAGGCAGGAGGGGTAGCAAATTCCTGCGGAAGGAAACCGGGGAGTGGGCCCTGCACGGACACCTTGTGGGGCGTCTAGCCAAGGCCACAGATGCTCTCTGAACCAGCCCTTGGTGACAAATGGATCTGCTCTGCACACTGTTGCCTGAGGAACCACAGAGAAAATGCTCTTAATATTTACCAAAAACAGAAGGCAGGACTGCTCTTTCAGCTACATTTTCAAAGACACTCTTGCTTCTCCTTTCCTCAGTCGAACTCCTGGGGCTCGGGGCTGTCAGTCCTCTCTAGGGCATGGCCACTGCTGACATTCTTTCCCTCGCCCCCAGTGTCCTGGTGGAAAGTGGAGCCTCTCACCAAACCAGCCAGCAGCATGCTCCACGGGCCCTCGAAGGCCTGCTCACCCTAGCTCCGCGCTTCTGAGGGCAAGGTTGCCTGGGAGCGGTGACCGGCGGTGATGGGTCCACCTGCCCAGCCTTCCAGCAGGCTACTGCAACTAAAGCTGACCCCTAGACCTGGAGTCCCTGGCTCAGCAAGCTCAAGGAGTCCCTGCACTATTCCCCTGCTGCCTTCCGGTCAAAGAGACAGGTGCAAATCTCCCATGCTTCTTTCCTCAAAGCAAAAGCGTGGCCTGCCTGGAGGCGGACATGCCGACTGCACCCGGGGGAAGCACGCAGCCCTGACCTGGGAATAGCCAGCATCAGCTCTAGCGTTGCTAGACCTTCAGCTTCCCCACCCTGCTCTACCCCAAAGGCATTTCCCTTTGAACCCCATACCCCACCTTAAGAAAAGGAGCCATGCCAGATTGTTGGCTAAAAAGGAATGATTGAAAGGGAAGGAGATGTGATATCAGGGGACAAATCGGATTAATAACCTGAGAAGGGGCTTTGCCCTCACTCCCCGTGATGTCAGCATCTACCCCCTCCAACCATCCACCTGCCCGATGGCTTCTCCAGTCAAACCAGGGCCAGAAACTACATGAGGCACGAGATAAAATGTTTACAGAAACAAAAGCAGAGACCCTGAACTGAAGGCCAAGAAGGAGAAAGAGCCCTGCCGAAAGCACATAGACATCCCCGAATCATCGTGCAATCCGAGGAGACCCATGGGCTACGCGCTCCTCCGAAAGGCATCCAGAGCACCGAGTGGTCCAGTGGCTATCCTTCCAGGAGTTCCTGGGTGGTACCAATGGTTTACACACACTTGGCTGCCAACCAAAAGGCTGGAGGTTCAAGTCTGCTCTCAGGAGGAAGGCGTTGTGGTCTACCTCCCAAACCTAGTCCCTGGAGATGCTAAGGAACACAGGTAGGCTCATGACCAACGCGATGCCAATTGGCGTCCATATGTCAGGAAGCAGACTTCCTTTAGGCTACCTGGAGAGCATCTGCTGGCTGTGGAAGCACTCTCCCAGGGCCTCTCCGTCCCAGCACTGTGTTCGGTGCTTTTTCACGTGGGCTCTTAAGTGGAGACAAGCAACAGTCTTTGAGTGACATGAAGTTTTTAAAGCAAGACTTAGTCTAGAAGCAATCTCTTTTCTGCCTAAAGACGAAGGAGCTTTCTCCCCATAGCCACCACCATGCCCTGCCAGTGTCCATCATCTTAACCTCTGCCTTAGTTAGCCCAGTGAGAAAGCGCATGCTGAGCCCCGGTCGAAGGACAGGAGCGTCCAGAACAGGAATTGTAAGGCGGGTGCTAGAGGGTCCTTTGCACAACGCCTGCCTCTGTCATCTCCATCTACCCAGTCAGGTGCTTCCACTTCGCGAGCAGAACTCATGGGGTCTCTATTCAGCAGCTCCAGAATGGACCACACTCGGCTTCAACTCTCACAGTTTCTTTCCTCTTCCTCGGTCTGTACTCCCAATTCTATGACCTTAGTTCCTGTGCCCTCTCTTTTCAACGACCCCCCAGAATTCCAGAGCTCGTCCTGGGCACCAGGGAGGTGAAGGCAGTCACCAGAGGGAAAGTCACAGCAGGGATGGTCACAAACAGCAGGTCCCAGAGTTCTCTTACAGGAGAGCTTACCGCGGGCATGACCCCCATTTGTGAAATGGCAACACGAACAGAAACAAATGTTGGGCTGCTAACGGAAAGGTCAGTGGTTCCAAGCCACCAGCTGCTCTGTGGGAGAAAGATGGGCCATCTGCTCCTGTGAGGATTTGACCAGTCCCATGCGGTCCCACAGGATGGTGATGAGTTAGCATCAACTCGATGGCAGTGGGATTGGTATAAAGCCATGGAAGAGAGACGTCTTACTTCAAAGCATAAACCTTGAGAGTCTGTGGGTGCACCAATCTTCCATTAGCATATAGGCTCTGACATCAGAGTGACCAAGTGTGGCAGGACCTAGACACTAAAAGAGGATCCCAAGGTAATACAAGGCCAGCAGCTGAGAGCAGAAGAGGGCAGGACCAGAGCAAGAAAGGAGACACGCGTGTCAAACCGGAGTCTTCCCCAGTGCTTAATGAAAAGGATTTGCTATATCTCCAAGTAGTGAAAAATGGTTTTTTAAAAATTTACTTTCTAAACATGATTAATAAATATATATAAATAAATGCACACACATACATATATATTTGCCAATTCAATCATTTTATGTGTACAATTCAGTGATATTATTTTCTTTGTGTTACCAAAATTAGATAATTGTCTTATCAAGAGATGCATTTACTTTTGGAAGACAGGGCATTGCAAGAGAATTTTATCACTCTGGGGAGGAAGAAATCCTTTTTAGCCAGCACACCTGGTTTCAGTATGTCTTGCACAGACACACATGTGCACATGCACACAGCATACAAAGTATTTTTTTAGGGTTCCCGTGTGTACATATGATTCTTAGGAACATCCATGGGGTAGCAAGGGGTTCTGGGAAATGTATTCATATTGTTATGGAATCTACACCTGCTATTCAAAGCTCCATCTTTGCTCCCTTGCCTGTCTTACAACCAGGACATGATACTTTTCCAAATTAATTCACCACCATAAACAGAACCTCCCCAAAGCTATGACTCCCCAGTGGTGAATAAGTCGTAGAATTCTTATTTTCCACGTGGGAGGTGTGGTAGCTATATAATCTGTTGTCAATTTGAAAGGATTAAGAGTGAAGGGGTAGAGTTTAGCCTGTCAATCAGGTCTCAGCTTGATGACCTCATTTGGAGGTGCGAAGGAGCTACAGAGCTTGTTGGAGGCAGGGCAACACAGGCTCACTCCCTGGGAGGCATTGCAGCTGACAAGACACATGGAGATATGCTAGTGCCCTGAGCTGGAGAAGACATGTGGAGACCCTGCCATCGCTGCGATGCTTACAATGCCTCTGGATCCACAAGACTTCCCACCCATTGGCCTGTGATCTTCCTGCATTTGACATCATTGCATGTGCTTCATGAGTCTGAAGAGGACTTTATAGATTGTTATAGGACATATGGGTTAATATCAGACTCTGGACTTGGTCTGGACTGGGCTGGCATGTTTCCTTAATGTACAATTACTCTTTATATAAAGCTCTTTCTTACACACATATGAGTGTCTATGAGTTTGTTTCTCTAGTCTACCTGGACTAACGCAGGTGGCTTAGCCAATACACCATAAGCACAATGACTGCTTGACTGTTAGAGGAGGCCTCCGTGTTCCTCTGATGCTGGACAGGTTCTGTGACACTTCCAAAGATGAGGAAGAAAGACCTGGAAATTTACTTCCAAAAATGAGTCAATGAAAATGTTATGCACCACAATGGCTGCAACCCATTGTACGTGGGGTTCCATGAGCTGGGGACAACTGCAGTGCAGCCACCAACAGACCCCCAGCCCTAAAAGCCACTAAAGACTATGGTCTCCAGACATTCACCAATTTAAGATCATACAGTATGTGGCCTGCATGAGTGACTTATGATTTCAGTCAGCTCCAAGGTCCATCATGCTGCACCATCTATTAGCACATCATTTCTATTTACACATGGTCGTTTGTTCTAACTGTGCAACATTCATAATGGCAAAGGCTTGTGCATACACACATATGTAAACAACAGTGAACACACATACATGTATGATGCTGTTTCAAATGCCCCTGGGGAATTTCTATTATCTTTTAAATCCCATTTTCCCATGAACATTTTGAAGATCCCTTGTATGCATTGTGCATGTAGCAGGGCCAACACTTCACATTAAGATGAGCCAGCTCTCCAGGGGTGGGGGTAGGGGGGCTTTACTTTGTAGCATTGGCTGATTACTATGGTGTAAATACTTTGAACATGAATAATCTCAAGCTAGGAACAGAGGGCCCTGGGTGCACAGTTGGAAACATTTCTTTTGATTCAGAGCGAGACTAAAAGTGGCAAACGCTTTCAGATTTTACTGATGTGCAAATGTCCATCATTTGCTTTCCCGTGATAGGTTAACTGGATATGGAATTCTGGGAGGCAGATGTTTCCTCCCAGATGCAAGGTTGAGAGAGGGGAGATAGTATTTCTGGTTTGGGAGGTGGAAAGGTCAAGGGAGGCTTCAGGAAGGTAGATGGGTCACGAAGAATGGGGAGATTCAAGTCTGGGCTGGGGACAGGATTCCATGCAGGGGAACGATCTAAAGCAGGGAGACAAGAAAGTGTAGCAACGAGTGCTCATGGGGGAGGAGAGTCCCGAGAGGGTGGATGTGCTAGTCGGGTTGACTAGAGAAACAAATCTAGAGACACTCATCTGTGTGTAGACAAGAGCTTTATATCAAAGTGCAATATACATTGAGAAAACATCCCCTCCCAGTCCAGATCAAGTCCCTAAGTCTGATATTAGCCCACTTGTCTGATACCAGTCCATAAATTCCTTTTTAGACTCATGCAGCACATGCAATGATGCCCAATACAGGATTACAGGCTGGTGGGCTGAAAGCTCTGTGGATCCGATGGTGATGAATGCATCTCCGGAGCTCTGGCTGCCACCAGCATGGCTCCATGTGGCTTGTTAACAGTGATGTGAAGCTGAGCGTGTGATCCGCCTACAGGGAGAAAGAGAGGAAGTACCCAGAATCCCCCTAGTGGGTGTGACCTTGTGACCTGATTGACAGGCTAGCCTTCACACCTCTACTCTCAAGTTGACATGAGATTACATAACTACCACAGTGGATACGGACATATATGAAGGGGGAGATGGGAAGGTTAGAGTCAGATCCCTAAAAGATACTGGGAAGGAGCCCAATTGGTATTCTGTAGACACCAGTTATGCTGCCGGCTTCTGAGCAGAGGATGAACATGATCAGACCCATGACTTGGGAAAATCAAACATTTGGCTTGCCTAATTTCTGAATAAACAAGAACAGAGATTTAGAGACTATCGAAAACAAACAGAAAACCTGCAATGAGTTGGCACCACAGCAGTGAACGCCAGAGGGGTGGCACGACAACAAACCACAGTGTGGCTTTCTTTCAACAGAGAAGGGACAGGCTCCAAGATAAAGAGCAGCTGGTGCAGGCGAGGCAGGTGAAAGAGACAAAATCCTGAGAGAAACCCAGGCCATCCGAGGCTGCCTCGTTTACCTGGCACTCCTCCCGTTCTGAGCGGTGGCAGCTGCCACAGCTCCTGTCGTTTCTGCTTCAGGAACTTCACTAAGGACCCTGGAATCACTGAGTCTGAGAACTTCTCCAAGCGGGAAGCTAGGAATTGGAGAAGGAAAGTGGGTGGCCCGAAGCCCTTCCCCCCCTGATCTGCTCTGCAGATTATACACGGATCCACAGTCAATGCTTAGGGAAGCAGCAGTCAAGAGATCAAAGGACACATGGCCTTAGGTAAATCTGTGCAAGACCTCCTCTTTGAAGTGTTGAAAAGCAAGGAGGTCATTTTGAGGACTAAGATGCACCTGACCCAAGTCATGGTATTTCCATTTGTCTCATATGCATGTGAAAATTGGACACTGAGTAAGGAGGGCCGAAGAAGAACCATGGTGCTGGTGAAGAATGTACCACGGACTGCCAAAAAGAAACAAATCTGTCTTGGGTGAAGTACAGTCAGAGTGCTCCTGAGAGGCAAGCATGGAGAGACTTCCTTTCACATGCACCGGGCATGTCATCAGGGGAGACCAGTCCTTGGAGGAGGCCATCATGCGTGGTCGAGTGGTGGGGCAGCACAAAAGAGGAAGGTCCTCAAGAAGATGGACGGGCACAGAGGCTGGAACGATGAGCGCAAACATCAGAGCAACCGTGAGGATGGCGGAGGACCGGGCAGTGTTGCACTCCATTGTGCACAGGGTCTCCACGAATCCGAACCGACTCACTACCTAACAACAACATCAAAAGCATGTAAGCACACAGATTTCAAGGAAGGGGTTAGGACTGGAACTTTATTTTGCTTTCCTCCCATTTGCTCTTCCATTATATTCCAAGGTAGGAATAGGATGCCCATCGTTCTGTTGTTGAGAGTCCTCAAGAAGCTTCTGGATTCCAATTCTACCTAACAGATGACCCAGTACCTGGCAATCCCTACCCATGCCCTAGTCTGACCTGCTAACAGAGCGGTCCCCACCACGATGGGAAAAGGAGCGTGTGTGCTCTAGGGATGGGGACTGTCTAACTCCACCTTCAGGAAACAAAACTCGGCTCGGAATGAATGCTCCCCACCCACTCCCAGGACTTCGCTAGGGAGTCCTGTCTTGCGCACCATTTGCAGAGGTGAGTGACACACAGGTGGACTCCTAGTCCTTAAGGTGAACCAGGGTTCGAACCCCTGCTGAGCTGTTGCTTTTCCCCAGATATACTGAATTGCGAGGTAATTCCTTTTTTTAAAGCATTTTATTGTGGGCTCATACAATTCTTATCACAATCCACACATACATCCATTGTGTCAAGCACACCTGCACATCCGTTGCCACCATCATTCCCAAGACATCTGCCTTCCACCTGAGCCTCCCAAACCAGCCCCTCATTTCCCCCCATCCCTCCCCACTACCTCTTCCTCCCTCATTTATAAATTATTATTATTTTGTCATATCTTACACTGTCTGACGTCTCCCTTCACCCATTTTTCTGTTGCCCATCCCCCAGGGAGGAGGCTATATGTAGATCCTTGTAATCGGTTCTCCCTTTCCAGCCCACCTTTCCTACACCCTCCAGGTATCACCACTCTCACCACTGGTCCTGAGTGGTTCATCTGTCCTGGATTCCCTGTGTTCCCAGTTGCTATCTGTACCAGTGTCCATCCTCTGGTCTAGCCGGATTTGTAAGGTAGAATTGGGATCATGATAGAGGGGAAAGTTGTATGTTTCATTGTTGTTACCCTGCACCCTGACTGGCGCATCTCCTCCCCGTGACCCTTCAGTAAGGGGGTGTCCAGTTGCCTACAGATTCTTATGTATAATGGGATCTGGTTTTTTTCAAAAGGGGATTCTGATTTAGTATATCTGGGGTAGCAAAGCAGTTTCTCAGCAGGGGGATGAACAGGAATGAATCAATTCAAAGTTCAAGGCAAACATAACTCCACTTCATGAGAGGGAGCCTCCATGGTAGAGAACAGCTTCCACTCACAGAAGGAACCAGCTGTGGGAACAGAAATAGGCATTTCTAAATGCCCCTAATCAACCCAGCCTGCTGTCCTGTTAGTTTTGATTTCAAAATAGCCTTTCATTCTCGCAAGTCCTAGGCGAAATGTCTGCCTTTACTCTTCTGATCCCTAGGTGGACAGAGGCTGTGCTTAACTTTTACCTTTTCAGTGGGCCCACGTCCACCCTCCAGCCACATGGGCACCAGCAGGTAGCTTCCAGGTGGCCTCGCCATGAGTCTGGGCATCACCACCTAACCCTGGTCCTCACGTCAGGCCTCCCAGGAGGATTGCTGTGGTGGGCTCAGGTCTACCTTCACACCATAGCCCTCCAGTCCCCAGCCCCCACACCAGCCTTCAGCCAACAGCCACCATTGTTGCCACTGCCAGCCGACTCAGTCCTCATCTGGGTTGATTCTCGCTGTGTCCTAGCACCTCCTGACACCCCCGTAGGGAATTAAGTGCCCAGAGAGTTCTTCCTGCTTCCTGCCTCTTGCCTTCCTGATTCCAAGTCTTCAAGATGCTCCCAGCCTGGGCTTTGTGTTAGAAATCACTGGGGAACTTTACAAAACACCAGTGCCTGGACCCTCCTTCAAACCCAGAGAACCAGAACCCCAGAACTGGCATTGTAAAATCTTCTTGGGGGCAACCAGGGTCTAAAACATTTTTTCAAATACCATACCTGGTTTCTGTTTGCTTGTTTTAACGGTAGACACGTATGATGTTAGCTTCCCCTCCGGCTCCTCCCGTGACTTCTAGTACACACTCATTTAGTCAACAAACGATCAACGAGGGGCATGGTGTGGGGAAGCACCAAACACCATGAGGTCTTTCCTAGATACCCTCCACAATAAAAGAGGACTTCAGAAAGTTCACGGATCATGGCATTTTCCACGAATTTCTGAAGCTCCCTTGTACAAGTTGAGAATTTAGGCAAAATGTCCCCAGAGGGTGGAATACCTAAATTAGAATTAGAATCTATCGAAATTTCCTTTCATACTTACTTGTTAGGGATTTCTGAAGAAATATCTCATAATCAGACTCATTGGCATCTAACAGCAACAACACCTTATGTTCTGCTCTTATGAATATTCATTGATTTAATAGCAATGTGTATATACATACTAATAAATATACAAATAAATCGATTCATCGCTTCATCAAAATGTACATCCATAAAGGAAAGGATGAACCATTTTGACTTAAAAATTTTAAACTTCCATTTACCAAAAAACAAACAACAACAACAAAGAAAATAGAAATAAGTCACAGTTTTGGGTATGATACATAAAATTCATTTTTATAAAAATCAACAAATACTTGTAACTCAAATATAACAAGATTTTGAAAAACCACTAGCGAAAAGACTAGAAGAGAAAAGGTAATTTCCGGAAGAGGAATACAAGAATGAAGAGATCTCAGTTAGTAGTTAGGAAAATACAAATTTTAAGTGACGGTAAGCTACTACCTCGCACCCAACCATTTTCACCAACAGAATGGCAAAATCCAAGTTCGGCATGAATAAGGGGAAGCAGGCACAAGAGTGAATTGGTTTAGGCACTTTGAAAAGCAACTAAAGGCATTCTAATGAAATGCAAATCCCACAGGCTAGCTTCCTAGTGAGCTTCCTCAGGGCATATAAGGAGTCCCTATAAAAGAAGTTTCAGGACAGTATTTTTAATAACCATAAAATTTGTCACAGCTTAACCCATCAATTCAATAATTATCTACTACCTGAAAAATTGGTAAATATGTCATGGATTCCATACAATCGTATTGACACATAGGACCCTCCATACAGTAGGACACAGTGATGATGATGGAAGACCGAGGGCTGGCTGCCCGTTCGGAATAAATGAACCTGAAAAATACAGCATTTAAAACAACACCAAATACAAATGCACAGGCGTGAGAAATGACCGGCTGAGATGAGGAGTCCCGCTGTCATGAGCCTTGGTGGTGCCATTTGCCTCGGCGCTCTGAGGCTAAAAGGAAGGTTGGCGGTTAGGCCTCGCCAGGCCTGTGGGGGAAAATGCCTGGTGTCCTGCTCACATAAAGCAGTGCTTCCTCCCCAGCGGTCCATTCCTGTGAGGGGTGCGGTCGATCCAGGAATCTGCATGTCCACCCCTGATAATACTGAATCGGAATCTACAGAGGAACAAGCTCCCCAGGTGATTCTTATGTACCCAAGGCACATCACCAAGTCCTGCTACCGGGGCTTCAGTTCGTACATGCACAGACTTATTCCGAACAAACTGTATTTAAACACGCGTCGGGGTTGCCTTGATGGCAGCGGATTTTGTTTGTTTGCTTTCTGTCATCAGTGGATGGCTGTAGACAATTTATCACAGTGATGGACTTGTCTTAGTCTCTTTAGGGTATCTTGCAAAAAAGAATAAAGAAAAGATACGTTCAGTGCTATGGGAAAAAAACTATTTTTGAGATCAGGACTAATATCAAATTGGTAACAAAACTCAAATGGACATCTACCCCAATCACTGAAGCTGGGCGACAAGTTTGCAGGAATGCTGCCTTCGCATAAACAGAGGTGAGGGATGAATCAAGCATTTTAAGCAAGGTTGGAAAGTCTGTCAAGATGAATTCAAAGTTGAGGGCAGCTTGGAAGGGAACTCAGCTTTGGGGGATACCGAAGGGGCCATCTTGACAGATTTTTCTTAAAGGACACGGATGACCACGGTGGCTTAGGAGGAAGAAAATTGAAAACCACACTAATGAAGAAAAGGTCAGAAATTGTGGGCCCGACAGTTTTTCTCCATCCTGGCCCATTCTTCAAGGGTAGCAAGTGCCACATTTTGTTGGGCAACCTTATCCGATCCACCCTCTGGCCCTCGTCTTGCCCGTTCGGACGTCTTTTGGTTCCCACGTTCAAAGAGCATTTGCAGGATGGAATTCCTTGGCAAAGGCCACAGAGACAAAACCAGTGTCTTCAGAAGTGTGGAGATACAGGTGGCGGGAGGGCGGGGAAAACAGCAGCTTCACCTTTGGAAGGTTTTTTTGTTTCATAAAGGTGTCTGTGATTTTGTAACAGTAGCCAGGCGGGGGTCTTGTTAAAGTACAGATTCAAATTCTGCACATCTAGAGTGAAAATGCAGATTCGCAGCAGGGGGTGGAACTAAAGCCGTTTGAAGCTCTGACATAAAGACTCAAACGCACGGTCATTTGGCTCCGTTTCCACTCCTGTTGCTGCTGCTGCGGGTTCTCCAGCTGGTCCCAGCTCACAGCGCCCTTTCCCGCAGCGCAGCAGAGCACAGTCTGGTTCCACAGCAGCCTCGTGATCAGCATGCTGAGCCCATTGTTGCGGCCTCAGTCTCCGTTCATCTCCGGGGCAGTCTTCCTCTTTCTCGGCCAGCCTCTACTTGACCAAGCACGAGTTCTTCTCCCGTGATGGGACCTCCTGATAACAGGAATGTCCAAAGCACATCCAAGGAATCTCTCCGTCCTCACTTCCACCGACCACTCTGGCTGTAATTCTTCCAACCAGATTTGGTGTTCTTCTGGCAGCCCATGGTGCTTTTGGTATTTTTCACCACACGGTGATCCAAACGCATCAATTCTTCTTCAGTCTTCACATTTCACATGCACGCGAGGTGACTGAAAACACCAGGACTTGCATCTGGCAATTCTTAAACTTCAACGTGACTTCCATGCACTTGACCATTTTATAAAGGTCTTGTACAGCAGATTTGCCCAATGCAATGTCATTTGATTTCTTGAATGTTGCTCCTGTGAATATTAACTATTGATCCAAGAAAAAGAAGTTTTTGGACAGCTTCAGTCTTTTCTGCATTTACACAGGTTTGCGATGAGTTGAAAACACAAATCCTCACAACTAGCCAATTTTCGTTTTCAGCATGTATATATTTTATATATATAGTGTCTGAGATAGCACATTTTTTTTAGAAGCAGTCTCATCTTCAGCCTGAGGAGCCGCTGGTGGGTTTGAACTTCCAACTATGCAGATAGCAACCCAACAATCATCATCACCTAGGGAACCCTGCATCCTAGAGCGTTGCCATGACTCATAAATAACTTGAAGGTGCCAAACAGCAGGAAGACAGTGAGACAACTGCAATTCCAAGGCCTGCTGGTGGGGAAGGGGATGTGTTCAAGGAGGAATACACCTGGAGCTTCAACTCTTCGACTCTATTATTAGTGACACACAGTGGCTACAATGGGTGCAAGCATAGAAACCAATGTGAGGCAGGCACAGCAGGACGGGACAGTGTTTCATCCTGTTGTGCACAGGGTCACCATAAGTCAGAGCGACTCAATAGCACTTAACAAGTGAGTGAAGTCTATTTTGTGTATTTGGTGTGTTAGTCTGGGTTGACTAGAGAAACAAATCCAGAGACACTCACATATGTGTGTAGTAGAGAACTTTATATCAAAGAGTAATTGTATATTAAGAAAACACCCCAGCCAGTCTAGATCAAGTCCATAAGTCTGATATTAGCCCATATGTCCAGTATCAGTCTATAAATTCCTCTTCAGACTCAAGAAACACATACGATATGTCGAATGCAGGAAGATCACAAGGCAGTGAGTGAAAGTCTTAGGGGTCCAGTGGTGGTAGAAGCATCTCAGCACTGGAATGGGTCTCCGCATGGCTCCCCCACCTCTAGGTCTTGGCTCCATCAGTGTTGTTCCATGTAGCTTGTCAGCAGAAAGACGAAGCCGAGAGAGTGTGTCTGGCCTCCAGTGAGCTATTGATCTCCTTTGCACCTCCAGATGAGGTCATCAAGCTGTGACCTGATTGACAGGCTAGATCCACCCCTTCACCATTTGACAGATTATGTAACTGCCACATCTGTATATACATTAGTACGTATGTAGCCACTATGTATGTGCTTCACTATACTTCCCCACCTCCCAGGAAAGTATTTGCTCAAATAAGGTGCTCTGAAAGAGTTGGACTGCAATCAGTCCCTAGAGAAGGGCAGCGTGTTTGGTAGAGTGGAGGGCAGTGAAAGAGAGGAAGGCCCTCTAGGAGATGGACCGACAGTGGCTGCCACGATGGGCTCAAGCGTAGGAACAACTGTACATCTGGTAAAATAGAGGGGCAGCAAAAAAAAAAGAGGAAGGCCCTCAAGGAGGTGGATTGACAAGGGAACAATTGTGAGGATGGTCCGGGACCAGGCAGTGTTTCGTTCTGTTGTGCATAAAGTCACTATGGGTCGGAACCAACTCGATGGCACCTAACAACATCATCAACAACAACATGCACGGTTTTTATATATACTTCCCTGCTCCCAGGAAAGCATTTGCTATTATAGGGTACCCTAAAAGAGTTGGATGACAAGTCTAACTGCCTTATAAATGATTGCCTCCCGAGTCACAACACCAGCCAAACTGGATGGTGCTCAGGTATCCTTACTGAACACGACTTCTGATCAAAATAGGGGGAGGGGAGGGATATGGACTAGAATTTAAAATTCGTACATGATCTCAGCTTACTGGATCTACTAAGTGGATAAATCTTCAAATATACTATGGAGAAAAATCTTCACACCATGAGGCAAAAATACCCCCTGAAGTTATTTTTAAACTAAATAACTTTTGGGCTAAATAAGTAAAGAATATTTAACGAGCACAGTACTTTTAAAAATAATTATCCATATGAGACGAAACTGCCAACAGCCATTCTGAATCTGACATGAGAAGTTTGGGGGTGGGGGCGAGGCGGGAGTCTAAGTGGTCAGTGGTGACACTGCATGGGCCGAGGCAGTGGGCACAGTGACAGAGCGGGAGGGTGTCGCCGATGCGCCTGAACGGCACAGTGGAGCAGTAGAGTGGGCGTATGAGCTGCTACCTGTGCGTCAGAATGACAAGGCATATCATTTACGAGATGCTGCCTCAAACTGCAGGGAGAGTTTTGCAGAAACTTGATACAAAGGAATCCTGGAACATTGAGCAAAGGCTTGGAGACCGTGTTCAGGATAAGTAACAGCTCTGTGCTTCAGTTGAATAGAAGGAGGGGGTGGATGAACCCCTCCCCACCCCACCCCACCCCCACACACATACCATTTCATGTGAACAGTCCCAGCAATCCTGTAAGTTGGGCATCAACCCCTTCCTATAGCCGACGCTGCCACAGCTTCGGCAAGGTTAGGGACTGAGACTTCAGGCCAGGCCTGCCTTACTGCAAGGCCATGCTCTTTTTAAAAATAGTTTTAGTGGCATAGCCGTCACCAATCATACGACTTAATCTGATTGAGTCGGGCAATCATCATCACAATCAATTTCAGAGCATTTTCTTCTCAATGTCCTTAGCTCATTCCCCCCCCCCACCTCCCCTGCAGTGTCCCTAGGTAATCATTAATCCAGTGACTACCTCTGTAGATTACGTGTACAGAAAAATGAATTTCATATACGGAAAATCCTACAAAACATAAACAGGAAGCAAACAAACAAAAGAACCAACCACAAAGACTAGATAAAACAGAGGAAAAAAACCTCAATCAAAAAGCAAGCAGGAAGCATTACAACCTAAAACAACTTCAAAATGGGTGGAAAGGAAGATCAAACGGCAAGGTGTTGCATTTGAACAAAACGGCATCCGCCACGTGCACTTTACATGGCGCTCTGTCTGAGACAAGGCTGCTCGCATCCCTGGACTAGGGGCAGAAGGCTGTGGACCCTGTGAGAAGGCTGTGCTCTCGGGGTTCTTGGAGTTGCTCATACCGTGATGTGCTCCAGAGAGGCCTTCAAATGGCCTACACACAGACTGCAGGGCCCGTAGAGTCTGGGAAGGCTTACGCACAGACAGGCAAGACCCAGCTGAGAAATAATGGGCACAGGGAGGATGAAGCAAGTCGGAGAGTCGGTGTGTACGAGGCTTACCAGGAAGCACCCCACATCTGCACACACAGCTCCGCTGCTGGTAAATGGGGAGAGGACCCCTCGGCCACTGCCTTGAGTGAGAAACAGTGGGGGACTTCGCTGCCTCTGTTGTCCACAACTCCCTGGCCTGCTTCTGCAATGCCACTGTGAGTGACACTGGTCTTCTTCCTGTACAGATGATTTCACTGGGGGCTTACAGCTTTTATAACAGCCCATACATCAACTGTATCGAGCACATTTATACATATGTTGCCATCATCATTTCCCAAACACTTTCTTTCTACTTGAGCCCTTGCTATCAGTTTCTCTCTTCCCTCCTCCCTCTCCCATCCTCCCACCCTCGTGACCCCTTCATAAATGATAAATTATTATTTTTATATCTTTCACCATCCGCTGTCTCCCTGCATGTTTCTGTTGTTCATCCCCCTGTGTGTGCATGTGTGTGTGTTATACATTGATCATTGTGATCAAGCTCCCCCTTTGTCCCCCTCTTCCCCATACCCTCATGGTATCACTACTCCCATTATTGTTCCTGAGGCGTTTATCTGCCTTGTTGTCCTGGATTCCGTGTGCAGAGAGCTCTTATCTGTACCAGTGTACATGCTCCCATCTAGTCGGATTTGTAAGGTAGAACTGGGGTCATGATAGTGGTGGAGGAGGAAGCATTAAAGTACTAGAGGAATGTTGTATATTTTATCAGTGACATACTGCACCCTGGCTGGCTCGTCCCTTCCTTGGGGCCCCTCTGTGAGGCAATGTACAATTGTCTACAGATGAGCTTTGGGTGTCCACTCTGACCCCTCTAGTTTGCATGAGAGTGACACTGTTCTTTTTTTTTCTCTCTTTTTTTGGACACTGTTCTTAAGGAGTATTACCACTGCACCCAGTGAGCTTTGCTGGCCAGTGCAGGGCAGAAGGATATACCCACCGGAGCCTAGAAACAAGGCCCTTAGAAAATGGATAAAGAGGCCATCCTCTTGTGAGTGCCAATGTGGTCATTTGAAAGAAGCACCGAGACATCAGACTCCACCGGAGTCGCACGCACGCGCACGCCCCCCCCCCCCCACACACACACAGAGCACGAACTGGCTTACTTATAATGAGCCACTGTTTCACATCTAACCATTTTCATCAACTCTAAACTCACTGCCACTGAGTTGCCTGCAATTTGCAATGGCCCTACAGGACCGAGTAGAACCAGCTCTGAGGGTTTCTGAGACTAACGCTTGCCACGAGCAGAAAGCCTCATCTTCCTCCTTTGGAGCACCTGGTGGTTTCAATCTGCTGACCAATGAGTCACCACTGTCCCACTCTGATAGGATTCAAGTCAAATGCTGACAAGAGCAAAAAAGTAGACCCATCGGGACTCTTAGGTACGGTTAATGGAAATGGTTCTGCTACTTTGAAAAACGATTTGGGGATTTCTAACAATGTTTTGTATAATAACAAAAAAATTTAGTCACAGGCTGATCCACCCGTCCATTAATACCCAACACCACAAAAACTGAAAAACCTAGTAATTAATACCTGTCCATACAAGCGACTGTGATAGTACTGAAAACAGCCCCGAGAATCCCAACAAAGATTAGATGAAAGAGAGAAATTATTTAAACAATAGTCATTTCATCTACCGCCATGAGAAAAAAGTTTAGACTGTTATCAATTATATGTTAAAATGCCGAGGGGAAAATATCAACCATGAAAGGCCAAGTAGCCCCTAGAGAGAATAAACTTCAAAGGAGGACAAGCAACGACAAGCACAACAGCAACAACAAACCCAACTGTAATATTAGGATGAAGCCAAAGGCTGAGCATCACACATGAAGTCTAAGCAGCAGGGCATGAGGCTTTCATGGAAGCCCTAACTCCATCCGTCTCAGCGTCCCTTGGGGAGACTATGTAAACACAGCGCTCATTCCCAGATCCCCAAGGTCAGACCCAGGGTCTGCCTGGAAGAGCGGAGGAATTCAAAGGCAGTGGTGAAACGTGACATCCCTCAACGAACTTCCTTCCTGTTATTAGGGGTATTACTGATAATAGAAACTGCCGGATGACTTCAAGCATTTAAAAGGACACGTGGGCCAGAGGACAAGCAGAAAACAGAGGCTTTCTGGTTACTCAGACAATTACCCGGTTTGTGGAAAAATCCAAGCACTCACTTCTGCTCCTCGTCCATCCCACTTGCCTTAGGATGCCGTGCCTTCTTCTCAACGTTCAATGAAGACGGGGGAAGGGGAGGGGTGATGTTGAGATCAGTCCATTTTGCTACATGGCCAGCCATTCTAGTGGATGGCTTTGATGGGCAGGAACAATCTGCTGAAATGAGTTTTGCAGATTTCCTGTGGATTTCAGTGATCCGGGCTGCCGCTGCCCTCACATTCTGTCGCTGATAAACCAGAGTTGCCTCAGAGAACCGGGAGATACAAGTCCTCCCTGCTTGGTCCCCAGAAATCTCACATTAGGGTCGTGGTGACGCTGAAGCAACTCTTGGAACGTTTAGCCACCTGCAGCCCCCGCCGAGCACCCCGCTACATCAGCTTTCCTGGTTCTGGTGTGTCGAGACACTTCCACTGGGATGAACTGCACTCTCTGGTCACCCTCAGGTGAGTCGGTGCTAGACATGAACAAGTCGGGACAGTGTTTCCAACTCACCCCTTCTAAAGCTCGTGGAAGCTGCAGTCGTGAAAGCAAACGACTCATTGTGATGGGCAAACCTACTGGACAGGACTCCTCTGAAATGCTGGAAGAGTGAAGATGTCGCTTTGAAGACTAAGGCGCATCTGACTGGCACATGGTTACTACCTCACATGCATTCAAAAAGCTGGGCAGTGTATTATTAATACATTTGAATTATGGTGTGGATCGGGGTCCTCAAGCTTTTTAAACAGGGGGCCAGTTCACTGTCCCTCAGACCATTGGAGGGCCGGACTATAGTTTAAAAAAATTATGAAGAAATTCCTATGCACACTGGACGAGTTGGCTGCTAAGCAGGACAGGCAGCGGCGGCAAAAACAAGCGGCAGGCTGGATAAATGTCCTCGGTGGGCCGCATGTGGCCCGTGTAGTTTGAGGACCCCTGGTGTGGATAAACAGTTATTCAAAGTACTAGTCTCAGTTCGCTGCCATTGAGTGGATGCTGACCCATGCTGAACCTGTGGGAAGGGTAGAACTGCCCCTGTGAGTGTCTGAGACTGTAACTCTTTATAGGAATAGAAAGCCCCGTCTTTCACCCAAGGAGTGGCTAGTTTCAAACAGCTGACCTTGCAGCTAGCAGCCCAATGTGTATCCACTCACAGCCAGGGCACCATCGACTGCCCCAAACACTTCCCAATCAATCAGACTTGGAAGTAGAAACAGAAAGTTTCCTAGAGGGGCCAATGAGACTTGGTCATGTGTACTTTGGACATGTTACCAGGAGAGACCAGTCACTAAAGAAGGACATCATGTCCGTAGAGCACCGATGAAACATACAACTTTCCTCTAGTTCTTTAATGCTTCCTCCCCCCCTCCCCCCGCCACTATCATGATCCCAATTTTACCTTACAAATCTGGCTAGACTAGAGCATGTACATGGGTACAGATAAGAGCTGGAAACACAGGGAATCCAGGACAGATACACTCCTTGGACCAATATTGAGAAGGGTAAGGGGAATGTGAGGGTATAAAGGGGGAACCGATCACAATGACCTACCTATAACCCCCTCCCAGGAGGATGGACAACAGATAAGGGGGTAAAGGGAGACATCAGACAGTGCAAGACATGGAATAATAATAATAATTTATAAATTATCAAGGGTTCCTGAGGATGGGAGGGTAGGGGAAGGAGGGGAAAATGAACTAATACCAAGCCCTCAATTGGAGAGAAAATATTTTGAGAATGATGAGGATAACAAATGCACAAATGTGCTTGACACAATGGATGGATGTATGGATCGTGATGAGTTGTACGAGCCCCCAATAAAATGATTTTTTAAAAGAAGAAGGACACCGTGCTTGGTAACGTGGAGAGGGTCAAAGAAAAAGAGGGAGACCATTAAGGCGATGGCCCAACAGTGGGCACCACAGCAGGCTCACAGATGGCACCATGGTGAGGATGGCGCAGGACTGGCAGTGTTTCACTTGGTTGTGCCCGCGGTTCCTGATGGTCAGGACAGACACCAGGTTCCCCAACAGTAACCATCTGGGAAGCCGGAGTCCTGGGCTAGGCAAGCAGCTCACATGCCCACTGTGAATCAGAGGCCTGGTGCTGTGTCTACCCTGAGGCGTCTTGAAATAAAACCCTTGCCAGCCACTTCTGAAACCAGCAGTCATCGACAACGCCGTGGAATGCAGTCCTGCTCTGACAGGCACTGGGGCCCCCTCCATCACAATGGACTCCAGGGGCCCTTAGTTTCCATCTCAGACAACAGCAGATCCTCTGCTGTGAACTCGATCCAGACTCATCCCAACCCTATAGGAGAGAGCAGACCTGCCCCATAGGTGCCCCAGGCTGTCAATCTTCCTGACCCCCACTGTCACCTCTTCCTCCCATGGAGCACCTGGTGGGTTCAAACCTCTGACCTTTCAGTTAGCAGCAACCCCTGGGTCACTGAAGCTCCCTCAGATAAAAGTACTCACAGGAAACCACACACACACACACACACACACACACACACACACACACGACAAATGTCCGCATTTTCAACAAGGTCATTTGGCATACACAATCATTTCCAAGTAGTCATGGATCAAAAAATAAAACCATAACTCAGCTGAAAGATGCTGAAGCAAGAGCAAAGTGTCAAACAATTAAAACGTCAACAACATTTTCAGGTGCTCCCCGGACATGAGGTGCCCCTGGGCCTCGTCAAGACCTGGGGCCCAGTCCTTTGTAGGCCCTTTGACCAACAGCAGCGGGCTAACTAAAAGCTGGGGTTCAACCCACCCGCGGCTCCACAGGAGGAAGATGGGGCAGTCTCTGATAAAGACGACACCCCGGGAACCCTGTGCTGTTACTGTTGACAGGTCCCATTCAGCTGCTTCCTGCCCTGGCCCCTCTGATTCTACCAAAAGCCGACCCAGTAAGACGTACAATCGGCTTCCTTCTTTCTGAAAGGCGTTTTAAAAGAAAGCCTGGGCGAGGAGGGCAGGCGTAGGTGGAAGCGGCGTCTGTCTGGCTGGGCTGTGGACAGGCCACTGCTCCTCCCCCTCTCGCTCAGTCCTCCTGAAGGGCCAGACGTGTCCATCATTGGACACGACAATGGGCAATGGCTGAAAGTTATTTGTAAAGGGCTATTTTGGGTTCCACCAGAGCACATTTCTTCAAACTCACAGTTCAAGTTCACAGCCTGTCTTGGACCCGCAGACAGCTTCCTCCTTGGCTGAACAACAGGTTGTGCACACGCAGCACTAGGCCGAGGCCAGAAACACGGGTTCTTCCCTCCAGAGCTCTGCCTGCTGGCTCATTGGGAAATGCTGCAGGGGCCTCGCCTCTCTGTACTTGAAGAAATACCTTCCCCGGAGGACGCAGGGTTCGGGACCAGCAGGGGATGCAGTCCGGCAGCTCTGGGAAGCTCAGGGAGCAGCCCTCAGCCGCTGGACTGTGCAGGGGCTGTGAGGAGCTGCTGATGGGAGGCGCGCCTCACCAGCCATGCCCTCGCTCCCATGCCAGGAAGCCGTGGGCTCCCAGCTGAGAGCAGCTGTGCAGCCTCACCAGGGAAAGGGAGGCAGCACACTCTTACTTGTGATGGGGCTGGAGACCCTTGTGTCGGTGCGATGCATTTTCCTGCCTCCAGAGAGCCCGCAGTCTGAGGGCAGGGAAAGGAGGGGGTGGGGTGGAAGTGAAACACACGCAAGTCCCCGAACGGGAGAGGTACCAACAGGTAATAGGGGAACTCAGGCAAGAGGCATTTGGCCACATCTTGAGAATCAGGCTGGGCAACTCTCAGGGGCGGTTCCACCCTGAGCTGTGGGGGTTCCCTGAGTTGGCCTTCACTTGATGGCAGTGCTTTTGTTGGGCTTTGCTTTGGAGAATCTGGCAGGAGCTCTGGCGGTGCAGTGGGTAGCTCAGTTGCTAGCTGACAGGTTGTGGTTCAAACCCACCAGCGACTCCATGGGGGAAAGACGTGGCAGTGGCTCTGATAAAGATGCCGCCGTGGAAACCCTGCATTGTTGTTGTTGTGAGGTGCCATTGAACTGGTTCCGACTCCGAGAAAACCTACGGACAACAGAAGGAAACTGCGCCCCGTCCTGCGCCCCCTCACGATTGTTGCTAAGCTTGAGCTCCTAGGCGCAGTCACTGTGTCCCCACCGCCTCGTCAAGGGCCGACTTCTGCTTGACTGCTCCTCCACTGTACCCAAGCGATGGCCTTCTCCAGGGACGCCTCCCTTAATAGCAGGTCCGAGGAAGATGACAGCCTTGACCACGTCGAGGCCATCCTTGCCTCTAAGGTGCATTCTGGTTGTTCTCTTTCAGGTCTGTTTTGTTTGGCAGTCCACGGGACGTTCAGTCGTCTTCTCCAGTGTCAGCGTGCAAAGGCACCGCTGCTTCTGCAGCCCTCTTTATTCCGTGTCCGACTTCACATGCCAAGTGGCAACTGAACTCACCGTGGCTCAGGTCGGCACCCTCACTCCTCAAAGTAATATTCTTTGTTTTCAGCACTTTCGAGAGAACTTGTGGGCTGATTTACTGAACATACTGCATCACAGATTTCGTGACCAAGTGCTTCCGTAAACATTGATCATGGATCTAAGCAAGATAAAACCTTTGATCACTTCAATCTTTTCTCTTATGATTACGATGATGTTGTCTAGTGATCCAGTTGTGAGGGTTGGGGTTTTCTTTACACTGAGTTGTAATCCAATATGAAGGCTGTGATCCTGGGTCATCAGCAGCAAGTGCTACCAAGTCTTCCTCACTCTCAGCAAACAAGATTGTGTCATGAGCCTTCTTCCAATCCCGAAGCCACATTCTTCCTCCTAGAATCTAGGTCCCCTGAAACCCTTCGAGGGAGTGCTAGTTCCACTTACAGGTTACAAGGAGTCCCGATCCACTTAAGGGCAGTGAATTTGGGGCTCAGAGAGTCAGCGGCCTTCCAAGAAGCTTCACTGGAGCTCCGCGTTGAAGGATGAGAAGGGACCATTTGAGACAGGGGGAAGGGAAAGGGTGCTCAAAGAAAAGAGCTGAGTTCACAGGAGTAACTGAGCACAGGAGAGGCAGGGAGCCAGGGCCCAGAGGTGTGGGATGAGAAACCTGGCCTTGATGAGGTGGACAAAGGTGGAGCACCACTGAATTGGGCTTTAGCTAGATCACTGGATGTAGTGTGGATTGACTGAGCAGGGAGGGAGCTGGGCGGAGAGCAGGAAGGAGCTGGTGCATCGATCTACCCTGGTGTTCTCAAAGACCTAGCAGCAGCAGCACCTAGAACTTGCTAGAAATTAAAATGCTCAGGCTCCACCTACCAAATCAGGCACTCTAGGTGGGGCCCAGAAGGGTGTGTCCGAGCAACCCTGCAAGTGAGTCTCTCAAAAACACACTGCCATTGAGTCACTTACTCATGGCGACTCTACAGGACAGTCTTTCTCCCATAAGCAACTGGTAGTTTTGAACTACTGACCTTGCAATGTGAAGCCCAACATATAAGCTCTATGCCATCAGGCGATTCTAACCCTCTCTCATCACTGGTGCAGACAACAGGATAATGAGTGCCTACAGGAGGGACAGTGGTAGGGGGAGGCAGAAAGAGAAGGGAATGAACTAGAGGCAGGCATAGGCCATAAAACTGCCTGAGAAATCTTTGGGCACAGAAGAGAAGTTCAAGGTTTCTCCTTTGAGGACTCGCGGGGTGAGACTATCAAAAACACAGGAGATATAGCCCTACAGGGGCCAACACTGGAGACACAGTGTGTGAATTGCGCCCAATCTGATCCCACCACACGGAGGGAAATTCAAAGGGCTTACAAGAGAACAACAAGGGGAACAGATCAACAAAGTCCCCAGGGGATACCAAAAATAGACTTTGGGGCCAGGGCTTGGCGTCCCATCACATTCTACCGGAAAACACTCCTAAAGACCAACAAACAGTCCTTGAATTATATACAGGCTTTTATTTGTGGTTATTGTTGTTTTTCATTGGCTTTTTAGTGTTCTTATTATTTTGTTTTCTTTAGTTGCTTGGTTTTGCTCTGTCTTGTTTTTGTGCATGTTATTATCTCTGCAGGTCTGTCTAAATAAGATAGGCTGGATGAATAATCTGGAGGAGAAAACAACGGGAATGACGGTTCTGGGGGGACATGGGAGAGGGGGGGGGGTTGGGGGAAAGGAAGTGGTGTTAACAAACCCAGGGACAAGGGGACAACAAGTGATCCAAATCGGTGGTGAGGTGGGTGTAGGAGGCCTGGTAGGGTGTGATCAAGGGTAGTGTAACTGAGAGGAATGACTGAAACCCAAATGAAGGCTGAGCATGATATTGGGACAAGAGGAAAGTAAAATGAAGTAGAGGAAAGACCTAGGAGGCAAAGGGCATTTATAGAGGTCTAAATAAAGGCATGTACATATGTAAATATATTTATGAGAATGGAGAAATAGGTCTATGTGGACATATGTATAGGTTTAGTATTAAGGTAGCAGATGGACATTGGGCCTCCACTCAAGTACTCCCTCAATGCAAGAATACTTTGTTCTATTAAACTGGCATTCCATGATGCTCACCTTCTTGACACAATCACTAAAGACAAAGTGGGTGAATAAGCAAATGTGGTGAAGAAAGCTGATGGTGCCCAGCTATCAAAAGATATAATGTTTGGGTCATATAAGCTTAAAGGTAAATAAGCAGCCATCTAGCTCAGAAGCAACAAAGCCCACAAGGAAGAAGCACACCAGCCTGTATGATCACATGGTGCCAAAGGGATCAGCTGTCAGGCATCAAAGAACAAAAAAATTAAATAATTGTGAATGAGGGAGAGTGCAGAGTGGGGACCCAAGACCCATCTGTAGGCAACAGGACATCCCCTTGCAGAAAGGTTGCGGGGAGGATATGGGGCCAGTTAGGGTGCAGTGTAGCAACGATGAAACATACAAGTTTCCTCTGGTTCCTAATTGTTTCCTCCACCCACCCAGCCCACTATCATGATCCCAGTTCAACCTTACAAATCTGGCTAGACCAGAGGATGTATACTGGTACAGATCAGAACTGGAAACACAGGGAATCCAAGACAGATGATCCCTTCAGGACCAGAGTTGCGAGTGGTGATACTGGGAGGGTGGAGGGAGGGTAGGGGGGAACGGGGGAACTGATTACAAGGATCTACATATAACTTTGTCCCTGGGGGATGGACAACAGAAAAGTGGGTAAAGGGAGACGTCGGACAGTATAAGATATGACAAAATAATAATTCATAAATTATCAAGGGTCCAGAGGGAGGGGGGAGAGGGGAGGGAGGGGAAAATGAGGAGCTGATACCAAGGGCTCAAGCAGAAAGCAAATATTTTGAGAATGATGATGGCAACAAAAGTACAAATGTGCTTAACACAATGGATGTATGTATGCATTGTGATAAGAGTTGTACAAGACCCCAATAAAATGTTTAAAAAAACACAAATAAATTCAGGCAATGATATAAAAAACAATAAAATGAATAATGCCATAAACTTTCAAAGACACGGAAAAGCAATAAGGATGGGAGAAGTACACCACATTTAAATCCCAGCTCTCCCCCTCTCCTCACCCCAGGAGGACGAACAACAGAAACATGGGTGAAGGGAGACAGCAGAGTCTGTCAAATATGAAAATATAAATAATTCATAAATTATCAAGGGGTTCAAGAGGGTGAGAGGGTGGGGAAGGGAGGGGAAAATAGAGGAGCTGATACCAAGGGCTCAAGTAGAAAGAAAATGTATTGGAAATGATGATGGCAATATGTGTACAATGTGCTACAACTGATGTATGAATTGTTATAAGAGCTGTAAGAGCCCCCAATAAAATGATTTATTAAAAAAAACCCACAGGAGAGAAAGTGAACTGGTGGGGGATGGTGAGTTATGGGTTTGTGATATCTGTGGGTCACCCAAGGAGCCAGGCTAGGGCTTGGGGGGTGGGAGCAGAGTAAGCAGCATAAGGCGAGGTCACCAGCACACCAGAGAGGCAGCTGTCCAAGCGTGGTCATCACTCGGAGCAGAACCCGGAGCCAGCTCTGGGGGCTCCAGCACCAGAGGGCTGAGGAGAGGCAGAGCGGTCCATAGAAAACCTGGGAAAAAGAGAAAGGGGGGCAGGTGGATACTCCCAGAACCCCAGCTACTTCCAAAGGGTGTAACTACAGAGTTGTTTTTTTCTCCACTTATTTTAACATTAGGGCTATTTAAAAACTCACCAAAATCAGTAAGGAAAAAAGCAGATCATCTCAGGAGGTGTCAAAATTGGCATTCTGATGAAAGAGGATAGTCGTATATGATTTGGAGTGGGCTGGGATGTATTCTTAATGGACAATTGCTCTTTAATATAAAATTATCTCTTACACACACACAAAGAGGGGGTGATATCCTTATTTGACTTGCAAAATCTCTAATAAGACAATGATGAAGAGGGCAAGCACTCCAATTAAAGACGAGTGGAGATGAAAGTCGCCGGCCCATGTGCAGAGTGGCCACGTCGGTTAAGCTTCGTGGCGTCCTCTCTGACGGCGGGCCAGGTCTGGGAAAGCCTTGCCCCCAGACGAGTGCACTGGGAAAGCGGATCCTTGCAGATGCCGGGAGGTGAAACATCTAACCATTATCACTGGCGTTCCCTTCTGACCCATTTTAAATTTGGTCTGGTTTCCAGTCTATTATCTTCTGCTTTTCCTAGGACTGAGGTTTTTCCATGTTTTATTTTGTTGTTGTTGTTGAGGGCTTTTGTATGATTTTCTCTGTACGAAACCCAGGCTAGAGAAGCCTACAGAGCAGTGGTTATCAACCTGTGCGTCACAACCCCTTTGGGAGTGGGGGTGTCAAACACCTCTTGCACAGGGGTCGCCCAATTCATAACAGTAGCAAAATGACAGCTATGAAGTAGCAACGAAAATAATGTGGTTGGGAGGTCACGACCACATGAGGAATGGTGTTAAAGGGTGGCGGCATCAGGAAGGTTGAGAACCGCTGTAGAGGCAGCGAGGTGAGGAATGGGTCCTGCAGGTTATAGCAGGGGGCCTGGCTGCATAGTGGTTACTCATTACGCTGCAAGGTCAGGCGTTCAAAACCACCAGCTGCTCCCAGGGGGAAAGTGAGGCATTGGAAACCCACAGAGACAGTTCTACCCCGTCCTACAGGATTGCCGTGAGTCAGCATCAGCTCAGGGCCTGAGCTTGTTTGTTTATTTGTTTGTGGGTTATGGCAGGGGAGGTTTGGCACAGGAATGAAGAAATTGTTTTAAAATTGAGTGTGGTGGTGGGTGCACAGCTCTTTTGAATATATTTAAAGCACTGGGGAAAAAAATTAGTCCAGAAAGCCCCAAGTCACTGCCATCCAGAGACAGGCAGTTTACAAAACAAACACATGCTGACTTGACGCAAGCATTCCGCTCCGCTGGCCACGCCAACCGGCAAATCAAAACAACCAGTCCATCTGTCCTCAAAGTCCAAAGACCAGCGATGACAACCGCCAGTACAGTTGGGGGCTGGGGACCAGTATTTGGATCCTACCCTTGGAAGGAGAGGAACCACCTCAGGGCCTCCGTATTCCTTCACACACAACGTCATACCACCCAGGGGCTTGGGGAGGTGAAACAGGCAGTGCTCTAAACTGCACGGGAGCCTTTGTCGGTTGCTATTCCCTATCCGCTGTCTAGGTGCTAAGATGATATTGCACGGTAATTGGTCACCATAGCCACCGAGGGGCAGGAGCACAAGAGGAGGCCGGGGCAAGCCCCCAGAACCACAGCCGCAGGACCAGTAAGTGATCAGTTGTGGCAGATGCCTCCCAGTCCCCAACGCCCCCATCTGTCTGCTGCAACCAAAGGCTCCCAGAGAGTTGAGGAGTGGGCATTTAAGGTAATACATCAATTTAAAGGCTAAAAAGCCCTGGGTGGGTGGGAGATTTCTTTTTGGCAGGAAATGCTGGGCTTCTGGAGAGCCCATACTGCCAATGTTGCTATTTGGTGAGAAGCTTTTATTGTAAAGCCAAATCTGAAATTCTGTTTCCTCATGCATGACAAAGGGGCAAGTAATGGAAACCTGTGTAAAAGGCAGCAGCTGAGCCTATCCTACTGTGCTTAGGTGGCGTAGCGGTTACGTGTCAGGCTGCTAACCACCAGGTCAGTGGTTCAAACCCACTAACCATTCTGTGATAGAAAGATGAGGCTGTCCCTTGTCCTTAGAACCCACCTGAAGTTCTCTTCTGTTCTAAAGCTTTGTAGTGCACTCCTGACAAATGATCAGCATTCTTAGGAAGAGCTCTCATGTATTTCCTTTCCTGAGCTTCACAGTGGACCAGAGGGCAAGTGGGCATCTTGTACCTGTCCTCTAATTTATAAGTCAGGTACCCACAGCATCAGTTCCTTTGGTAGCTTGCATCAAAATATAGCTCCAGAAAGTCTGACTTGCTGACATAAAAAGACAAATGTCGCTTTGGGAACAGGCAACTGTGCCCTTGACCCCAAGATCACCGACAGTCAGGGACTTCTCACAGCTTCCTCGGTGTCTTGGTCGTCGCCACAAAGTGCTCTTCCCGACACTCACTTCATGGGAGAGATGTTTCCAAAGTGTAAAGATTTGGAAGAGGTCAATCTCCAGGACCATCTTCTCCGATTCTTTCATCTTACAGATAATGAAGTTAGGGTGTGTGGCATGACCAGGGTTATTGTGTATAGTAGGTAGCCTCACACCAAGCCAAACCCCGCCCACAGCCAGCAGCTCCATTCTGACTGGCAGTGACCTTGCAGGATGGGGAAGAACCACTCTGGAGGCTGTCACTCCACAGGGGTTGAAAGCCCCATGGTAGCATCACAAATGGGGGAAAGTCAAGGTCTCCTGGCTTCCAGGCGAGTGAACCTTCTACCCAATCCCACTGTTTCCTCCTCATAGCTACCAAAATGCTTTCCTTAACAAACAAACACTATATACATATAAGCCTAGGATATCACATTTTCAGACTTGGGCAAAACTAAAGGATGCTGCACCAGACTCCCTCCTGGTCAGCTTTATTCCTAATCCCCACCTCAGGCAGGACTCGGCTTAGTCCAGTTAATGGAAGGAATCCTGTAAAAAATATAGGCCATGTGCTTGGGAGAATGGCAGATGAACCGCAGGAGCTGGAAGCCCTCATTAGAAATTCTGGAAGGGAAGAGGAATTGTTTTTCTGAGAAGAGGCTAATCATAAGTTCAAATTTTTCTCAAATGCCTCATTTTGTAATTTTTCTCTGAATCTTCTTCCCTCCCCCAGAAGCGTGTTGCCAAATCTGACACAATATATTCATGCACAGACAAGGACGGGGAAATCAGCAGGCTGAGCAGCTACTACACAAGGGTATGGACGCCTCAGCGAGGCCATTGCCGTCAGCCACAGACAAGGTGCCAGTGGGAAGGAAAAAATCCAGGCGAGAAAGAAGTGAAGGTGGAAAAGGAAAAAAGAATGAGACTCAAGTGCAGAAATAAATCAAGAGGAATTTCCTGTAAACTACAAAGTTCCTCGAGAGTCACTTAAATAGGTTAATAAAGCTGATACATGGGATCCTTTACTCATAATAAAACAATTATTTCAGAAAACAACGCAAACTCACACATGGAGTTAATGCCGATTCATAGAAACCCTACAGGACTGGGTCGCGCTGCTTCTGTGAGTTTCTGAGACCAACTCTTTATGGGAATGGAAAGCCTTGTCTTTCTAAGGAGTGGCTGGTGGTTTCGAACTGCTGACCTTGAGGATTGCAACCCAACACACAACAACTATGTCATCAGGGATTCTCAAAAGAATTATAGGAGCCAGAAAAATAGAATAGGAGAGAACTGATAGAGGATCAAAGTTCTCTACTCTGTCCCAACTTAGACATTAAATAACTGTGTGATCAGGGGCAAGTCACACTCTCTTTGGGCTTCAAATCTGTTCACAGAGGTGATTAATCTCAATGCTTTAAAAACATGCCCACAAGAGGGCTAGTACCAAAGAATGGTGAAGATCTGCGGTGTGGATGACTTGAAATCCCAAATTTCTCAGGTCTTAAGGTCATCTGTTTGAAACTATTTCAATGGGGATTCTGCTTCCCAAGTCTGGATGACCCCAGACAATTGACGTACCCCCTCCAAACCTCATTTGTCTTAGACCAACTCTCACATAAAAATAATGTTGAAAGTCAGAGCAAATACTAAACCATATTTGGTAGTATAAGAGAGATACCAATACAGTAAGACATTGCAGTGCCAAGACCCGGGAGAGAAAGCGATGGGGCAAATGTTTTGTGAATGATGATGGCAACAAATGTACATATGTGCTAGACACAATGGATGGATGTATGGATTGTGATAAGAATTGTACGAGCCCACAATAAAATGATTTTAAAAAGAATAAAGAAATACTGTGATGTAATCATACAATGGAATATTACACAGCAATAAAAATGAATCAAAACTACTGTAACATACTTTTCTGAAATTCAATATTAAGCAAAAGAAGCCAGATATTAAATACTACATGCTTGATGATTTAACTTATACAATGGTCAGACATAGGCAAGATACTCTATTGTTTTATAAGTAAAAACTATGATTACTCTTGGGGAGGACAAAGTAAGAACAGAAGAAACCACATGAGGGGTTTCTGGGATACTGGTTCTATCTCACCTCTGTGACAGTCATGGGTGTGTTGACCTTGTAATAATGCATCAGACAGTATGAGGGGTAAGATAATTCTGTCTCAATATGGCGAGCCTAGGATTCTTCGTGGTTTTGCAGTTAGGAGCTAGTGATGTGACTTAACCCAATGTAATCAGCTCCGTAACGGGATCTTCTAAAAGCGGTCCCTCAGTGGCAAGAAGGTTAGAGTGAGATGCAACTCCTTACTCGAGTCACAGCCTGATGGAATTGATTCAAAGTAAGTTTCCCCAGGGGTGTAGCCTGCTCCCAACATACGTGAACACTGTGAAAAAGTATGCTTGCTTTTTGCTGGGTATATACAGCCTTACTTACCCTAGCTCATAGACCTCAAGTTCTTGATACTTGAGTCAATGGTCTGCCATAGTGCTGCTGATCCAGGGAGTCATTAGCAGCCTGCCAACTGTGGATCTGTTGACCTCTGCAGCCACAAGCCTAACCATCGACACATCTGCCTCAACAACCACCAGTCTGTCGTCTTCCTGTAGCTCTTGAGTTCATCAGCCTCAGTGGCTCTGTGAGTCAGGAAAAACCTCCAGCCTAACAATGTTTGACTCATGCACTTGGAACCTGCCCAGACTTGGATTGGCCTGATTCTATAACTGTGTGAAATATTTTCTACACACACACAAGCTTCATTGGTTTGGGTTCGCTAGAGAACACAGCATAAGTCAAAGGGACTTTAATTAGATTGTGGGGAAATTCCACTATCTTTTAGTTCTATTTTCTATGAACCCTTTGAAGCCCTGTGATTTGTGAGCTTTTGGTTTGTATATAATTCTTCAATTTAAAAGTTGATTAAGATATTACTACACATGATCCTGCAATACCAGTAATAACAAACAATCATTTATTAGCATGTAAGTGTAGGTAGATGCACAAGCTGATGGGAGAACGATGGGGTTTTCTGCTCCCATAAAGGGTTACAGTCTTGAAAATGCAGAGGGGTGGCAATTCCACCCTGGCCCACAGCATCACTATGAGTTGCCACAGTCTTGATGGCAGTGAGTCTGTTTATTTGGTTTGGAGCAAGTGTGGGATGGGATACGGGAGAAACTCACTTCGAACAGTGCTTGGGTGCAAATTCTTTTAGCTTCCTCCACGAACGTGACCTCACCCAGGTGTCGCAAAGCTTCCCAGAATGCATAGGAGTTTACCGTCTGCCATACTCAGATGGCTGTTTTGTTTGCTTTTTCCCCCCTTCTCATTTAATCTAAGTATATTTGGGATGGATTTATAATTTTCATGATTTAATCCTTGTCTATTCTTGCTTAGTTTGTATTTTCATTGTGTAGAACAGTCAGAAAGACTTCATAGAAAAATACAACTAAAAGATAGTAGCAGTTTCCCACAAACTTTTTAAAGTCCCTTAGAGATAAGCTAGTGATTGACAGAAGGTATTTCTGAATTTGTATTCGTATGTGGTATAAACACATCCATGCACCTAGTACAGCACACAGGTGGCGAATGTATGAAATCGTCTTAGCTATAACCAAATACCTTCAGGAACTGAGTCACTGGGCTTGAGGGTTTAGGACCACAGTGTCAGGGGACATCTAGGTCAACTGCCCAAATAAAGTCCAAAAAGACAGCATTCTACATCCTAATTTCGGGGGGTCTTAAAGCCTCAGTAGCCATCTAAAATGTAACTACCGGTCTCTCTTGTCCTGTACAAAGGAGAATGATAAAAACCAAATACTTCAGGAAACAATTAATCCCAAGGATTAATGGACCACGCACACACGGCCTTCACTAGCCCGAGACAAGCAGAACCAGATGGTACCCAGATATCACCACTAGGAACCATTCTGCGCAGTCCCACAACAGATGGCCCAAAAATATGCAACCAAATTTAAAACCACACAAGAAACCAGACCCACTGGTCGAATATAGACTGGCAGCACCCCCAAGACTATGGTCCTCAGACAGCCTTCAAACCTGGAAATGATGATCCTCAGGGATCATCTTTCAGCCAAACAAGGGACAGGCTTATCAAGTGAGAATGATGCCCACGAGGCCCCATTGTGCTCCCCACAACAATCAATCACACAACACCGAAGGGGCAGCACGACCCTACAAGCAAACTACAGAATGGAGGGAGGGGCAGGAAAGAAGGGCAAATGGAGTGGGGAACACAGGAAGGAAGTAGAAAGAGTTGCCACTCGAAGGGACCTGCGATGAGTGTTGAGTGAAGAAATGGCAGGGGGGCTAGATCTGATTCCGTCTGGCTGCACAAAGGAGAAGCAGAATCCACCTCCGTGTCTGCCTCCTGAGCTAGTTAGTGTATTGTGCCAACCTGGCTCATAAACACATGTGGGCTTAAATGAAGGGCGGAGGGATAAATGGCTCGGTGAGCCTCGCCTTTCTAGTTCTCAGGTCTCTTGCTTTGTGATGGTTGGACCAGGGTACAGCTGTCTTAGCCAGTTCCCTGCTTTAGCTGGCAAGCCACATGGATCTACTCCGATGCAGCCCTGGGTGCTGGAGCAGCCGTGTGGAGACCCCTGCCAGTACTGAGATGCTTACACATTAACTAACTCGGCTTTCCTCCTGCAGTCGGCATCATTGCGTCTGTTTTGTGAGATGGAGGAGGACTTTGTGGATTGGTGTTGGACATATGGGTTAATGTTGGATTTGGGGGCTTGGGCAGCACTGGGTTGGGATATTTTCTTGATGTGCACTTAACCTTTATGTCAAACTCTCTCTTATACATGAGTTTCTGTGGATTTGTTTCTCTACAGGACTCAGACTAACACCCTCCTCCCTCCAACTTCATGTGCCCTATTCTGAAACCAACATCCTGCCCATCCTGCTCCTTCTCTCCTGGGTTTGGTAATCTGCTTCAATGGCCACACCTAACTAACGGGCAACTCTCAGGATTATGGGGTTTTATTAGGGAAATGAGCAGGCTACCACCAGCAAGGGCCAGGAAGCATCATCAAGACACCGTCCTTTAGTCTGCAGTAGTGCCTCTTGTGCTACTTCTCTGATGGGTGGTCAGAGCCAGCAGACACATCTCTCTCCGGCCCTCGTCTCTCGATGATGCCGTCCCTTGAGCTATGCCTTGCTCAGGTCAGCATGCCAAGCTCCTCTACTGGTGACAAATGTCCACAGGGAAGCCCGCTCTCACGGGAAGGCTCTCAGCTTTCCTTGTTCAGTGGGTTGGGAAGCCCTCCACTCTGTCTCATGGTATCGGTGTTGTGGCCTCTGGTGCCACTACCCCGTCATACTGGGCCTCTGTGGTTCTTCCTTCCTGATGGCTGTGCTGGAATCTTCTGTCCTTGCTTCTGAGATGACTCATGATTATACTCAACTGATTGGCACGCCCGACCAATCCTGCCGCTAGAGTCTTCTACAACTTATTTGCGTGTGGCATGGTAGTTACATGTTGGGCTGCTAACCTAAAGATCAGCAGTTTGAAACCACCAGCTGCTCTGAGGAAGAAAGACAAGGCTTTCTACTCCCGTAAAGAGTTACAACCTTGGAAATCCACAAGAGCAAGTCCACCCTACCTTAGGAGTCAAAATCAACTCAATGGCAATAAATTCCCAGTCATTTGGTGGGAGTTACACAGACTGGAGAGAAGAGCCATACCAAGTAATTTCACTTCACCTGTCATGAAAAAAATTGTGTATAAATTGTTGAATGAGAAACTAATTTGCTCTGTAAACTTTCACCCAAACCATAATACATGTTCCAAAAAAGCACTTTTGAAATTATGTCAGTATTTGCTTACATAATATAAAAAACAGGATAAAAAGAACTCATACTCTCATCAATTATATAATCATACTTATTAAAATGTCTTTAAATTACATGGAATTTATGAAGCTTCTACTTAGAGAGCTAGACAGTGTTTATCCTGTGGTTCCAGTGCTGCAGGCCCAGGATGGATAGCTGTGAGCGCAGGCGGCCCCGGGAGCACTCCCCAGTCCTGTTCTGTTGCTTGAGATTCTAGACCTCATGCCACACCATGTGATCGGCATCTAAGGGTCCCCCAGTGGGGGATTCAGAACAGCTTTATCAACCTATAAGCTGACTCAGGAAACTCAGCTCTGTAGCCCACTTCTGACTCCTACCTCAGGTTTCTAGGCAGAGAACTCCATATTTCCAACTTTCCAGAGCCTGTGGACAATGCTCCTTTAGGACACAGAATTCATTATCAGGGGAGGTGACTGGATATCTAATATTTCCAAAAAACCCAGGTACTGATTTAACAGAAGTGACCCTGAAGAATCGAGGCATTGGAATGGTGCTGGCAAAGAGTGACTTGAGCCCTGGTTGTGTAATGATTGTGCATTGAACTGTAACCCTAAAGGTCCAGCAGTTCAAAACCACCAGCCACTCCTTAGAAGAAAAATGGGGCTTTCCACTCCTGTACACAGTTTCAGTCTTGGGAATGCACGGGGCAGTTCCACCTTGTCTTACAGGGTTGCTATGAGTTAACAACTTGAAGCAGTGAGTTTGTTTGGTTTGGGATGGTCTGCTTAAAGCACAAGCACACCTGTCTTGGGAAAAAGTGCAGCTAGAATGCTCCTTAGGGGCAAAGTTGGTGACACTTCATCTCACAGACTTCGGGCATGTTGTCAGGAGAGACGGGTCCCTGGACTGGAGGAAGGCTCCCGGCGAGATGGACTGACTCAGTGGCTGCGTCGATGGGCTCACACGTAAGGACAACTGTGAAGACAGCACAGGCCCGAGCAGTGTTCCGTTCTGTTGTGCACAGGCTCCCTCTGAGTTGGAACAACTTGAGGGCCCCTAACAAACACCCCCCACTCCCCACCCAAGTGGGCTACCTGCACTGTCTCCCAAATGGAAACAAAAGGAGGCATCAGAGGGAGGCAAGGACACCCCAGGGTGCCTCCAACCCAGGACTGTTTGACAGCGCATCATAGCAGGATCTTCAACCAAGTCCACCTGAGGCGGCATGGGCACAGCCTGCCCAGGGGAAGCGCCATGGACAGGTTCAATGGGGGAGCGCCAAGTCGCACACTTGTTGGTCACTGTGTTCCTGAGCTCTGTGTGACCTGCTGGGAGAGAGTTCTTCCCGGCTGCTCAGTACCTCTTGGGCGCTAGATATTAAATGGGACAATCCATAATGCCCTCATCAGAGGGTCTGAAACTCAAAGTGCTTTAGAACTATTCGCTGCCATCAACCCTCCCCTGACTCTGACAGTCTCAGACCTGACCACACAGCCTGCCATGTTCCAAATGGCCCAGTGGGCGGGTGGCAAGGCACAGCAAAGGCAAACTGCATAGTTGGTCAGGTGACGATACTGTGAATTCCTGCACGGTAAATAATGTCCCCCGCCCCCAGAGCTACACCCCAATTCTGGGAAGCTGTGAATGTAACTTTATATAGCGAAAGAAACTTGACAAATGTGACTATGTTAAAAGCCTTGAGATGGGGAGACTATTTTGAATTCCCTGAGCACACCCTAAATGCAGCCACAAGTATCCTTATAAGAGGGAAATGGAAGGAGACTTGACTACAAAAGAGGAAAATACAATGTGATAATATAAGGACAGATTAGAATGTGGCCACAAGCCAAGGAGTGCTGGTACCGCCGGAAGCTAGAAAAGGCAAGAAATGGATTCTCATCAAAGGCCTCCAAAAGGAAGCAGCTATTACCTTGATTTTTGCAAATCATGATTCATGAAGAACCCCTGCTGGTGCAAAGGCTAGTGGTTCAAACCCACACATGGGCTCTGTAGCAGAAAGACCACATAATCTACTCCCATAGAGATTACAGCCTGGACAGTCCCACAGGGAAGTCTCCTCTGCCAGACAAGGTCTCTATGAGTCAAAGTCAACTTAATGGCACCTGACAGGATTCATTTTGAATTGTTGACCTCTGGCTCGGTGAGAGAATACATTGCTGATGTTTCAAGCCACTGAGATGGCGGAAATTTGTTACAGCACTCACAGGAAACTAATACACTTGACTAGGACCGCAGCCAACAACCAGGCATCCTGACGCGAATGCAGGCCCCCGGGGGAAGGATGCTGGCAAGCAGCAGCTCTCTGAGCCTCCAGCACAACACTTAGGGTTCAGGGCTGGGCTCCGGGAACAGGAGGACCTGGAATGAAACCCAGGAGCTGATGCAGAGGCCAAGTCACAAGGACGAGGCTAATAGAGAGGACAGCAGGGGGCTGGTAGTCACTCCGATGCCTCCCGGCACATATCCTGCACACTGCTCGATGTCAGTAAGGATAAGCCCACTGTACGCACAGGGACCTGTGGCCACAGCACCATACTGGGCTCCAACCCGGCTTCCCAGCGCAGACTCAGCTCAGAGGGCAAAGGTAACATCCTGCTTCTCCTAGGCAATGAGAGAAGGGCGGAAATTGCCAGTAAGAATTTAAAGCTTTCCCAAACTTCTGCCATTGCTCTGGCATGTTCGGGAATGTGATTTTATTCTTCCAGGACTGTCTAAGAACACAGTATCTCGCATGTCAGTTTTAAAGGTAATTTTCCACCGTAACCGATGTTTGGTGGATGCAAGACTATCAACTGCCAATTCAACATGGTTCTCATGTACAATTGAGGGCCACCAAATTGTATCCCTCACGCTGAAGAACCATCTTGGATTGTATTTTGTGAGTATCGATGGGTCTACAAAGAATTGAAAATTCAAACGAACAACAACAACCAAAGCAAAGTGCAAAGTGCAAAAGGTCATGACTGGAGTCCTTTACTGGCTGTGGTGTGACCGGGCCTGGGAGCAGGGCCTGCAGCTGGCTCGGGGGGGATGGCAGGAGGGGTCAGGAGTGACCTGACAATGATTCACTATGGCCGCCTAAAATTAGAAGGGCAAGAGACTGCAAAGTCCAGGCTGGGCGAGCTCTGGATGCCCTACTTGGGTCACGCCCAAACATCTGTACTTTGATGGCCCTGGGAAGGGTTCCACTCACCAGATGACAAAGGGCATGCTGCTCAGCACTCAAGGGCATGCCTTTCCTCAAGACCACTTCCCAACTTCCTTTACTTGCACTCGCCTGGGGGCACACCCATTGAGGGCTGGAGGCCATGCTGGCTGGTAGGATGAAGCAGGCCCAGGTTCTCAAACTCATGGTCCATGAGTGGGTGCCGACTCAGAGTGACCCTATCGGACAAGCCAGAACAGCCCTCTGTGGGTTACTGAGACGGTAAGTGTATGGGAGTAGCAAGTCTGATCTCTCTCCTCAGGAGGGTGGCTTCCAACCACTAACCTGACAGCCCAATGCATAACCACTACAGCCTAGAAAACCCCAGAGGGTAAAACATACCCTGTCATCTACAGTCACCCAGGAAAAGAAAAATGCAAATACAGATGAAAGAAAACTCCCTATGAGAGTAGAAAGGACCATCCTGCTCCCAAGGTGCAGCTGGTGGTTTTGAACTGCTGACCTTGCAGTTAGCAGCCCAACCCCTAACCACTACACCACCAGGGACCCCGTTTGGAGATGCAGAAAAAGGACAGGTCCTGCACAGGAGGCTTCTAGTGATGGTTGTGTACGGCAGTGCCTTGAAAGGCCTTGGCAAAAGTCCTGCTCCTCAGAAGGAAGACAGGGCTGTCTCACAGTTCTACCTTGTCCTATCAGGAAGAACTCGCTGTGAGTTAGCAGTGACTCAGTGGTGGCATTGACTCCGTTGTTTGTTTGTTTTTCGGTGAGAACTCATGGTTAGAGAGCTGAAAGGCTCAGGGCACAGTTACATGGACAACTGCTGGAAGGTGGGAATAATCCTAATATCATTGGCTGCTGGCAGATTAAAAAACTCTAATATGTAAAACACCGAGAAAGCCAGACACGGTACCAACACACTGACATGCGGTTATCATCCCTGTCCAACGCACCCCACATTTCATAACCGTTACTTAAAAAATCATCCTGTTACAGACACAAATCATCAAAAATGAGGCTATTTGGAATTAAATAAGCTTGCTTGTAGGCAGTGTCTTCGCTGGCTGTACATCCTCTCTGCTTTGGGTGACAGATACACACTCACCCAAACTCCACACGCCCACCCGCGTTAATGAAATAAATGGTCATATGGATGGGTCAAGACAATCTCAGAAAGCACGTGAGATGGCTGCTAGGCTGACTGTGCTTAGCTGCTTCACTTCAGAAGCTCGTGGTCATTGAAGTGCTGAGCCAAGCGCTGCAGTCATACCAGTAACACACGCTGCAACCATGCCCTCATTTGCATACTCGTGATTAGAATGGATTGGGAACATTTCTTTTTATACGTATAACTGGGACAAATTAACCTAGTGCTTATTAGAAAGAGGAAAATTAAAATGAAGAGAACTGATTTTGTACCATGTTTGGGGAAGTAGGGCTAGAACCTATCCACTCACATATTTGAAATATTTGGATGCAAAATTACCCAAATTTACCTCTTTAAAAAATAACATGGCATCCCACTACACTACACTCCAAAGTAGAATCATCCAAAGAGACTCGGTTCCAAGATTCCCAACTCGAGGGGCATAACAATTGAAGTGCCAAAGCAGACTGTCTGGAGCAGGAATCTGCAATGGTAACTTGGCATGACATCACCCCTCTTCTTGGCGAGGGTCAGGTTTCTACCAAGACCCAACTGGAGCCTGGGATTGCAGGTGAAAGGTTCAAGAGCACTGAAGAGAACCTAACACAGAAGAACAGTTTTCCTTTTTTAAAAAAATAAAGAGAAGTGGGGTCAAACTTCCACCTGAACTCCACCAACTTGGTGTTGACGATAAAGAAAAAGTCAGACGCAGCCAAGACCTAGTGCTGGTGCCCAGAAATGGCAGCCGTGAGTGGAAAGCAGAGATGGACACAGGAAAAGAACTCCGACTGCCTGGAGACCACTGCTTGCCAGGCCGGGAGAGGGACAGAGGTCCCCTCTGCTGATCTGGACTCCATCAGGCATGGTCGGCATAATCTATCCAGGGTGGATGATACCTTCAGGACCAGGGGTGTGAGGAGCGATACTGGGAGGGTAGAGGGAGAGTGGGTTGGAAAGGAGGAAACGATTACAAGGATCTACATGTGACCTCCTCCCTGGGGGACAGACAACAGAGAAGGGGGTGAAGGGAGATGCCAGATAGGGCAATATATGACAAAATAATAATTTATAAATTATCAAGGGCTCATGAGGGAGGGGGAAGAGGGGAAGGAGGGAAAAAAAGAGGACTTGATGCAAGGGGCTTAAGTGGAGAGCAAATGCTTTGAAAATGATGAGGGCAAAGATGTACAGATGTGTTTTATACAATTGATGTATGTATATGTATGGAGTGTGATAAGAGTTGTATGAGTCCCTAATAAAATGTTTAAAATTAAAAAAAGATTTGTAAGAGCCCCCCAATAAGATGATTTTAAAAAAAGAAATGAAAGCGCCGTGGAAGATTGAGGAAAGCTGAGCAGATGACTGCAGTCGAGTGGTTAATGGAGTGAGCCTCAGCGAGGTGGAACCGCTCCCAGGGAAGGGTCTCCTCAGGAGCAGGCAGCAGGGACAAAAGACAGGCGAGAGCTGGGACGTCAGGAGCCTGAAGTGACGCATCTGTGACTTTGCGTTTTTTTCATTTTCATTTCATTTGTGAGAATGAAGACAAGCAGCAGGTAACAAACCGAACTAGAGCAGAAACAAGCGAGGGATTTCAAAGAGCTGGCAACTTAGAAGTAAGCTGCCATTTGCCCATTTGCGGGCGAAAGAAAGGCTATGCATATTTGTGTGGTTTTCTTGTCCAGGGCAAATCCAGATACAGAATCCCCACCGAGTAAGCAGATGAATATTTGACACATTTGCTGCTGCTGCTTTTGGAAATTCAAATGGAAAGACAGTAACAAGAAGCACCCACAACGAACCCAGGCAGGAGCACACTGCTGCACAAGGCTTCTCTGACAGAGCAAAGATGTCACTCTGAGGAAGAAGGTCCCTGTCCGGAGCCGCCCGTGGCATTTTCAATCACTTCATGTGCATATGAAACCTAGACAATGAATAAAGGATGCATGATCAGAGAAGACTTGATGTATTTGGACTTGGGGATGAGTCAAGAATATCGAAATTACCCTGGAATGCCAAAAGGAAAAATAACAGCTCTTCCTCGGAGGAAGTCTGTCCAGAGTTGTTCTGGGAAGCAAAGAGGGGGAGACTTCGTCTCATGTACTTTGGACACGTGGTCAGTAGACACCAGTGCCTGGAAGAGGCTATCTTGCTTGGGAAAGTAGAGGGCAATGAAAGAGAAGACGACCGTGGGTAAGCTGGACTGACACGGGGCTGCCACATGGGCTGGGGCAGACAGACAGCTGTGAGGATAGGGCGGGGTCTGACAGTGTTTAATCCTGTTGTACGCAGGTCCCTTATCAGACACATCCAGCTCCAGGGCACCTCACCCCAACCACCCCACGAATGATGGCTTGACTTTTTGCCATTCTGACAATCCCAGTCAGATCACAGATGTTTCCGACAAATACACTGCTACCGGCCCCCTGTAATCTCAATCTCATCTTGAAAAGACAACTTGAAAAGGAAAATAAAGAGGTGATTTTCTAACAAGACAAAAAATGTTTAGAATATTTAACTTGATTTGCCAAACTCTCTTCCTTTTGCCAATGGTTACCTATTCTTCGAGATTTGGATACCTGCTGCCCTTCCCATGCTGCAGGAAACCTGGGGCGAGGTGGGGTGGGGGGTCGTAACCACTCCAGATAGCTTGTTTAGGTCTAAGGAGCTGGTGAGCAGTGCACAAGGTAGAACTGCGCCTGTGAGTTTCCGAGACTGTAACTCTTCATGGGAGTAGAAAGTCTGGTCTATAGGACAGGGTAGAACTGCCCCTGTGAGTTTCTGAGACTGTAACTCTTCATGGGAGTAGAAAGTCTGGTCTATAGGACAGGGTAGAACTGCCCCTATGAGTTTCTGAGACTGTAACTCTTCATGGGAGTAGAAAGTCTGGTCTATAGGACAGGGTAGAACTGCGCCTGTGAGTTTCCGAGACTGTAACTCTTCATGGGAGTAGAAAGTCTGGTCTATAGGACAGGGTAGAACTGCGCCTGTGAGTTTCTGAGACTGTAACTCTTCATGGGAGTAGAAAGCCCAATCCTTCTCCCAAGGAGCTGCTGGAGGCTTCCAACCGCTGGCCTTGAAGTTAGCAGCCCGATGCCTAAGCACTAGGCCACCAGGGCTCCTTAGACGACCTCCAGACCAACAGAAGGCAGGGAGGCGTGAGACAATCACTGAGTGATTCGGACCACTCCCCACAGTTACTCCTGTCTTAGACTTTTTCATATAATTAATTCAGCGCAAAGAAAAACAAACCCAGGCTACTTGCTTCAGTCCAGAGGCTCTCAGTATACGGATATGGAGACGGATGCCCGTTTTATATCACTTTAGGTATGCTTTGGTGTGTTTCTAGGACGATTACATTGAAGTCCAGTCTCCCCCGGTGAGACTGTCCTCTTCTTCTTCGGTGCTGAGATATTTAAATTCAATGCAGCCCTGTAAGAAGGATTTTGCAGGGCCTTTGCACATGGGGCACAACAGAGTTTCCATCTGCATAAGAACGGCGCTCAGCCTCTCCAATCTGACCTGTACTGTGGGTGGGCGCCTTCCAGGTCACAGGGAGCGACAGCAAACTAGCTAGTAAAGAAAGCAATGCCATAAATAGAGCAAATCGTGAACTCCTTCTCTGGGTCTGATTTGGGAATATTTCAGCCGACTCATAAAGTTGCTTTGTGTTCTTGTTTTTCTACTCACCATTTCACATAGTGAAGAACACTGGCCCCACTGCGGGTAAGACAGCCATTCGCAGGCCTCCCTGCCTACGGAGCACGGAGAGCTTTACTGGTCCTTACACCATCAGGGAGAGCACCTTCGAAACTTTCTCCTGACATGCAACGAGAGCACACTGATTGATAGATACAAAGATTAGTAAGGTTTTTTTCTTAAGCCCATGGCAGTGAAAAAATAATTGTGACGTTTGGTGAAAAAATAATCAAGTGTGTGTGCAGGCATTGATAAGCAAATGCCTGTCGGGATGTGTAAGGGTACATAGCACAGAGATAACATTATTGACCGCTGAGGTGGGCCTTTCATCCAAGTACACACAAGAGGAGGGTACCACAAAGGCCGTGGAGAGATGGAAGAGCAGGGAGTAAAAGCCCTCCATGAACGTTTGAAGCTAGCCGTCGATGGAGGCCTGAGGACACAGTGGTGAGAATGCTTAGCTGGGAACAGAAAACTGGTGGTTACAAAGCCTCCACCTGCTCCATGGGGAAGGATGGGGTGGGTCGCTGCCATAGAGATAACAGCCTGGAAACGTGGAGGGCAGTTCTGCTCAGTCTTGTTGGGTTGCTGGGTTGGAATGCGACTCAGTGGTAATGAGTTTGAGAGGTGTCTCTCTTGGTGTATGCGCTTTAGCAGACAGCATGGCACCATGAGGCTGGTATGCTTGTTTGTTTGTTGTTAAAATCATTTTATTGGGGGCTCGTACAGCTCTTATCACAACCCATCCATCCATCCACTGTGTCAAGCACATTTGTGCATTTGTTGCCTTCATCATTCTCAAAACATTTGCTTTCTACTTGAGCCCTTGGTATCAGCTCCTCATTTTCCCCTCTCCCTTCCCCCTCCTCCCTCCCTCATGAACCCTTGATAATTTATCAATTATTATTTTGTCATATCTTACACTGTCTGACGTCTCCCTTCACCTACTTTTCTGTTGTCCGTCCCCGAGGGAGCAGGATGACAGTGGCAATAATGGCTGTATAGTTGGGCTGCTAACAGAAAGGTCAGTACTTTGAAACCACCAACTACTTCTCAGGAGAAAGAGGAAAATTTTGAGACACAGAAAAATGTTAATTTCACACTTCCTTAACCCAGGGACAAGGGAACAAGTGATCTCAAATCAATGGTGAGGAGGGTATAGGAGGCCTGGTAGGGCTTGATCAAGGGCAATGTAACCGAGAGGAATTACTGAAACCCAAATGAAGGCTGAACGTGATAGTGAGACAAGAGGAAAGGAAATAGAGGAAAGAACTAGGAGGCAAAGGACATTTATAGAGGTGTAAATTCAGGCATGTAAATATGTAAATATATTTATATATGATGATGGTGAAATAGATCTATGTACATATATTTATAGGTTTAGAATTAAGGTAGCAGATGGACATTGGACCTCCACTCAAGTACTCCCTCAACACAAAAACACTTTGTTCTACTAACCAGGCATTCCATAATGCTCACCTTCTGGACACGATCGCTGAAGACAAATGGGAGCTTAAGCAAATGTGGTAAAGAAAGCTGATGGTGCCCTGCTATCAAAAGATATTGACCCCCGTCTGGGGTCTTAAAGGCTTGAAGATAAACAAGCAGTCATCTAGCTGAGAAGGAACAAAGCTCACATGGAAGAAGCACACCAGTCTGTGTGATCATGAGGTGTCAATAGGATCAAGCATCAAAGACCCAGAACAAAAAATCCTATCATTGTGTTTGAGGGGGAGTGTGGAGTGGAGACCTAAAGCCCATCTGTAAGCAACTGGACACCCACTTAAAGAAAGGTTGCGGGTGGAGATGAACTAGTCAGGGTGCAGTATAGCACTAATGAAACATACAACTTTCCTCTAGTTCTTCAATGCTTCCTCCCCTCACTATCATGATCCCAATTCTACCTTACAAATCTGGCCAGAGCACGTACATGGGTACAGATAAGAGCTGGAAATACAGGGAATCCTGGACAGATAAACCCCTCAGGACCAATATTGAGAGTAGCTATACCAGGAGGGTAAGTGGAAGATGGAGAATATAGGGGGAACCGATCACAATGATCTACCTATAACCCCCTCCCAGGAGGATGGACAACAGAAAAGTAGGTGAAGGGAGACAACAGTCAGAGGAAGACATGAAAAAAATTATAAATTATCAAGGGTTCATGACGAAGGGAGGGTGGGGGAGGAAGGGGAAAAATGAGAAGCTGATACCAAGGACTCAAGTAGAAAGAAAATGTTTTGAAAATGATGATGGCAACAAATGTACAAATTACACATTGGATAGATGTATGGATTATATAAGAGTCGTATGAGCTCCCAATAAAATGATTTTTTAAGTTAATCTCAAAAACGTATAGGGTTTAAACCCTGTCCTGTAGGGTCCGTGGAGTTAGAATCAACTCAATGGCGGTTGAGTTTGTTTGTTTTGTTTTTATAGCTGTAGCTGGGGCTGACTCTCCAGTGCCGTGTCTAGCTCTGGGACACAGTCTAATATCAGTCAACATCTGTGGAATGCGTGCGTGAACGATTGTCAATTTTATGAGCAAGTAAATTGGAAGGTAGCAGGAAGCAGTGGAAAGAACATGAGCGTTGGAATCAGAAGGATCCTTGAGATCCAGCCGTGCTTTGCAGGAGCTCTCTGACCTTGAGCACAGGATTAATCAGGGTCTCTCTGAGTCAGGATCGACTGGAGGGCAATAAATGGAACCAGTTTCTTGACCTGTGTACTAGAGACAGCAATCCATTACCATGTACAATGCCATAGCGATAATGGTACATCTAGGGTCTTTGTGAGGATTCAGATAATCAGTATGTACCTAAATTATTGTTGTTAGTAGCAGTTGAGTTAGCTCTGACTTATGATGGCCTCATATATCAAAGAATAAACCGCTGTCTGGTCCTGTGCCATCTTCAGAGTTGATCGTATCTTGGAGTCTATGTGTGTGACTCTTTGGTCAATCCATTTCATTGAGGCTTTTCCTCATGTCGACTGCACTTCTGCTTTACCAAAGAAGAGGTCTTTTGCTAGCCAGCAGTCTTTTCTGATACAGCCAATAAAAACAAGGAAACAAGGAAAAAAACCCATCGAGTTGCCGTGTAGTTTGGCTCCTAGTCCCCCTTACAGACCAAACAGCGCTGCCTCACAGGGCTTCCCGGCGGGGCGGAAACCATTAGGGAAGCAGACAGCTAAATCTCTCTCCCACCGGCCTCCCAGGTAGCCTCGGGGTGTTTCAACCACCATGCGACGGAGAACTAACCAAATGTGCTTGTGAAAATGAATGTTTAAATGGAACCAACATGAACAGGAAGTTTATCCTGTCTTGTTCCACAGGTAATAAAGTCCTTTGTCTATGAAAAAAAAAAAGAAAACGAACGTTTATTTTTATATGTTATTTTGTCTACCTAGAATGCCTTTGGCCTATTGCTTCCTGTTAAACCCAGGTCTGACCTCGAGTCAAGTTCAAACACTACTTTTGCCTCCATGATCTTTTCCTTGACCCCTCGCCCCCTCCTTGGCAAAAGAGAGCTGTCCTCAAACGCATACTGGGGATCTTTGTGTTGTTGAATGTAGTAAGCATCGTACCTGTGGCAGCTTGCCTCCTAGTCTGCCAGCTCCCTGGTGGACAAGAAGAATTCCTGGCTCCTACCTGCAGCCCGCAAAAAGGCCTGTCCAAAGTGCTTTTCAGGTGATAAACAGTTAATGGCTTTTAAAAGACTAAATTAATAAACTTGAGCATATTTTCCCATAGGAAGAATGATATACTTGGTTATTACACGCCTGTTCAAGGAATTGATTTTAAATGAATCGCAGAGAGAAATAACAAGCTAAAAGCAAAGATTCAATAACAATAAAAATAACTATAAAAATGGTACTTAGGCTTTATGTTCTATAAAGGACTTCATTTTCTTCGACTCCACAACACTGGACAATATACATTCTGGAGCCTCAAATGGTAGACATGTTTCTGAGGATACCTGACCTGCTGATGCCAAAAATAGCACCAGTTTCCTCCTCTCGGCTCCAATTGTTGAGACACAGAACATAAGCCACATGCCCCTCTTTACTCTGCTTACCCATAAAAAAGCAGAACACTTGAATCCAGTGTTAGCTAGCCTGCGAGAGAGGAAGTGCACATTGGCTTTATTTAAAGTAGCTTGTTCTGTACTAAATACTTAGGCCAAGTACACTTCACATGGCGTCTTCTGATCCAAAGATATATCTGAAGAGTGCAAATTATATGAACTTGGAAATTCGCCCCAAGTATCACTTCGCCTTTATTAGGAACTTGACAGCAGGGTGCTCTCATGTGTTACCTTAACAAGGGACCAGGCAGAAGAGTCACAGCACAATAGTAAGGGTTCCTAGAGGTACAGCAGCTTATGAACTTGACTGCTCACCACAAGGTCAGGTACAGAGCCCTCAGCCACTCCGCAAGAGAAAGATGAGACTGTCTGCTCCCATAGAGTGCTACAGCTTCAGAAACCCAGGAGAGAAGCTCCATTCTGCCGGACAGGGAATAATCAACTAACTGGTAGTGAGCGTGATACAATAAATAGAGGCCCAAATGTTATGAAACCCAAATGGGTCTGTCAGAGTTCACACCTGTGTCCAGAAACTCTTAAGAAAAAGTCAGACAACAGAAAAGTGGGTGAAAGGAGATGTCAGACACTGTAAGACATGGCAAAATAATAATAATTTATAAATTATCAAGGGTTTGTGAGGAAGGGGGGCAGGGAAGGAGGGGAAAAACTGTTACCAAGGGCTCAAGTAGAAAGCAAATGTTTTGAGACTGATGATGGCAACAAATGTACAAATGTGCTTGACACGATGGATGGATGGATGAATTGTGATAAGAGTTGTATGAGCCCCCAATAACATGATAAAAAAACACACAGAAAAATGTCAGAATTTTTCTTATCCAGAAGCTTAGAGTCAACCTTACCTCTGAAACATTGAACATGAACTATCCATTGACTTTCATATATTAAAATGCATTCTGAAATGCTTGCTACCTAATTTGAAGGAGAAAAATGTAGATTTTCAAAATATTTATGTAACTTGCTATGAAGTCTTACATTTCTGACACTCTAAATTGCCCTGGCACCTTCCATATGGATGTCTTCTCAACTTTCTTTTTTATTTTCCACTCTTCTCAAGCCGTGTCCTGACTGTGCACTACCCAACTTCATCTATTGCACAGTCTCTCATACTAAACGGAAAGCCTGCCGCTGTCCGGTCCAGTCTAACTCCCAGGGACCCGAGAGGACAGAGCAAAACTGCCCCTTCGGGAGTCCAAACCTTTACATCTTTAAAACGGCAGGGGGCACTTCCTTCTGCTGTCCATCAGGTCACCGTGAGTCAGAAGCAACCAACGACAACAATATGCCCTAGTTCTCTCATCTGTGAAACAGAAAGTCATTGCTGAAGGTTAGATGAGAATGTGTAAGGGTGTTTCCACACGTTCATGGAAAAATGGAATGAAAAGATGCAGGAATTTTCCTGCGAACTCGTGGATCTGCCATGTATTAGAAGCATCCGGGAATGGGTTAGTCGTCAACAATGGGGGCTAATTTTTTAATAGTAACAACGCGCGGCATGTCCAGCCAGCGCCACCTCAGTATCCAGTCTTCCCATTCCTTCCACCTGTTCTGACTGCTCCTGTGCCGTGCAGCGTAGCAAACGTCCTCTTTCACTGTGGGACCAATACTCCACTCACTGGCTTCCTTGGAATTCTTCCTCTAAAGGAGCAAGATTCAAAAACCAGGATTTTCCTGAAGCTTGGAAGTTTCACCCAAGTGCGTTTGGCTGTCCCAGCTACACTCTGCTCCCAACCCTTTTAGCTTGTCATCTGGCTCCCACCCCACTAATCAATGGAAACCAGACCCTCAACTGCCCACCATTTCCCCTGCACAGGGAAATCCTCTCGTCTCTTATGGGGCGAGGGGAGGGGTGTTGAGGGATGGAATTCTTGCCTTCACTGCGGAAGGCCCAGGTTTGAGTGCCAGCCGCTGCCCCCCATCACAGCCAGCACGCCTCTCTCAGTGGAGGTGTGTGTGTCGCTGTGATGTTGAATGGGTCTCCGCAGAGCTTCGAGGTTGAGACAAAGTAGGGGGAAATCTGCTTTCAAAAAGTAGCCAATGAAAACCTTATAAGTCCAAATGGTCCCATCTCCAGCCTATTGTGCAGATGGCACAGGGCTACACAGTGTTTTCTTCTGTTGCTCTTCAGCTCACCGTGAATTGAAGGCTACTCAAAGGCCACTAACAACAAAAACGTAGTCTCATGAATTCGCATCCTCCATTACTTCTTTGTTTTTGGTATATTGTTGGACGGTTATTGGAGTGAGCTAAGTAGCAGGCGGAATGAGAGCAGGGCCGAGCATGTTAATGCAATCACAGCACATTTCCTTCCGTTGGGAGTTTGGCCTACGTTCCCCACAAGGTCTTTGCCTCGTGGATTCCGTGACTCGGGTCACCCTCTCCTCCGTGCGATGACTGACAGGCTGACTAATGAGAGGTGAGGCCAGGCTCTCCACGGCAGGAGCACCGTGTTCAAGCAATATGGGTCATGGGGCGACTCCTGGGCCTTCCTCACGCCATCGAGCTGGTGACGGAAGCTCAGCCGGGAGCTGGCTTTCCTTCCAGAGAAAGCTTGAGCCAAGTCCTACTCATTCTGCTACCCGGGGCCCGAGATGCCAGGGTCTAACACCAAGTGCGGTCCACAGTCGCTGTCCTCTGCCCACGGTTCCTGGTAAGAGTGGAGTCAGGAGCCCCAGGGTCCCCACACGATGCCATGTTTAGGTCATCCATCCCCTAAGAGACAGTCGCTCCATTATTACGAGAGAGAAGAGAGAGCATGGGAAGAAGTGAGGCTGGACAGACAAACGTCAGGGAAGCTAGTTAATGGTCAGTGGCAGTTACTATCGCATAGCCAATGCCCAGTCACCCTCCCACTTTATTTAACCGGTTAAGTCAGGACAACCACTAAGCTAACTCGGTGTGTCCACACTCACTGTTGTACAGGGAAGTCTCTTTAAAGAACCTGCTCGTTGGTTATGTGTTTCAGAAAACATCTCATTCTAAGCTCAAGCTAAGTAATTTCTCAATCACCCTGTTATTTGCTCACTAACGACGGGGCCCACACCTGAACTCCTTCCGACTGCTCCTGTAAGCCACCATTTTGTCATGTGTCACATAATACAAGAATGCACAGGAAAGTTGACTTCTTGTCTGGAGTTTGGGGCATCGTGACCACTGATGAAGCTTGTGGGAAGTCCGAGCAAAGACTCGAACAAGAAACAAGACGAGAGCCGAGAGTGAGGCAGCTTCGGGCAGAGGCTCCAGAGCAGAGTGCACGTGGGAGCTGCTTGGACAATGTGGACCACACAGAATCACCTAAAGGGCAGTGTGGGGTCCAGGCCCCGGGAGGTCTGCCCAGTAGGCTGATAGGAGCATTGATTTATTCTGAGTTTGCGCTGAGCCTCTCAAAAAGGCCTTAGGAGCAGGGCTATGCTCGTTTCTGTTTCAGAAGAAGTACTTAGATGTTCCCAGAGAAGGTAGGGGTATTGGAAAAAACACAAAGCTACTACTTCATCACTACACCTCTCGATCCTCCTTCATATCTGCACATCTTAATCAAAGGCGATTAGACTTATCTTAGCAAAGTTTGCCGTTAAACTCACTTTCCCTGCAGAGAAGTTAATACTAAGAGGAATGCCTCTTTGTCAAACATTTTGCTTTTTCCAATTAAATTCTGGTCGAAGGGCCAAGGCGCTCCTCACCCGACACTTTACTGCCCGGCAGGACAGACAGGGGAGCCTCGTGTAGGAGGTCATGGAGGACAAGGGGAGCAAAGAACCAAATGCAGTCATGCCATTTCTGGGGAGGAAAGAGGGGCATTTTGTGGATGGTGGTGGCGGCGGGGTTGGGTGCCATTGGGTCGCTCAGATCCATGGTGACCTTAGGCACAACAGAATGAAACGCTGCCCAAAACACTGCAAAGTGCTTTTTTGGAGAGTAGTTTTAAAAAGTATCTATACTGCCAACTACTCTCAAAGAGCTTGGGTGCAATGTGTGATGCTTTAAAAATCCCCTAAGATTAGTACTACAAAATATATAATTTTTTTACAATGTTGATTTTTCAAAGAACACGAGAAAGAACAAAGAAATGACTACATCACAGACACGGATGATCGATTATTATGGTCACCTGAAATAGTTCTGAGCTTTCTGGCAGCAAATAGAAAAGGGAATTATTTTGATGTGCCATTTTCTTCACTGGATAAAGGCAATATTAACCTAAATTATAAATCATTTTATGGGGGCTGAGGTCTCGCTGGTAATTATTGTATCAATAAGACCACAGGTTATTGTATCTTGGGTTTGGGATTCCTTGATGCTTAAGATGTGTTTCATAGCCCTAGCTCTTCCTTAAGAGTCCCATGATCAACTGTTATCCAGATAAATGAACATAGGTATGCAGGCTCAACACTCTCACGCAAGATATCTTCCAAGAACATTACCAGATGGTCACTAATAAAATTCTGTAAAACCAAAAAATCTGTGGTGTTCAATGCTAAAAGGATACTTTTAGGTTCAAAACGTAAATAAATATCTGACCAGATTACTGGTTACATATGTGGCCCTGGTAGTCAACTCTAGATAAAATGGCTTATGGCAGCGGTTCTCAACCTGTGGTCTCAACCTCTTCAGGGGTCCAACAACCTTTTCACAGGGTTGCCCAATTCACAACAGTAACAAAATTACAAGTATAAAGTAGCAACAAAAATAATGTTATGGCTTGGGGGTCACCGCAACAATGAAGAACTGTCTTAAAGGGTGGCGGCATTTGGAAGGTGAGACCACTGGCTTTTGGTCCACCTGGGTAGAGTTGTCTTATCTATGGAACAAACCTCCAATAGTACAAGGGAACGAAAGTATGGAGATGCTTCAAAAGCTCATGGGCAATATTGGCTTATCCCATGAACTCTTTGAAGCCCCTCATACCATTGTCCCCTACAAAAATGATTTTAAAGGACTTTATATTTTTAAGTAAATGCATGGGGCGATCATTAGAATATGATGATGCGCCCTGTCACGCCCTCTGTGATGAATTAATCTTCTGTGAGCTCAGCAAGTCAACACAATCTGACATACACTAAACAGTTCCCATTCTCGGACAGAAATGACATGGCCAAGTCCTCAAACAGGATGTGGCCCTAGTCTATCTAATTGCCACTGGTCACTCAATATTGTCCTTGGTGGCCTCCGTATGATCCATTAGCATTATCCCTTGACGCCTCCCCCAACACTTCTATTTTGAAGAACACATACAAAATTGTCTATGAAGAACATGCCCTGGCCTATGTCTCTGAAGTGAAACTCTGCCCATTCCAATTCATCTCAGAAGAGCCTTTAAAAAGTACTAGGCCTACTCCTCACTTTTGACATGGTTAGGTTCCAAAGACCAGGTCATTATGTCAAAATGGAATATGACCACATAAGATCACAAAAACAGATGACTTCATCATTACAACACTGCCAAATGTCCCTGTTACAGAGTTGCCAAACTACATCCTTCCACAACGGCCAAAGCACTGAGAGCCATGACCCAGTCACCTTGAAACATAACCTTAACCATCACAACCACCGTTACTGTCCCACCTCAGCATTCATTACTGCCAGATGTACACACTGGATGTCTAAAATTGTCAGCTATAGGATTAAAAAATATTGTAAATGCAAAATATCACAGATTGATATCTGTTCATTAATACACGAGGAATAGGTGTGGGCGTCTTAGACCAGAGAAAAAGAGTCAAGTCTTAACTTGAGGACATATATCACATGTCAAGTGAACTGATGAGAGCCTATTTGTATGACATTAGTTTAAGCGTTCAAAGTGAACAAAGCAGACACTTCACCCTCGACCCATGGAGTTTGCTGAATAAAACACAATCACATGTTCTCTTCAAATCCATCTGGTTCCTTGGGAAAACTGCCCATGATGGGGGTCTATACACTGGTGGATTCAACAAGTGAAGTACGGACCAAAGTAGCAAACCAGAGGATACAATAAACAGTCCCATCTATGTCCCATCTTGTCACAAGTGCCAAATTAAATGTAATCAAGTAAATGTATTTAGTGCACTAAAATTGGAAACTGATACACAATATACATACACCTAATAATACGGAAAATCCTTGGTGGCATAGTGGTTAAGCATTGGGCTGCTAGCTTCAAGGTCAGGAGTTCAAAACCACCAGCTGCTCCTTGGGAAGAAAGACAAAGCTTTCTACTCCCATAAAGAGTTAGTCTCAGAAACCCACAGAGGCAGTTCTACCCTGTCCTTGGTGGCTGTGAGTAGGAATTGACTCAATGGCAATACGTTTGTTTGCATTTGTTTTATCAAATTTGCCATAGCAGTGGTGGCTTGAGGGTTGCTATGATACTGGAAGCTGTCATGGTAATTGCTATTAGATGCCAGTGACGTCTTCTGGCACATAGCAACCCTGTGTAACAGAGTGGGGCTGCCTCTTAGGCATTTCTAGGCTGCACCCTCTGCAGAGACACACTGCCAAATCTTTCCCACACTGAGCTGTGAGCAACCTATGTTCAGCCAGTGTACTGCCAGGGGTCCTTCTAACCAGAAGCTGCATCACCAGGGCTCCAGATTCCCCCAGATTCTCCCAATCGAGTTTCCAGGCTCAGACAGTCTGGGAAAAGAGACCTGGTGATGTCCCTCTGAATAGTAAACCCATCACACGCCTATGGTCATAGTAGACTAGTGTGCTGTACAGTCCTGGAGGATAAGCCCTCCTTGGTTGGAAGGTACTCAGATACACAGGGGCTCCAACAAGGGACTCAAACTGCCAACTACCAGGAAGACGGCACACGTGTGGGCGACACTTCGCTCCACTGCCCATGGGGACCCCTTGAGTAAGAGCTAACTTGACACAACTAAACAACAATGTTAATAAGGTAGAACGACAAAGTATGGACATGCATTTTTCTGTAGAGTAGCAGTGTTACTTTCTATTGCTATGCCATAAATTCAGAAATATCTTAAAAGGAAGAGGATCAGCAGTGGGCCCCTAGCATAGATTAGTCTTCCACGCCGCAGCAGGGCTACGGAACAAGAGGGGGACCTGTTGTCTGTGGTTGGTTCTAATTTTAAAATATGATAGAGATTATGCTCAACAGCTCCCTCAGGGGACTCTACACAAGCTAATCAATGATTATTTTAGTACTGAAGAGCATTGTGGTTTGTTTTGATTTAAAAAAATATTTTATTGGGGGCTCTTACAACTCTTGTTACAAACTATACATCAATTGTATCCGACATATTCCAACATACATTCCATCGTTCTTTTCTAGACATTTACTTTCCATTGAGCCCTTGGAATCAGCTCCCTCCTCCCCCATTTTGATTTTTTAAAAATCATTTGGGGGGGCTCGTACAACTCTTATCACAATCCACACATCCATCCATTGTGTCAAGCACATTTGTATATTTGTTGCCATCATCATTCTCAAAACATTTTCTCTCTACTTGAGCCCTCGGTATCGGGTCATTTTCCCCTCCTTTCCCCACCTTCCCGTCCTCATGAACCCTTGGTAATTTATAAATTATTATTATTATTCTCCTGTCTTACACTGATGTCTCCCTTCACCCACTTTTCTGTTATCCCTCCCCCTGAGAGGGAGTTACCATATATACTCAAGTAGAAGCTGACCCAAATATCAGCTGAGGCACCTAATTTTACCACAAAAACTGCATTAAAAATGTGCTGAAAAACTCAGCTTATACACGAGTATATACGGTATATGTAGATCATTGTGATTGGTTCCCCTTTTCTCCCCCCACCTTCTCCTCCCCTCCTGGTATCACTACTCTCATTATTGGACCTGAGGGGTTTATCTGTCCTGGATTCCCTGTGTTTCCAGTTCTTATCTGTACCAGTGTACATGCTCTGGTTTAGCCAGATTTGTAAGGTAAAATTGAGGTCATGATAGGGGGTAGGGACGGGGAGGAAGAATTAGAAAACTAGAGGAAAGTTGTATGTTTCGTCGGTGCTACACTGCACCCTGACTGGCTTGTCTCCTCCCTGTGACCCTTCTGTAAGGGGATGTCCAGTTGCCTACAGATGGGCTTTGGGTCTCCACTCTGCACTCCCCCTCATTAACAAATATATGATTTTTGTTCTTTGATGCCTAATACCTGATCCCATCGACACCTGGTGATCACAAAGGCTGGTGTGCTTCTTCCATGTGGGCTTTGTTGCTTCTCAGCTAGATGGACGCTTGTTTATCCTCAAGCCTTTAAGACCCCAGATGCTATATCTTTGATAGCTGGGCACCACCAGCTTTCTTCACTACATTTGCTTATGCACCCACTTTGTCTTCAGCGATCATGTCGGGTAGGTGAGCTTCATGGAATGCATGAACTCACATTCTGTGTGCTCTCTGGTTTCTCCCTATTTTCCATCTCTCTGTACTTTTAAATACCAGATGTTTTCATTCATTTCAGTACCATTTCCACAGGAAGGATTTTCCCCGCCTTAACCGGCTCTAGGGTGGCGTGAAGCATACTGTCACTACTTGTACTTTGTAAAGTGAATAAAGACTTGTATTTCCTGCCACTGTTTTTAAAGGACAGGATGCTCTGCTATATGGTGAATTATTTAATATGGCTCTGCTAGCTGTAGCCTTTGTACTCCCAACAAATGCCCTGCCTTTTCCTAGTGGGTCTGAGTGCAGAGGTGATAGAAAAAATTGATTGGATTGTGATTCAGCTGTGAGAGATTGTGAACAGGGTTGATTGTGATTGCCATCCTGCTGGGCATGAAACAAGCCATGGGACTCAGACCCTGAGATCTCTTCATATTGAACCTCCTTCAACTAGAAGACACCTTGACACCAGAGGAGGAGCAGCAGTAGAACCAGGAGCCAGAGCAGGAGACAGGGCAGTGGATTTCCCAACCCTTAGAGCAAGCACACCTGAGGGCTTTGGGGCAGGAAGCTGGTTTGTGGAGTGGGATGCCTCTGTAGGCACTTAATTGGAGGAGTTGGGTTTGCTAACCCATGGAGCTGGAGCGGGATCCTTTCAAGTTGAAGCTTATAGCAAAGTGGCATGCAGCTTTGTGACAGCCCAATGAGAGCTTTAGTGGAACAGGACAAAAGGCAGCTCACGAGGCTGGGGGCCAGAGAGGGGTCTACCTGCAGACATGGTAGAAAAGAAAGTGTGCTAACTTAACAACTGTATCCCAAGCATTTCTCACCTGAACTGTAAGCTATTAACTTCCCTAGTGAGCCCCATAATCGTGAGTGTTGTCTGTGAGTTGTGGGATAGCCGTGCAATATATGATCAAATCTGGCAGAAAAAAAAGTAGAGAGTGCTGTGGGAGGGGCAGTTGGTGTTAGAACTGTTAAGGGAGGCTGGAACGTGGGGGCAGGTCTAGCCTCTTAGGAATCTGCCTTGGGTTGCCCAGCGGCTGCAGCTGCTGATTTTCTTTCCCCCTAGCCCAGCCCTGGCAGTGCAGTGGTTACGAATGAGGCTGATGGCTTATGGATCCAGCAACATGGTTGGCAGTTTGAAACCACCAGCAGCTCTGTCGGAGAAAGAATGGGCTTTCTATTGCAGCAAACAGATTCAGGGTCAGAAACCCACAGGGGTCACTGTGGGTCAGCACTGACTCAATGGCAGTGAGTGAAGCCAGAGGTTAGACACCACCCCCCATCATCTTTCTCTTTTTACATTCGCATTTTAAAAGATGTCATTCATACATTTAAAAAAAGAGTTATTACTAGTTGCCACTCCATCGGCTTTGATTCATGGCAACCCCATGTGCAGCACAATGACACGAGCCTGTAGCGGAATGGACTCATTTTCCAGCACTGCCTCTGACAACAGTCTGTTAGGATCCCAAGGGGGTTCACTGGTTAATGTTTAGATCTCCAGACCTTTCTTCTTAACCACTTGGTCTGAAAGCTCAGTGGAAACCTGCGTCTCATCAGTAACCAACCCTGTTGGCATTTGAAGAACCAGTGGTACAGCTTCCAGCATCCTAGAAACATGTAAGCTGCCATAGTAAAACGAACTGACAGATGGGCTGTGGTCAAAACATATAGCTCAACTTCTTCCACCCTGCCAGGAGTTCTGGTGGCGTCGTAGTTACACATCGGACTGCTAACTTCAAGGTCAGCAGTTCGAAACTACTCCTTGCTCCAAGGGAGAGAGATGAGTCTTTCTACCACTGTAAAGAAACACACAGGATGGGGGAGGGGAGAAAATGAGGAGCTGATACCAAGGGCTCAAGTAGAAAGAAAATGTTTAGAAAATGATGATGGCAACATATGTACAAATATGCTTGACACAAGGGATGGATGTATGGATTGTGGTAAGAGTTGTATGAACCCCCCAATAAAATGATTTACAAAGAAAGAAGAGAAAGAAACACACAGGCGCAGTTTTACCCTGTCCTATAGGGTCACCAGGAGTCAGCATCAACCCAAAGGCAGTGAGTTTTTCAGAATGTTTTACTCTGAGCAAAGGTGTAGAGAAAAGTGGGAAGCAAAGGCTGCCAGCAACCCACTGAGGGACAGCCTGCAAATGTGGCCCCGGGGGAAAGACACAGCTGTGACCACAGCCACTTCTCTAAACTCAGGCACGGAAAACTCCCTTTGCTGCTGGAGGCCAGGTAAGTGATGGGCTTCTAACAGTCAGACGTCTGTCTGATTCAGCAGGACACAGGCTAGACTTTCTCTCTGGTGAGTCCCCTTAGAAGTGATGTGCCTCTGCTCCTGGTGTCCATCTGACAGAAGGGTGGTTAGCAATGAGTGATATCCTCGGACAGGGGGTTCAGGGTTATGCACTTGGCTGCTAACCAAAAGGTGGGCAGCCTGAACCACCAGTCACTCCTCAGCAGAACGATGGGCAGTCTGAACCACCAGCCACTCCTCAGCAGAACGATGGGCAGTCTGAACCAGCAGCCACTCCTCAGCAGAACGATGGGCAGTCTGAACCAGCAGCCACTCCACAGCAGAACGATGGGCAGTCTGAACCAGCAGCCACTCCTCAGCAGAACATCGGGCAGTCTGAACCAGCAGCCACTCCTCAGCAGAACGATGGGCAGTCTGTTGCCTTCAAGATGTACAGCCTCAGAAGCCTGATGGAACAGTCATCAGTCTGTTTCCTGAGTGTGCTCTACCAGGTCCTGGCTGCTCTTTAGAGTACAAGGGATTTGTCATCGGTTGTTTTCAGTTTGGGGCCACAGAGAAATTAGGAGAAGCACTTAATTATTAAATATTAAGACAACGTTGTATGAAGCAAGCATGTTTGTTTCCAAATTTTGTTTTGTAGGTTCATGGATCTCTTACCAGGGCCCTCCAGGTTTACACAGTGTACACGGTGCCTGCTTACCTGCCTACCTTGATCCACACGTCCCCAACACGCTCTGCCCTGAGCTCACTGAGCAAATCTCCTGACGTCACGTTCTAGTTGGCCTCGGGGCCTTTGTCTACTTGTACCGTGACTTCTGCCTGAAACATTCTTCCCTCAGTTCAGCTGAGTGTTTCCTGCTATGGCTTTGTATCTATGTCTCCGTTCATTTATATCACTCTCAGATATCTTGAAACCTTATTATTAGATGCATAAACTTTTAGTATTTCATGATCTTTTAATTCCATAACCCCCTTATTATAAGCTGACATTAATTTATTACTGGTAATATTAACTCTGAGAGCCATTCTGTTAGCATGTCATTTTCTATCATTTTAATTTCATCCTCTTTGTGTCTATTTATGACTTTTGGCCAAGTGTTTTATTGGCTGTAGATAGTTGGGGCATGCTTTTACTACTCTCCAAACTGGTAACGGCTATCTTTTCATCGAGTGTTCAAATGATTTACATTTAATGATTATTGATATGGTTGAGTTGAAATCTATCATCTTGCTATTTGTTCCTTATTCTCTTTAATACCCTCTTGCAGTTTATCATTTATTTGTTAATTTACCTAGTAACGTTAATTTGTTTTTCCCTGGTTGTTTTAACTTAACCACACTCTGCCTATGTTATTCACTATTGTTTAATCCACTATGATTACCCTAACATTAAAAAAAAACGTCTGAAACTTAGTAGGGGCTCAATAAATTGCTATAGAATAAATTGAATAAAAGAAGCAAACAGATTAAACATAATTAAGTAGTCTGGTTAATTGAATTTCTAATCAAATGAGGGTTATTTAGAAAGCTCTGTTTGTGCCAATCCTTTTATTTATTATTATTATTATTATTTTTTTTGGTTTGAGATTTTCTCCCAAGAGGTAAAACTTGCTTTTCCTAATTTACAAAGTCTACTGTCCTGGAAATAACTTTATAGTAGCTCATTCTCAGCATTTCAACACCAGCAAGGCTGATGTACAGACAGATGACAGAGAGGTGTAGGACAGACGAATTCCTACAGTGCTCAGAACACAATCTCAGAGTTATGTTTAGAGGGTTGGGGATTTTGGGTTTTCAAGGACAATCTTAATATGGCTTAGTTCCCTATTATTCTGCTTCTGTCTTTAGCATAGAAAAAGAAAACTCTTGGAGATTGCTAAGTTTGGTTCCAATTGAAAGACCGAAGTTACTACATGGCGTTACAGAGTAAGAGGAGAAAACATATCTATGTGTTTCTCAGAGAAACCATGACAGAATCTGTTTAAATGAAACTGAAGTGAATGTGATTACAATAACATTGCACTAGTCAACGATGAACGCATGATGAAACTGTCATACACATAAAAGTATGATGAATAGACCATGCGTTAGACCAGCTCCCACAAGCCTTATATTTGGGGGTAAAAGAAATGACCCCATCATTGTTTTCATCTCTTTTTCCAGGTTACAATCCTTTAGGGTAAACATTATGCGTAAATATGAAAATAATTAGATTACTTTAACTAATAATTCAACGATGCTAAATGGCAAAGAATTTAAAATAACTATTCCTGCAGAGAAAACTGAACATTCGGAGTCATTGTGGCTCCAGGGACAGAGTAGAACTGCTCCTGTGGGGTTAGAGGCGGTAGCTCATTTTAGGATTATAACGCCTCATCTTCTTCCCCCGCGAGTGGCAGGTTGATTCAAACTGCGGAACTTTAGGTTAGCAACCCAACGAATAACTATACCACCAAGGCTCCAATTTACACGGCGAGTCATCAAACACCGATCTTATTGAGGCTCACATCTCCTTCATGAGAAGCCTATATTGGTGATACTGTACGCAGTATTTGCAATATGGTATTTACTGTATAATATGCAGCATGCATGTGTGAGGTACTACATGTCAGACCACATGGGCACACTTGCATTGTTGCTAGGTGCTGATGACCGTTCTGACTGGAGTACACAGCCACCCTATGTGCACCAGAACTACACTGTTGGTGTGTTTGTACCCATTGTTGCAGCCCCAGTGTCAAGTCCCCTCTTTGAGGGTTATATTCGTTTTCTTATGACCCTTCCCTTTGTCGGGTGTGATGGCCTCCGAATAACACATCCGAGCTATGCGAGATGAATGTTTGACATTCGCACCCGTCAGCAGCGTGCCGGCTCTACGTCCAGGACAGATTGGCTCAGTCTTCCGACTGTGGTATAGTTAATGTTCTTTGCCAAGGCCATAAGTCAGAGACATCAAGTCGCCTTTGATCTTCTTTATTCATTGCCTAGTTGTCACATGCACATGAAATAACTTAAAATACCATGACTGGAGCCTCTTCAAAATAGGGTGTTGGAAAAAGTATATCTCCATAGGTAAAAAAAATGAAACATGACCCGTACCTCTCCCCATGCACAAAAATAAACTCAAGGTGGATTAAAGACGTAAATGTAAAAGTTATGCAGATCATAAATGAGAAAATTGAGAAAAACGGAAGGGCCCTATTGCACGGTATACGCAGATTACCAAGCATAATAAAGGCGGTGCATACAATGGAAGACAAAGCAGATGACTGGGACCCACAGAAAACACCGCTTACACATCAACAGAGTAAACCTGGAGCCTACAGATAGGGATTTTTTTTTAGCAATGAAACAATGAATGAATAATTACCAAAATCTATAAAATTTTACATTTCAATGAGAAAATAACAAATGACCCAATTAAAAAGCAGGTAAAAGACATGAACAGACAGTTCACCAAGAAAGACTTTCAAATGTCTAACAAAGACATGGAAAATACTCGTCATCACTAGCCACCTGGGAGATGTAAATCAAAACTACCAGGAGATATCACCTTACACACACAATGATAGCCCAATTGAGAATTTAACATTTTTTTTAAAAACACAAACAAAATGCTGGAAAGAAGATGCAGAGATTGGAACTCTTACATGCTGCTGGGGGACTTGTAAACATGTACAACCGCTGTGAAAGAGATGCGGTACTCCCTAAAACAACTGGAAATAGAAACCTCATTTGACCTGTCCATACTGCCACCGGGCATACATCCCAAAAGAAGTAAGGCACAGAACAGGAACAGATGTATACTCTCCTGTGTTTATTGTAGCACAATTTACAATCGCAAGAAGCTGGAAAGAGTCCAAATACCCTTCAGAAGACTGAAAAAAGAAACCCCGGTGAATATACACAATGAATATTTTGCATCCCTGGAAACATATCTGCCCCAGGGAGGGCAACTACACTTGGGTCAACGGGTAAACGGAAGGAGGAAGCAGGGCACTAGGAAAAACACTCGACGTTAAGACCATCAGTGGGAGGATATACTAAGTATCATATCCCTAATTGGGCACTTTGATCTAGTTTGTATTTAGCCCTGGGTGACCCAGGCCACGTACCATAGGCAACCAGGACTTCAGACTCCATCCTCTTGAGGTGCACGATATCCTTCATAGCTTCCCCCAGATCATAGCTTCCCCCAGAGCATAGCTTCTCCCAGATCATAGCTTCCCCAGAGCATAGCTTCCCCAGATCATAGCATCCCCCAGATCACAGCTTCCCCCAGATCATAGCTTCCCCAGATCATAGCATCCCCCAGATCACAGCTTCCCCCAGATCATACTTCCTCAGATCACAGCTTCCCCCAGATCATAGCTTCCCCAGATCATAGCTTCCCAGATCATAGCTTCCCCCAGATCATAGCTTCCCCCAGATCATAGCTTCCCCAGATCATAGCTTCCCCCAGATCATAGCTTCCCCCAGATCATAGCTTCCCCCAGATCATAGCTTCCCCCAGATCATAGCTTCCCCAGATCATAGCTTTCCCCAGATCATAGCTTCCCCCGATCATAGCTTCCCCCAGATCATAGCTTCCCCAGATCATAGCTTTGCCCAGATCATAGCTTCCCCCAGATCATAACTTCCCCCAGATCACAGCTTCCCCCAGATCATAGCTTCCCCAGATCATAGCTTACCCCAGATCATAGCTTCCCCAGATCATAGCTTTGCCCAGATCATAGCTTCCCCCAGATCATAACTTCCCCCAGATCACAGCTTCCCCCAGATCATAGCTTCCCCAGATCATAGCTTTGCCCAGATCACAGCTTCCCCAGATCATAGCTTCCCCAGATCATAGCTTCCCGCAGATCATAGCTTCACCATATCATAGCTTCCCCCAGACCATAGCTTCCCCCAGATCATAGCTTCCCCAGATCATAGCTTTCCCCAGATCATAGCTTCCCCCAGATCATAACTTCCCCCAGATCACAGCTTCCCCCAGATCATAGCATCCCCAGATCATAACTTCCCCCAGACCACAGCTTCCCCCAGATCATAGCTTCCCCCAGATCATAGCTTCCCCAGATCATAGCTTCCCCCAGATCATTGCTTCCCCAGATCATAGCTTCCCCCAGACCACAGCTTCCCCCAGACCACAGCTTCCCCAGATCGAGGATCCAGTTCGGAACTCCCACTAAGTGAACAGGTCTTTAATTTAAACTTACTTATAGCAGATTGAAAGAGCTGGGTACTCCCGTAGGCCTAAGGCTGAAATGCCCCCGTGTGCGAAGAGGCAGACAACTCCTCCCCCAGCAATATGGACGTGGAAGTCACTGGATTTGGCTTCCAAATACTTGCCCTGAAGATGCTCAACAAGTGGCAACTCAGGACCCTCATGTATGTGCTCTTTTCAGACTCTCTTTGCCTTTTTAGGACATGGATAGCCCAGTTTTGCCTTTGTGAAGGGGCGTGATGGAAAGTTTTTCCCTACCTCCAATCCTCAGGGTTAATGTCAATAGTGTACTGTCATCTAAACTGTCCATCTGTACAAACCACCAATCCATGCATCTAAAACAACCCACAAATCTAAAAAACTGTGATATATATATGTCTTTTTCTCAACAGTGTTTAAATTCTATACCATTCACAATATTAATGGTAATATCAATACTGCTACCACAGGTCCATGAGGATAATTTATAATGTCTTTCAATAAACACTCAAAAAAGGCCTTTTTCAACAGATTATCCTAGTTATATATAAACTCAAAATATGTGTGTATGTGGAGTTACTGTTAGATGCTCGTGAGTCAGTTCCAACTCAGAGACAAATGAGTTCTTTATTCTGACATCTGTGATATATTGAATATCTATTCACCAACACCATAATTCAAAGATATCAATAATTCATCAGTCTTAGGGGAAATAAACATGAGCGTATCCCTTCATTTCATTATAGGAATAAAGAACTCTGTGAGGACCATGAAACTCCTGAGTCAAGTCCTTGACAGTTCCCAACCTGATTTATAGTACAACAGCCCATGCCCACAGCCATCAGTCTACTCTGGCTCACAGCAACCTCTTGCAGAGCTTACACGCATGTACATCTTTACAGGAGCAAACAGCCTCATTTTTCTCCTATGGAGTTAGCAGTCCAATGCCTCACCCACAGTGTCACCATGCCCCCTAAGATTTCCTAGCACCTGGTCTGACAGGCAAAAGGAAAGCAAATACTTGAATTAGAAAACAACACGGAGGCTTCCCAATCCCCCATCTCTGCACTCACGGAATGATTCTAACTTCTGGAAAATGAGAGTACATTTTTAAAATGTATTTTAAATTGTGAATTAGGTTGGGGGTGGGGACATTTCAGCAGCCCCAACCCCTCATCAACCACACCCTCTTCTATCCTGTCCCCTCCTTTCTCTGCCCCCTCATGTGGACCCCATCCTCCCTGTCCCAACAGCCGGAGTCAGGAGAACCTCATCACGGAACCAAACTCTTGGAAGAGACAAAGAAAGCAAATGCTAAAGCACAAAAGACTATCAATCTTTGGAGTGATAAAATTAGAGCAAATATAGATATATTCCTAAAGCTAGAAAGATGTTAACATTTTAAAAATCCAAATAACAAAATTAATAGTGTGGAATAGGAGTTAGCACCTTTCTTATGTGAAGGTCCAGATAGTAAATAATTTTAACGGTGAGGGCTGTACAGCCTCTGCTGAAATGACTCAACTCTGCCATGACAGCAGGAGAGCAGCCCAGGACAGTGCATAAACGGATGGGCTTGGCTGGGTGCCAATAAAATTTTATTGACAAAAACAGGCAGCAGATTGGAGTTGGCCTTCAGGCTGAAGTTTGTAGATCAAATAATTTTTTTAATAAAAAATACCCCTCACAACACGGGGAGGAAATGGAAAAGAAATACATGAAGATTTAAAATGCAAAACATTTTCTCTTAGGAGAAAAGGGAACAGATTGAGAAAAAGTAATCAGTAGAATTTTTTTTTCTTGGAGAGACAAACCTTCTAGCTTAATTGGGGCATATCCTCCTAAAGTAACTGGACAATCAGAGTACAGGGAACGTGTTAAAAAGCTGGCGATAAGAAAGAAAGGGTTACCTAGAACAAGGAGAAAAGTAGTATTAGACTTCTCAAAACGGAGGGGTAAGTTTTGAGAAGGTGCCTAGATAGAAGGTAAGTGTATCCACATCAATAACCTCCCTCTGCTCAGGGCACAGGGGCTAAGCATCCGGGTGCTGAAAAGTTCATGCTTCAACCTCCCTGTCACTCCAAGAGAGAAAGAAAGACGTGGTGCCCCGCCTCCATCAAGACTACAGCTTTGGAAAGCCGCGGGGACATTGTGCTCTGTCCGCTAGGGTCGCCGTGAGGGAGACTTGACTTGACAATGGGCAAGACATACTACCACGAACCTAGAAGCAGCAGGAAACCAGTTAAATCTGGAAAGGAACCTGGTGAATATTTTTTAAAATTATGTATAAGTTACTATCCAAATTGATATTTAAAGCTTAGTATCTAAAATTTGCATCCAAACTTTAACCAAATGTGTAGAGAAAGCGGGTACCATCTTAAAATTTAAGCCTTGTTGTTAGGAGCCGTGGAGGCGTTTCCAACTCAAGGAGACCCGACGTGCGACGGAACGGAGCACTGCTCCATGCTGGGGCGTCTTCATCATCGTCGTCGTTTGAGCCCGTTGTTGCAGCCACGGGGTTAATCCATGTTTGTCCAGGGCCTTCCTTGTTTTCCCCGCCCCTCCACTTTAGCAAGCACGAGGTCCTTCTCCAGGGACTGGCCTCTGCTGACAACACGTCAGAGCACGTGAGATGAAGTCTCACCGTCGTAGCTTCTAAGGAGCAGCCTGGTGGTACTTCTCCCACGGCAGACCTGTTTTAACAGTCCACAGTACGTAGAATATTCTTTGCCAGCGCTGTCATTAAAATGCACTGATTCTTCTTTGGTCTTCCTTATTTAATGTCCAACTTTCACATATTGGAGCTGCCAAAAATTTTTTACAAAACAGAGATTTGCTTCACCTGACTAAATCATACTAGAAAGCCACTGTGTTTAAGACAAAGTGCTATTGGCAGGGGAATAGACCTATGTCTTGGCAGGACGGGGCGGAGAACCGAGGCAAGTCTATGCAGAAACTATACGAGAGGGCTGCAGAAAGTTCATGGAGAAGTGGCATGAAAATATAATGAAATTTTTTCTACAAACTTAAATTCCCCCTGTATTTAATGAATAATGAAAATGAAGGCCTTGTTTCATAAATTCTACTAGCCACATTGTGACTAGCTGAAGAAAAAGTCATATGATTAAAATGCATTTCTTCAAATTAAAAGACATTTAAGATAACATTTTTAAACTTCAATTTCAGAAAAAAAAAAACCAAAGTCAGATAGGAAACAAGAGCCATATTTAATTTTAATTATTTCATGACAAGAGACATCAAGTCAAATGATAACACACATTACCTGAGGAGAATGCGTAAAGATGAAAGATGAGGTTAATATCCCTAATAAACAGAATATTGGAGAGACGACTAAAGTAGATTAAAATGACAACTCTGACTTGAATAGTTAAGACCTTGTCATTTGATTTCCTTTTTGTTTTGACACACTTTGTGCTTGATCTAATCTTTAATATTTTCTGTGGTTTTTTCATATTGGGGATAGTTTCTGTTGAATCTTGTCATTGTTGGTAGCCTTCTTGACTCTGTTATGTGTTTTTCTGTTTTTCGGTTTATGAAACGCAGACAGGTGGATCTATAGAGACAATAGCTAGAATAAGCAATCCTGGAGGGATGCAGTAGGGGAGGTAAGTGTGGGTGGGTTAGAGGGAGCTGGTAACAAGAAGTTCACGAAAGAAAATACCTTGTAACTAACTGTGGCGGCGGTCATACACCACTGCTTGGTATACCTGAATTATGGAATGTATGACGTCGGGATTAGCACCTAATAAAATGGTTTTGGAAAAAAGGTTAGATAGATAAGATCGGTAAGCAGGTAGGTAGATGAAAAGGGGGAAACTGCTGTTCGGTGCCATCTAGTCCCTTCCAACTCACAGCGCCCTTTTGGACAAAAGAGCAACGCCGTGCCTGGCCTGTACCACCTTCGCAGTTGTGTTTGAGCTCATTGTGGCAGCCAGGCTGTGAATCCATCCTGTCGAGGTCCTGCCACTCTGACTCCGACCTTTACTGCACAGGGCATGATGTTCTTGATAACATTTCCAAAGTACAAGAGACAAAATTTCTCATCATACTCACTTCTAAGGTGCGTTGTGGCCACATTTCTCCCACGACAGATGTGTTTGTTCTGGTGACAGTCTACGGTACTGCCAATATTCTCTGCCAGAACCAAGATTTGGGGCTTCCTCGCAAGAGCACTGGTGGAGTAGTGGTTACAAGTTTAGCTTTGGTCAGAAGAGTCAGCGGTGTGACATCGCCAGCTGCTCCAGGGAGAAAGACGAGGATTGCTACTCCCATCAACAGTGACAGTCTCAGAGACGCACAGGGGCAGATCCAGCCTGTCCTACAGGGTCGACTCGATGGGCCTAAGTCACTGCTTGGTGTACAGTACTGAAATACAAGCGACAACTTAAACATCTGTCATTATAAGACTGGCAAATGAATGAAGGCAAACCCATACTACAAAAAACACCCAACTGCCATCTAGTCAATGCTGACTCGTGGTCATGCTGTTGGACAGAGCAGAACCGCCTCTGTGGGTTTCCAAGACTTTAAATCAACAGAAAGTCTCATCTTTCTCCTGCAAAGAGGGGGGTGGTTTTGAACTGCTGTCCTCTGGTTTGCAGCCCATCTTGCAACCCAATATGCCAGCAGGACTCCTTACTCTATATTCTCTATGTGTGATCTTCACAAATTTACATTCATGATTATCACATACTTATATATGACACACACAAACACACAGCTGTATGTGGGGTATTTTGAGGGCATGGAAAAATGTTTAAACTTTGATAAGCTGGCAGTTCCTCTATTTCAATACATATGGCTCCAACTGAGTCTGTTTAATAACTCATAATATTTTATTTCTAATCCATACTATAGATATAAAATATTATGTTATTAAAAAGAACCAGATGGAGCCATATGTATTTAAATACAGATATAAAATATTATGAGTTATTAAAAAGAACCAGGTAGAGCCATATGTATTGAAATCCAGATATAAAATATTATGAGTTTTTAAAAAGAACCAGTTGGATGCACCCGCTGAGGTAAGAATTAAAAAAAAATTTTAAAAGCAAAAGTGGCATAGGGGAAAAAGCTACTGTATACAAACATTTTTGGGGTGAAGATTGTGTAGTATGGCAGAGACCAGACCAAAACCAGGGATGCACATGGTATACAATGGTGGAGTGGGGGGGGGGGGGAAAGGAAAACAAAAGGATGAATATAAGGAAGAAAAGGGGAGTGGGGGCATGAGGCACTAATCCACCCAAGGGGAGGGTATTGTTTATATCTCCACAGGGAAAGTGGGACCAGATTTCAACCCAGTGCTGCAAGGTGTGAATGCAATATCACGGCATGGAGTAGGGAACCAGTGGAGAGGTCTGGGAGGCTGGCCGCAGCACCATAAATTAACTGGATTCCTGCTCCTCCCCCAAAAAGAATTTGTTCCAAAGGACGACATTGACTCTGCAGCACCGGGAGATGGACATATCTGATCAGAGCACATGGGAACAGATGAAGGGGCAGGAGGAGAGAGTGGAACACAGCCTGGCCCACCAGGCCGTGAAGATGCTGTTCCTGAGTAGAGCAGCCAGTGCACAGAGAGAACATGGCTGGCCCCACTATAAGAAATGATGTCCCTCAGTGACTAAGAGCGATACAGGGGACAGCACCGGAGACACAGTGTGGGAATTGCCCCTGACCTGATCCCACCACACCGAGGCAAAGCACTGGGGGAGTGCAGCGGAACAGCAAGGGAATGGAGTGGCAAGGTCCCCAGGGAATGCTGAAAGTGGACTTTGGGGCCAGGGTGTGGGGCCCCAACAGACTGGACTGGAAAACGCTCCTAAGGGCCAGCAAACAATCCTTGAACTAACTACAAGCTTTTCTTTTGTGAAGCGTTTTGTTTTGTTCTTTGTCAGTGGTTTGTTTTTGTTGTTTTATTGTCTGGTTGTATACTGTTGCTTTGTTTTCCTCTGTCTTGTTTTCGTGCATGTTAGTGTCTCCACAGGTCTGTCTGAATAGGACAGGCTAGATGAACTATCTGGAGGAAAAACAATGGGACCGACAGTTCCGGGGGGACTTGGGATGGGGGTGGGTAGGGGGGGTAAGGAAGTGGTGTTAAGAAACACAGGGACAAGGGAATAACATGGGACCCAAAATGGTAGTGAAGGGGGAGTGGCAGGCCTGGTGGGGAATGATCAAGGGTAAGGTTGCTTAGAGAAGAGGTATAGCTGTAGCCCAGGTGGGGACGGAGCATGGTAGTGGGGCAGAAGGAAAGTCAAGGGAGATGGAGGAAAGAGCTAGGAGTCCAGGGGCATTTATGGAGGTCTAGACAAAGACATGTACATGCAAATATATATATGAGGATGGGGAAATAGATCTATGTATCTATATTTATAGGTTAAGTATTAAGGTGGCAGAAGGATCTTGGGCCTCTACTCAAACACTCCCTCAATGCATGAATACTTTCTTTTATTAAATTGGAACTCTATGATGCTCACTCTCCCAACACAACTGCTGAAGCCAAAGTGGGTGAACAAGTAAATGTGGTGAAGAAAGCTGATGGTGCCCGGCTATCAAAAGAGATAGTGACTGGGGTCTTAAAGGCTCGAAGATAAACAAGCGGCCATCTAGCTCAGAAGCAACAAAGCCCACATGGAAGAACACACCAGCCTGTGTGATCGAGTGGTCCCGAAGGGATCAGTTTTCAGGCATCAAAGAACAAAAAATCATATCATTGGCTGTACACCTCCATGATAGGATCGCTGAAGACAAATAGGTGCATAAGCAACTGTGGCGAAGAAAGCTGATGGTGCCCGGCTATCAAAAGAGATAGTGTCTGGGGTCTTAAAGGCTTGAAGGTGAACAAACGGCCATCTAGCTCAGAAGCAAAAAAGACCACATGGAAGAAGCACACCGGCCAGTGCAATCACGAGGTGCCAAAGGGACCAGGTATAAGGCATCATGCAAAAAAATAGATATATGCTTCCTCCCCCCAACTACCATGATCTGAATTCTACCTTGCAGGGCTGGATAGGGCAGAGGTTGTACACTGGTGCATATGGGGGCTGGAGGCACAGGGAATCCAGGGTGGATGATACCTTCAGAACCAAGGGTGTGAGGGGTGATGCTGGGAGAGTGGAGGGTGAGTGGATTGGAAAGGGGGAACTGATTACAAGGATCCCCATGTGACCTCCTCCCTGGGAGATGGAGGGCAGAGAAGGGGGGTAAGGGAGACTCCGGATAGGGCAAGATATGACAAAATAACAATGTATAAATTACCAAGGGCACATGAGGGAGGGGGGAGCGGGGAGGGAGGGGGAAAAAAAGAGGACCTGATGCAAAGGGCTTACGTGGAGAGCAAATGCTTTTAGAATGATTGGGGCAGGGAATGTGCGGATGTGATTTATACAATTGATGTATGTATATGTATGGATTGTGATAAGAGTTGTATGAGCCCCTAATAAAATGTGTTAAAAAAAAAAGAACCAGTTGCAGCCATATGAATTGAAGTAGAGGGACAGTCAGCAGATCAAGGCTTAATCATTTTTATGCTGCCCTGAAAACACCCCACATAGGGGTATGTGCATTTAAGTACATAAATAAGTGTGCTAATCATGAATGAAGTTTGTGAAGACCACATGTGATTATCAATGTGAACACTGGTCACTTTGAGCGGGTAGGGACATACTGACTGCAGGGGAAGCTCATCTAACCAAAGTCTGTACCTCCCACCAGGCAATATTTCCCTGCATGGGTCTGGCAAGAGGGGATGATACTGACAGTAATTCCATAGAGGAGATGCTGCGAGTAACTGTGAGCAAGAGTCCCTGGAGTGCCACCCTGCTGTCTATAAAAGGAGCCCTCTGAGAAGCAGGAGGGAGAGGTCTTACGTCCAGCAAGGATCAGGAGAATGCCCATCCTCAGACCCGAGTCCTGTACAGTGAGCCCCCCAGACCCAGATGATAGCTGTAAAGCCAGACAAGCTGCAGCAGAACCAGGAGCCAGAGGATGTATCAGAGGGATGGATTCCCAACCCACGGAGCAAGTAAAGATGAGTGTTTTTGTACAGGAGACTAGCTTGCAGAGTGGGGTGCCTCTGGGCACTTAATTGGGAAAGTTGGGCTTGCTGACCCACCGAACTTGAGCTGAATATCTCTCCAGGTTGAGACTTGCAGCAGAGTAGTATGCCCCTTTGGGCACTTATTAACAGTCTTGAAAGGACTTTGTAACCTGTTCTGATAAACAAATCAACCTTGAGCATTTCTCCCTGGCATTGCAACTTGCTAATTTCTTTAATTAACCCTTTAGTAGCTAATTTTTTCTGTGTTCTCTATAGTATTGCAATGGATCTTAGAACTCAGAGAGGTAAAATAAAGAACATTAATCAAGTCAAGAGAAAAAACTAACCATCTGGGATAGGGACAGGTACTGCCTTGCCTTGACCCCAACCCTTCCTAGCCTGTTCCCAGACCCCCAGTGGGTCTAAGGCAATGACAAAGCAGAAGGCTCCTCCTGACCATGTAATTGGGTCCCTGCCCAGAGCAGAGAGAGGCAGCCCATGACCACAGGGCACCATTAGGAAGGAGAATGGCTGAGGAGCCCATCTAAGGGGCAGGAGGCAGAAGCCATACCATGTATGAGCCAAGACTTTAACTCTCTGATGTTTGTGCAATTGTCAAAACAGAGTTCACTTAAGGAAAATACATATTCAAATATTAGATTACAGAGAAGATTATAGACTATGAATGCAGAATCTTGAACCTACCTGGTGTAAAATATTGAGAACAAGTCTAATGCTTGGCTATAGGGGAAATGACAGGAAGAACTAGAGTCTGTGGGACCCAAGACAGCTGTCGTGGGAAGGAGGGCTTCCAGGGGACGGAAGGCATCTGGAGGTCTCCATCTATTGGATGATTGCTAGTGGCAATACAATTAAGGATCCTTTAGAACCACTGGTGGTATCGTGGACTGTGCATTGGGCTGCAACGCACAAGGCAAATGAATGAAGGCAGTTCCTCGGGAGTAAATTAGGCTTTCTGCTCCCATAACGATTTGTAGCGCCCCAAGGCAGTTCTACTCTGCCCTATAAGATCACTATGAGTTGGAATCAACTCGATGGCCGCATGTTTGTTTTTGTTTCTGTCTTCTTGGTTAGAAGACCACTGCGGAGCATTGGCAGCTCCGTGGTGGAAGTCGCACCGTCCTCTCCCAGGTTTGAGTCCTGGTCGATGCACATGCCGCGCAGTCACCATGCACTCTGTCGTTGGTGGCTTGCATACTGCTATGGTGCTGAACAGGTTTCAGCAGACCAACCAGGCTGAGATAAGACTAGGAAGAAAAGCGTGGCTATCTAATTCTCAAAATCAGCCAATGGCAACTATACAGATGACACAGGCCTGTGTGGAACTGATCTTGGTCAACATTTCATTCCATTGTGCATGGGAACACCAGGAGTCAGGTTGAGTTGAAGGCAGCGAACAACAATAACAACAACATAAAAACAAAAGACTCCGTATCAGAAGACAACCAACTCTCCCTTGGTCTCCCCTTCTCTCTCACTCGCTCGCTCACTTGCTCACTCTCACTGCCATCGAGCTGCTGCTGGTTCACAGCAACCCTACAGGACAGGGAAGGACAGGGTGGAACTGCCCCCATGACTTTCCAAGACTGTGACTCTTTGCAGGACTGTCTTTTTCTCCAGAGTGGCTGGTTGTTTCAAACTGCAGACCTCGAGGAATGCAGCCCGGGCTCCTGTTCTCCGCTAAGGACACGGGATAGTAGAGAAATAACACTTCCCTGTCGCTACAGAAGAGGGCGCCCATAAACTAAGAAACCAGGTGACGCTCACCTTCACCTGCACAGAATCACCTGTGCTGGTCGGGCAGGGAAAGACCTAAGACAAAAGAAAGAGGAACAGAAAACTGTAGGCACCCAGCCAACATTTAAGAACTGAGAAATGATTTAAAAATAAATTGATTCCAATTATGATTCCCTTCTTCACGTAACAATTAATGTTCCAACCATTATTCAACTCCATTGTCTATTTCAGAAGTGAAAACTTGCTAGAGAAAAAAGCCACACAAAGACCGAGAAGGCAGAAAGACGCAAAGTGCGTCATCACACACCTGCTTTGGGGGGTGGTGGTGGGGGTGGTGTCACAACACAATGGCGAGAGAAAAAAAAAGTAGCTAATAAACCCATTAGTGAGGGGAATCGTGAAACAGAGCATCAGCCGATCATGCTCCAGGGCAATTATTACCATTTTTTTAAATTGCTGAATTCTCTAAATTGGAGAGCATTTATTCAACTAGTTCTGAGATCTTTTCTGCCTACTTTTGAGACTGTTTTGTGTGGTGGTTCCTTTCTGAGCACAATCACAGCCACTTCTAAAATTAAGAGGCTTGCCATCTCCAAGTGCTCTCTCAAGGTCGAAAGAGTTAACACTCAGAAATTCTTCCGAGGGGTTCTGTCGTATATGATTCGGTTGCTTGGCAACAGGAGTCTATTGTCGCTGTGATCCACAATGGAGGAGAAGTGGGTCTGAAAGGTATTATCATACAATTTCTCAAGATGGCATCTATCCATTTATCAACTGTACACAAATTCCTGGAATCTTCTTTGTACACCTTTCAGCCACATTAATGACGAGAACAGGCAAGCCGCTGCGCAGCAATGGAAACTTTAAAACACTCCCGAGGTGGCGCCCTGAAGCTTCCTTAGAGTCCATTCCTCCATCAGATCAAATCCATCCATGTAAAGAGCTAGATATGTGCCATTTTAAAACGAGAGGAAAACATTTTCTTATGATCCATGTGTGACCAAGGATAACGTCTCACGGCTGCTCTATTTTTAAGGTCCAATTTCAAGTGTCCCACCTAGATGCAATGCGGCTCGACAACGCCAACTCCAGCTTTCCCTGCTTCTGCTCGGAAAGGCTTGCTCCAGTCTCACAGGGCATCTTTGAAGGACACGGTTGAATGAATGTTGAGAGAGAACCGCATACACGGCAGTCATCTCTCTATGCCGATGATATTGCAGATGAATAAACCTAGACAGGAAGCAATCTTGGGGTTCTTTTGCTCTCATACTTGAAAGGTCTCTTCTAAGAAAACAGAAATTATTAATAGATTGAGTGGCTTTTGCCAATCATTTTGATGTCTGTAGCTTCAGAGCCAGGAATTTGGGAGATGAAAATTTGAAGGGGGACAAATGCAAAGGAAACTCTATCTATACCCTTTGAACTGCAACTGTCTCAGTCAATTTTTTCCCGCTGAACTCACTTGCTGTTGGCACGTGAGGTGTATGCAGAGGGAGGAAGGGCTTCTCCGGCGGTGGCTGACGGCTGCCATGCGTCTCTCTGCCAAACGTAGGCCGTTCGTATGGAATGACGCTCGTATTTGGAATGACGTTCTCATCACGATTACTCTGAGCTGCTGCGAGCTTCCTGTGAGCGTACAGGCTGCCCTTGAAGGAGTGGTCGCTACTGCCTGGAAACAAATTGCAAATGGTCACCCAGGAGCCAGGAGGTTGGCTCCTGCTCCTTGTCTGCGGATTCATTCTCTTGCTGCTTTTCCTTGAGCCACGTTGATGACAGAAATCCGTTAAATGTCATGTATCCTCTACAATGATGATGTCTTCCAGTAGAAGAGGATGTGCTGTCATAAGCAGGGAGACTGGACATGGTGTAAAGGGGCCACAATAAAAGGGTTGAATAGAGAAATCTCTGCCTAAACTTGGGCGCTTTGAAGAGAACAAAAAAATGAATGAAAAATATTGGTCAGATATGTTTCTTTTCTTTTCCCAAATCTCCTGTTCGCCACCATTCCAAACAACTTCTTATTCCTTAAAGGCTGCCTCTTTCGGGAGAAAGGATGAACTAATCATATTTAACCTGGTAGTGCAGTGTTACGTTCTTGGATGTTAACAGAAAGGTTGGCAGTTTGAATCCATCAGCCACTTCATGGGAGAACGGTGTGGCCATGTGCTACCATTATGGATTCACAGCCTTGGGAATGTTGGCAAGAAGTTCTACTCTGTTCTGTAGGGCCATTGTGAGTATGAATCCACATATATAGCAATAGGGTTACCTTCCTTCCAACTGAATAAATACAGCAGCGGCCCTTCCACTCGCTCCCAAAAGGGGGTTGAGAGAAATGGGCGCCATGAAAGCATCTTCCTCAAACGAACAGCAAACATCAATGAAGGGCCCTAATCTCGAATGGAAGTCAGAGGAGAGGTTCCTTATCTAATAGGGACCAACTTTGCCAGTGCTGACAACTACAAATACCAGATAAAGACTTTTAAAACATCCTCCAAAAGGCCTCAAAGAGGTCTCAATACAGTGAGGAATTTTCATACCAAAAGTCTAGATGATCAGAACTTAGTTGGGTAAATTTATTATCCCAGAGTAAAAGAAAAAAGGAAAGTGCTTTGTGACCCAGTTTCTGATTTTGACAACTTTAAGGACACAGATGGATTAAAATAAAAGCCAGGGCCACCAAAGGGAGAGAGTATAGTGAACACCCCAGCTTTAATCAGGACCCCAAAGGACTGGCTACTCCTTAAGGCTGAAGTGAATCTGAAGTCAGACAGCCCGTGAGTAGACTTGTGGCCTATTTCGAATAGTGGATTACTTTCTTTGGTAATCAAAGGAACCTCACGCCTTGAATTCAAAAGTCAGCTGGTCCCACTTCCACCATAAACACCCCTGACGGAGCACAGGAGAGCCCCTTCTAAAGACAAAATCACCACCTCAGAGTAACCGACCACTGATTTTACAAATGTACCGGCCAGCATGTAGTCAAAAATAACTAGACTCATGAGCACACATGAACACATAAATAAGAAGCAGGAGAAACAACAGAAATGCAGAAGGCCTTCTGCTACTGAGATAAAGGGTGGTCTGGAACACAGCGGTGCTGACAACATTCAAAGAAGTACAAGCAACTTGTGAGAACTTCAATAGGGAATTCAAAACGATCTGATTTTGCAGACTTAGAAAATAAACAAATAGAAATTCTGGAAGTGGAAAAGATGCCATCATCAAAACCAATAAATAAATGGAAGGATTTAACAGCTTATTAGACATAATAAGAGAATTAACGACCCATACAATATCAGAATCCATCCAGAACGTATCAGAAAGAGACAGGAAGAGAGAGAAAGAGAGAGAAAGAGAGGGAGAGACAGAGAGAGAGAGAGAGAAACAACTAGGAGAAAGAGCCAGACACATAGTGAACATTGTGAAAAAGTCTAACAAAATTTGCTTGGAGTTGAAAGAAAGAAAGGGGAAAATAGGGTGAGAGTGGCATGTGAAAAGATAATAGCGATGAATATTTTCTCTTCTTTGTCGTAAGGGGCCGTCCGGTCAGCTCCAACTCACAGTGAGTCCATGTACAACAGAGCAGAAGGCCCCTGTCCTGCACCATCCTCACGCCTGTTAGGTTTGAGCCCATTGCTGCAGCCACTGCAACACCGATCCATCTCACCAAGGGCCTTCTTTTCCACTGCCCTTCCATATTACCAAGCATGATGTCCTTCTCCAGGGACTGGTCTCTCCTGATAACATGTCTAAACTATGTAAGACGTCTCGCCATCCTTGCCTCTAAGGAGCATTCTGGCTGTACTCTTCCAAGACTGATTCTGTTTTGGTTTGGGGGTCAGTGCATTGTACTTTGAATATTCTTCACCAACACCATAGTCAGATGCATAGAATTTACTTCAGTCTTCCTATTCAATGTCCAATATTCACATACGTATGAAGCAAGTGGAAGTACCATGGCCTGGGTCAGACGCACCTCAGTCCTCACGGTAACATCCTTACTTTCAACACTTTAAAAAGGTCTTGTGCAGTAGATTTACCCAATGCAATACAGCTTTTGATCTCTTGACTGCTGTTTCCATGGGCACAGATTGTAGATCCAAGCAAAAGCAAATCCTTGACAACTTCAACTTTTTCTCCATTTATCATGATGTTATCTATTGATCCAGGTTTTTTAAATCTATTGATCCAGTTTTAAGGATTTTTTTCTTTACTTTAAGTTGTAATCCATACCGAAGGCTTCAATCTTTGATCTTAATCAGCAAGTGCTACAAGTCCTCCTCAGTTTCAGCAAGCAAGGTTGTGTCATCTGCATATCCAGGTTGTTAATAAGTCTTCTTCCAATCCTGATGCCACATTTTTCTTCATGGAAGCCAGCTCCTCTGAAGATTTGTTTAACACACAGCTCGAATAAGTATAGTGAGAGGCTACAACCCTGACGTACACCTTTCCTGATTTTAACCCATGCAGCCTTCCCTTAGTGAGTTCCCACAACAACCTCTTGGTCCCTGTACAGATTCCTAATGAGCACAAAGAAGTGTCCTGGAATGCCTGTTCTTTTCAGGGTTATCCATAATTTCTTGTGATCAATGCAATTGAATGCCTTTGCATAGTCAATGAGACACAAGTAAACACCTTTCTGGTGTTCTCTGCTGTCAGCCAACGTCCAGCCGATGTCAACAAGGATATCCCTGGTTCCACATCCTCTCCTGAACTTCTGGCAGCTCCCTGTCAATGGACTGGTGCAACTGCTTTTCAACAATCTTCAGGTAAATGCTACTTGCCTGTGATGTCAATGATATTGTTCTATGATCTGCACGTTCTGTTGCGCCATATTTTGGGGTACAAATATGTTTCGGTTGGGTGTGTTCTTATTTTTTGGTTTTCTGTCTTTAGGTCTTTATCCATTTCATTATAATATTTGGCTTTGTCTTCTCAAACTGCCCTTTGAAAACTTCCATTCAGCTCTGACTTTATCACTTCTTCCATTGGCTTTTATCTCCGGTATTATTAAGGGCAAGTTTCTCACATCCATTTAGATCTTTTCTTTCTTTCCTATCTTTTTAATGACCTTTTGCTTTCTTCATGAATGATATTCTTGATGTTCTCCCACAGCTCATCAGGTTTTCTGTCATTAGTGTTCAATGCAGCAAACCTATTCTTGAGATGTTCGCAAAATTCGGGTGGGATAAACTCAAGGTCATATGTTGATTTTTGTGGACTTGTTTTACTTTTCAACTTCAACCTGAACTTACATATGAATAATTGGTAGTCTGTTCCACAGTCAGCCCTTTACGTGGTTTTAGCTGCTGGTACTGAGCTTCTTCATTATCTCTTCCCATTGATGTACTCAATTTGATTTCTGTGTTCCGTCTGAACTGAGTACTGCTTTTGTGTTGCCGGAAAAGGGTATTTGTGATGAAACATCGCTGGTCTTGCGAAATTCTATTGTGTGCTCTCTAGCCGATTTTCTAACTACTTTTCTTCCCTCTGTTTCCAATGTTTGCATTCCAATCATCAATAACTATCAATGCACCCTGACTGCATGTTTGATCAATTTCTGACGGAAAATATTGGTAGAATTCTTCAATTTCTACATGGCTAACTTATGATTGGTGCATGAATTTGAATATTAGTTGTATTTGTTGGATATACTTATATGCAGATAGGCATTATCCTATAAAGACAGCATTGGACTTCAAGATAGATCTTGAAAGGTCTTCAGAAACAATGTCATTCCTCTTGAGGTGTTGCTCCCAGCAGAGAAAACCATAGGATTTTCTGACTGATCACAGACAATATCAGTCCATTTCGGCTCACTAATACCTCAATATAGAACTTGATGTGTTCCATTTTGTTTTACCAATGTCCAGTTTTCCTGGATCAATACTTCGTCCTTTCTAGGTTCTGGTTATCCGCAGAGCTGCGCACCTCTTGCTTCTCATGCCGGTTTCAGTTCCTGTTGGAGTCGTGCGTGCCTCGTGAGCAAAGGGCTCTCGTCCTGCTTGTCATCGGGATCAGCTCTCCTGTGAGAAGGCAGCTCTTCCACCCGAGGGGACTCTCCTCCGGCAAGATCTCTGACAGTGCTCTGCGGCTGCTCATTAGGCTCACAGTAACTGACACTGCTTCGATGCAAACGCGTGGCTAGCCGCTGTGAAGTGGACGGCCTAGTCCTTCTTTCCAGCCTGCTCCTAGCCGGGAAGCGGTGCTGGGACTGTTCACTTTGGGCGGCCCCGCTGGTATGTGAAAAACCAGCAGCACAGCCGTTAGCATCACCGACACGCCGAACAAGAAACTGCCCCTGCTGTCCAAGCAACTGACAACCAGCCGGTGGAGGAAGATTTTAGAATAAAAACCTCAAACCACAGAGTCATGATGGGGAGCAATTCCCAAACAGTATAAGTAAACAAAACTCACTCCTAGCCACACATCAGAGTGCAATTCCTGAAACCCAAGGACAAAGACCCCCTTAAAGGCAGCCAGACGGGGAAAAATCCCGATGACCTTCAACTAAAGCATCCTCAGCCTAGGCGATTTCTCAGCAGCAACAAGGGAAGACAGCGAACAGTGAACAGTATCTTCAACGTGCCAACAGAAAAGTACCCCAAACGAGAATTCCTAGACAGCAAAAATACACAACAGGAATGACTGTGTAATACAGAAAGGGATGTTTAAATGAAGAGAGAGTTTGTACCAAAGGAAACTCGGGCTGTCGGTCTTCAGGCAGTGGAAAGAGTGTGAGAAGACATACAAAAGAATAAGTAAGGCACATGGGAAAGCAAATAACAACATGGCCTAGAGAAAATATTATCCTTCGGGGATTAACTCTGATCAGGAGCTGTGACAGTTACAGCCTGCATGGCCGTAGATTAATGGTGCTTCTATGGGCCGGCAGAGTGGACTTGCTTCACTGGAGACCTTGGTAAGTTTAAGGGTGTTTGTTCTAGTTTCTCCGGTAACCAAGGAAAGAATAGAAACTCACTAGAGGTGGGGAGGCTCAAATGAGACAAATGTGCAATCCATCTAACAGACAGCGAGGGGAGTGAAACATAAAGCAGATGGGCAAACAAAACAAGACAAAGAAGAAAAAAAGTAGTAGGTTGAAACCCAGATATATCGGTGATTATATTAACATATAAATAGACCAAAAGAAAGCTGGTACAATCTTGAGCGTTAAAGAGGCTTTAACGTTCTTGTAAGCTCCAAATTGCAGCTTGCTCCACCGTTTTAAGTACAGCATCTTGCTTGCAAGGCCCGTGGAAAGGGTCTTCACCACTCATCGTGCCCCACAATGCCCTTTTCTGCACCCACCCATGTCAATTCTTTGGAGGTCCTCAAAAAGCTGTTCTCTACCTTCTTGTAGCTACTGCCCAGCTGGAGATGATAATAGCATAGGGGTCAAAACTAAGGCCAACTCTGTAGCTAGACTTTAGATGGACTCTGTCCTTCAGGAAGTGTGGCCTCGTGCAAGTTATCAAAGATCTGAAACGCTGTTTCCTCATCTATAAAAGGCTGAGAATTGCAGCAATGAACAGAAAACGTTGTCAGAATGAAGTGAAATGATGCATTTAAAGTGCTTAGTACACTACCTCATACACCGTAAATGTTCAATCCATTGGTTTGTTTTTACTGTACCCTTTGGTGAAAAACGAAACAAAAACATTCTGTCCTAGTTTGCCATCAGGAGTTTATCGCTCCTGAGGGGTATACTCAACATATTCAAATTTTCTTTGATTTTCTAGCTCCGTCAATGAAACTGCAAGCCCCTTTAAGGCAGGACAGGCTATCAGTCATTCACTGCTTCATCTCCTGCTCCTGGCCTCTAGCAGGCATGGGAGAGTAGTTGGTTGGATTGGAAGGAACAAGAAGTGACATGGAAGGAAGGGAAGAGAGAGGTAGGGAAGGGAGAGGTAGAGAAAGGAACGTTGGAAGAACGAGAGAAAGCGAGATGAAATAAATGTCCATTAGGCCAACTACCGTACCCAAAGTCACCATGTTGGTTAGTCATGCGCCAACCTCACATACTCTGCTCCGTGAGGCTGGGGCTGGGAATTCATCAGCCCTATTTCCTCTCTCCTCCCGGCTGAGGTCCTCATAAGATTTGCCAAAGGGCGGCACTGCCTGGTAGCAAGAAGCCAAGGGGCAGGAAGAAAAGGCTCTCTTTCTGTTTGAGCACGTGTTCCGCATTTGAGGACCACCTCAGTGGTCACCTCCAGTTTCTAACACACACAGCACCAGTCAGGGGGGCTTCTCCATTCTAGTTATGCCACATTCCCCACGGATATTCCCTACCCCCGCTTCAGGAATCACAGTGCATCCTGCAGGTCCTTATCCCGGGTCATCTCCTCGTTGCTCTTCCAGCCCCCAACAATTTCATAGCCAGTACCCTACACACGAAATCCTGTGTGCTTAAAATGCCCATCCCACTGCCTGCTTACCTAGCGGAAACAGCTGTAAAGTGATTCAAAAGCAAACATAAGATTGAGTCTAACCTCATAATTATCCATAGTGTTCATCTTTATGAACTAATAGAAATATGAGCTACAGATATAATTTAAAATTTTCTAGCAGCTACATTACAAAAGCGGAAAGACTAATCATTTGTTGCCAACCTCCTTCATAATGAACATTGCCTTCCCCTTCACCCAACTTGAACCTTTTCTACCCTCTGGTCAGAGAACACACGGGCAGGTTTCCAGGAGTTAAAGGCAACAGAAGTGAATCCAGTTATAAATGCAATCCCGCAATAACCGTGACCCACAAGTGGATGCAGGGATTGACGTGCAGGCTGTCCAAGGGCGGGAGGGAGGGCAGGCGTGCATCCATGAATATATACACAGGTCTGATGGAGAATATTTCTACTTCTGTACATTTCTATGCTGCAAAGATCTCCAAGCATGTGGCGGAGCATGCAGGGCCAACCTTATGAAACTTTCTTAGACAGAACCAAGCGGCTGGAGGGAAGGAGTTGCTGGGCCCAGAAGCCAGCCAGGGGCCCTAACAGAGTTCACAGACAGGGTTCTCCTTCCCGCTTCGGTGAGAGGAGACGCGGGTCGGAAAGCGTGCAACTGCCGGTTCTCCCCAAACAGAGAACTGAAGAGTGAAGACAACTGCAAGACACGGAGAAATAGTTCGTCCAACGAACCAGTGGATTGCACGAACCTCGGTCTCCGAGACCCTGAATCGAGAAGAACGAGACTGTGTCCAGTGACCACCACCAACTGCTCTGAAGAAGACCACACGACGAGGCCCTAGATAGAGCAAGAGAACCATCTAGAACAAACCTCAAAAACGCGAGACAGACCAGGCCTCCTGGGTGAACTGAGACGGGAAATTCCAAGGCAATGGCCCTGAGTCACTCCTCAGGCCTGGGACTGAGCTCAGCCCGTGGCACAATTTTCAGCAAACAACAGAGGGCTCTGTCTATAAGGGGCACAATAACACTAGAGCACTATGAACCCCAAGGACAAAGTTCAGAATGGTTAGGAAAGGGAGAAGAATGGGAAACAGGAAAACAGAGGGAAGAAGGAAGGGGTAGTAGAAAGAAGTTAGTCTTCAGTTAAAACCAACAAAAATCACTGAATGCCATCAAGTTGATGCCAATTCATAGCTACCCTATAAGACAGAGTAGAACTGCCCCTGTGAGTTTCCAAGACTAACTGTTTACAGATGTAGAAAGCCCGCCTTTCTCCCTTGGGGTAGCTGGTGGTTTCGAACTGTGCACCTTGCAGATGGCAGCCCAACATGTAACCACTATGCCATGAGACGAGAGCTCTAGTCTTTAGGTAAAGACTAAAGAAATTCAAGGAATTAGCTGGGAAATAGAGTGTGGGGGTTAAAAGTCAGGAGCTAGTGTGTTCAGAGTGACACACCTCCCAAGAGGGGGGCCTGAGCCCCATTCCCAGTGAGCAAATGTTTCTCAATCATATGACCTCGTTTCAATTCCCATCTTTAAACGGGCAGCACCATGAACGATTTATTGAACCTTTCTGCTTCTTCATTTGTAAAACGCACAAGACAGGCTCTACCTCTCAGGGCTGGTGTGACTTTACCAGTGCAACATGCTCATGGTTTGGGCCGAGGGCAGAGCCTAAGAAGAAACTGCACTGCCATAGAGTCAATGCCAACTCAGAGCAAACCTTTAAGACAGGGTAGAGCTATCCCTGTGAGTTTAGAGGGTCCAAATAAATGAAACTCACTGCCAGCCAGTTGATGCCAACTCGTGGTGATCCAATGGGACAGAGGACAACTGCCCCCAGGGATTCCAGGGTTGCTGATCTTTCTCCTGCAAAGCTGTCACTCAATTCAGTTGGAAGCACCAGCCCTCCTGTGGATCAGTCTGGTGCTTAACAGGTAGTGCCACCAGGGAACCTCATCGAGGGCAGACAAGTGACAATGTTAGATAATCATCTCTCGGCCCAGTTTTCTGAGAAAGCAGCAGTCCAGAGATGCACGTCCACTGCCCCCCCCCCCCCCCCGACCCTCCTTAGAATGCTAGTTTGACTGCACCGGGTGAGCCTGGTGTGCTTACATTGTTTTTCCTTTTAAAACTGCGGCAATTGAGAAAGGCAGGAATGCAGGACAGTTAGTAATTGGGTAACGGGGACATGTGCACACAGCCTTGACCATAAAGGAACCTCTGCTCGCTGCTGCTTAGGCAAGGCCTGCATCCACCTGGAACTGTTGTTTGTGTTTGCTCCAACCCTCGTGCCCCCACCCCCGCCCTGCCGGAATCAAATCCAAGTCTGCAAACATTTCAGCCAAATGGTTTCTTTTGTGCTGGAATGCTTGCCCTGCCTGCCCCCTCCCCCCCTCCAAAAACCCCAAGCAAACCACAAACAAACTTAATTTCTCCTGGTTTCATCAGTGGAAAATGAAGGGCGTTTAAAGTGGCCTGCTTCAGGTGAAGGAGAGCAAGCAGCCTTGACAGCTGGGAAGTCGGGCTGCTGCCTCCCTCTGCGCAGGGATTGTTCTGCGAGGCAGCGCATCCCACACGTTTCTGAGACAACCTTTGCTTCGGAGAGCAGTCGGGTAAATTAAGGACAAAGAAGCAACCTGAGCTCCAGATTGTCTGGATTGCTCCTTGGGGGCAGCACTTTGTTTTGAACTTTTTTGTGGAGGGGGGATGGGTATACAGAGTCATGAAAGGTCAGAGAATCTGAACTATGGACCCTGAGTCTCTATCACCTTACCTGCTGCCAAGCTGTGTAGGCTAGGACTGCGCCGTGGGCCTCACTGCGCATGCGCTTCCTCAGCGCGGATAGCAACCTGGCGCCAGGAGGATGCTCACCTGAAGCCCAGACATTCCAGTCTATCCATAGGCGCCTGGAATGGAAGGCCTGGCAGTCTGCTTTGGGAAAGTGGGCCGTTTCAACCCGATGGAGCCCCGTTCTGCTCTGACACACGTGGGACCGCCATGAGTGAGCGTCCACTCGATGGTAACCGGGAACTATGCGAATTAAAGTGGGTGGTGTTTGCGATGGAGCCCCTTTAAATAGACAAATGAGTCGGCGCTTTCCGCTTCCTTGCTTGCGGCACAGCTGATGAAAGTGAGCTGGAGGCGAGTGCAAAGAGAGTCGTGACGGCACAGGAGACACGGCAGCCCTCACCTTGACTGGACAGACGCCCAGGAGAGTGGACCAATGGGCGGGCAAGAGGAAGGGCGTGGTGGCTGCAGGTGGGAGCAGGTTCCGAAGTCATTCGCATGGGCAGTGGACCAGCAGCAACAGGGGTGGGGAAATGGGAAATTCCGCCTTGAAGTGCCTAGCATAGGACCAGAGCGTACTAGAAATAATCAGTAATAACTGATGATGAGCTACCATGTCTGCGGGGTCTTACAAAGCCGTGCCATGTCTCACAACCTCACACCAATGCTCTCACACTCGCCCCATTTAGCTGATCCCAACATACAGCAACCCTATAGGACAGGGGAGAACCGCCCTTGTGGTGTTTCCCAGAGCGGAACTATTCATGGGAGAAGCAAGCCTTGCTTTCTCCTTTAGAGAGGCTGGTAGTTTCGAACTGCTGACCTTGTGGTTAGCAGCCCATGAGTAAACCTGATGCCAGTAGGGTTCCTCACGATGACCCCAGGGCTCTTACAAGAACAAAATGAGGACGCTCACATGTTAAAGTGACCACGAAACTAAATCGTCAATTTTGTTTCATTAATTGTTTAATAAATAAATAGATGTTACTTAAACCTGAGTTTTTAAACTCTTGCTATTTGGGACACATTAAGTTTGAAAGCAGAGACCGGCAAAGGGCCTCTAAATTGTTCGTTTACACACACACACACACACACACAGAGCTTCCAATGAACCAAAGGACATAGAGGCAAATGTGACAGGCAGAGGCAGTCCCAAGATACTCTCATCCCTAAACAAGGGTTGGGCCTTGAACTTCTTTGTGATCCGAGACACTGGGTGTTGGGCAGATGGTAATTGGTGGTGATGACACTGCCTACATGCCTCTTAGCAGGATCTCCAACTCTGCATACAGACCCACTGGAAATTGCTAGTCACTGATGGACATGCTCTGATTTCACGACATTTTTTTCATTCTATTTTAATCTTCACTCAAAACAAAACCAAACACAAAAAGGCATTGTATTTTTTAAGATAATACAAATCTCTCCCACTAGCCAAAAGCAGAGCATTCTTGTGAAATCTTTCATAAGCGAAAATGGCACGAAGCAGCAACACAGTTACATTACTTATCATGGAAACATTTTTGAGTGTTTCCAGGTCCAAATATATAACTTTCCAAAACCTACAACAACACATAAAATCTAAAATGCAGTAACACCAAGAGTGAGTGTTCACAGACATGGTTCAAAGCTAGGGTAGGTTCTTTGGTAAAAGTGAAGGGGCATAAAACACACTTTGAAAAAGCAGGCAACACCTACGTTCATTTAAAAATATTTGTTAGCTTGTACATCTGCTTCCTAATTTGGAGAGTAGTAGGATGTTTCGTTCAAACCAATTCAGAGTAGCTACAATTATGCACACCCAACATGATAATGTTCTTGTTCACTGGTATTGGGCCTCTTTGAGACATAACTCAAGTGGTAGCTACAGAGCTTGATGGAAGGAACTTTTGGGTTTTGTATTAAACAATCTAGAAATACTCCAAGTAGGTTTTCTTGTTATTTTTGTTGTTAACTTTCCTTGTCTATATTTACATATACAGCCCTGTTAGCATACTGGTGACATGTTGGGATGTGGTCTACAAAGAAGCAGTTCGAAACCAGCTGCCACTCTGCAGGAGAAAGACAGGCTTTCTACTGAGTCAAGTTCTGAAAAGAAACTTGCCCCTATGGTGTCTTGGCTGCAAGCAGACCTATTAGCCCCTGAAGTCTTTGTGGTTTCTATACCCAACTCTGTCCTTCTACCCCCATCTGGTCTCATTCTTATCTCTGGAGTGGCCCAGAGCTTCAGTGCTGCAGTCCGAGTCTTCAGTGCCATGGGTCCGAGTCTGGGGCTGGGAGCCCTCATTTTGTCTTTTGACTTGCTGTTTCCTCTCTGGGGCTGGAGCCTCATTCTGCAGGCTGGGTCTGAAGCTGGAGTTCTGTGTCCACGAGTCCCACGTCAGATGTCAACTGCCACCAGCAGACCCAAGTCCCAGTCTAGATCATTTCACCAATACTTCAGAGAGACCCAAGAATGGTTTCTAGGCCTGTAACCACCTGTGCACCTGGATTTTCTCAAGTCATATCCTTTCCTTGGCTTCTCTAGCCCCATCTGTTGCCTCCGCATCCTTCCTGTCATGGTGGTGGTGAAAGTAGAGGGTCTTCTTCAGCTCTCACCCAAACTCTGTGGGTTAGGCTCAGACTAAACACGAACCATATAATCAAATGTATGAAATGATGCAGTGGCAGCTTTGGGCCTATCACAGGTAACAGTGACTTTTGGCAACTATTTGGCGATTTCTTCACCAAATACTTGCCATACATCCCCTGGCTCCCAGGTTTCTACTCAAGAGAAATGAACACACAGACCCACACAAAAACTTGTAAGCCAATGCTCAGAGCTGCACTAATCAGAATAACTGACAAGGACTACCCATCAGCAGCTGAATGGATCAAATGTACAATGGGATATTGTGTACTTAGGAATAAAATGGGCAGCAGGAAAGAGGAAGACCCACCGCAAGGTGAATCGACACAGCGGTCTCAAACATGGCAATTGTAAGGACGGCGCAGGGCCCGGCAGTGTTGCATTCTGTTGTACAACTAACAAGGATACGCAATAAAAATTAACTATGTTGTGTGTGGCAAATGTGGTGAAGAAAACTGATGGTGCCCAGCTATCAAAAGACATAGCATCTGGGGTCTTAAAGGCTTGCAGGTAAATAAGCAGTCATCTAGCGCAGAAGCAACAAAGCCCACATGGGAGAAGCATACCAGCCTGTGTAACCACAAGGTGTAGAAGGGACCAGGTATCAGGCGCCAAAGAACAAAAAATTATATCATTGTAAATGAGGGTGAGTGCAGAATGGAGACCCAAAGCCCATCTGTAGGCAACTGGACACCCCCTTACAGAAGGGTCGTGGGCGGAGATGAATCAGTCAGGGTGCAGGGAATAAATAATGAAACATACAACTTTCCTCTAGTTCTTAAATACTTCCTCCCCCCACTATCATGTTCCCAATTCTACCTTACAAATCTGACTAGACAGAGGATGTATATTGGTACAGATAGGAACTGGAAACACAGGGAATCCAGGACAGATGATCCCTTCAGGACCAGTGGTGAGAGTGGTGAAACCTGGAGGGTAGAGGGAAGGTGGGGTAGAAAGGGGGAACCAATTACAAGGATCTACATATAACCTCCTCCCTGGGGAATGGACAACAGAAAAGTGGGTGAAGGGAGACTTTGGACAGTGTAAGATATGAAAAAATAATAATTTATAAATTATCAAGTGTTCATGGGGGGAGAGTGGGGAGGAAGGGGGAAAATGAGGAGCTGATATCAAGTAGAGAGAAACCATTTTGAGAATGATGATGGCAACAAATGTACAAATGTGCTTGACACAATGATGTATATATGGACTGTGATAAGAATTGTATGAGCCCCAATAAAATAATTTTTAAAAGAAAGAACTATGGATCCATGCTACCCCATGAATGAACCTGAGCAACACTGTATTAAGGGAAGGAAGCAAAACAGAAAAGATTATGTATTATGTTTCCATTTGTATAAACTTTTCAGAAAAGGTAAAACCAGTAGAAAGAGAATCAGTGCTTGCCGGGGCCTGGAGGTAGGAGCAAACAACTACAAACTGTCATTAGGAATCTGTCCGGGTGATGCAAATGATCTAAAACAGGATGGGCATGATGGTTGCTGAGGTATCTCAATGTACTAACATTCATCAAACTATACACTTGACAAGGAAGAAGTCTATGGAATGCATGCTTTATCTCAATAAAACTTGTTAAATAAAATGCAATGCTAACTGCCAAATGGCTTACCATTTACTCTATTTGTTTATTTGACATTTTAGTTTGCTTTGGGTGCGAATTTACATAGCAAATTCATTTTCCCAATCAATGGTTCGCAGGCAAATTGTTCCATGTCATTGACTGTAATTCCCTCAATGTGTCAGCTCTCTGATTTCCTCCAAGGCACACTGTTTTCATTGCTGTGCTTTCATTCTTGTTTGATTCTAAGGATTTTCATTTAAAATTTTGTCTACTACCCAGGCTTTTAAGCAAGGTGTTGATCAGTTTTCCTGTATTTGCTCCCCTCCCCCCACTAGCACAGTTGTGAATGTTTAGTTGCATAACCCCGCCATCAAAGAAGATGCTTCCTACTACGGTGATGTTTTTATCCTTGGCTGAGGCCGCGTGCTTTGCGGCCTAAAATGCCGTCTAGACCAGAGCAGGGTTCATGTGCTTTGGTGAAGACTGTGTACTGTGCTGCCATTGTGTGCGATATTCTATATATGTCTATGAGGTCAAGTTTAATTGTGATATTTAGGCCTCTGTATCTTTGTGTTTCTGCTTTCTAGTTGTTCCGTCCTCTGATAAAAAATGGTGCGCTAAAGTCTCCTACTATTATTGTGGAACTGACTCATATTTCCTCTCGGTGCTTTTAGAATTTCTGTATTTTGGAATTCTGTCATTGGGCATATAAATGTTCATTATGCTTGTGTCCTCCAGGCGAACTGACCCAGTAACTGTGAAATAAGGTCCTTGCCGTGTCTTTGGTGGTGGGTTTTGCCTTAAAGGCTGTATTGTCAGAGATTAATGTTGCCACTCCTATTCTATTTTGGATGCTGTTTGCTTGATATATTTCCATCCTTTGGTTTTTTGATTGTTTATATCTTTGTGTCTCAGATAAGGCTCTTTTAAGTAACATACTTATGGGCTGGGTTGGTTTTGTGTGTTTTTATTCTGATACCCTGTCTCTTGACAGGTACTTCTAACCCATTTACCCTCAGTGGGACATATTGGTAGGTGTGAATTCACAGCTGCCACATTGTTGCTTGTTGGGTGTAGATGTGTGGGAGTGGGTGTGTATGGTGTTGATGGTTTCTTGGTTCTACTTGTTTTCTGAGTTCTTTTCATGTATTTTCATGTACTTCATTATTGTTGAGTATTTTGCTTACGGAGTCTATGGTTTTCATCTATTGTGTTGAGTAGGGTTATTCCTCTGTGGCTACCCTGGAATTGAACTGTATCTCCCTATGTTTAAACAGTCTGCTATCTCTTCTTATTGCCTGAGCTTTCCTCTCCATACAAGGGCTCTCTAACTACACCATCGTCCCTGTTTTTTTATTTTTCATCTTGGGTCACTTCAGACATCTTTTTTGTTACTTGTCTTCAGTATTGAAGCTTTTTATATTTTGGCAGATTCTTTATCTTGGTTGGAATCTAGGTGGTGTTATCATGTGTCTTAATTGCAAGTTGTTGTCTGATGTTGCCTCTCTGTTTAAAAGGTTCCCATTCGTACTTCTTGTTCAGTGGGCAGTTACATAATCTCGTTTCAACTTGATAAACAGAGTGAAGGGGTGGAGTCTAGCCTGTAAAACAAGACACAGCCTGATGACGCTTCCTTGTGGGCATGGCCTTCTCATGAGGATGATGGAAACTTCCTTTCTTCTTCCCTGGAGGCAGGACTCACTCTCTCTGCTTTCGCCCTCCTGTGGTCAAGCCACGTGGAGCTGCTGAGGAGACACACTCAGGAACTGGAGGGGACACGTTGGGAAACTTCCGCCACCTCTAGATCGACAAGCCTTTCCACCCACTGTCCTGTGATTGTCCTGCATTCAGCATGACTACACGTGCTGCCTGAGTCTGGGAGGAATTATGGACCAGTATCAGATATGTGGGCTAATATCTGACTTATGGACTTGATCTGGACTGGGATGGATGCCTTCTAAATACACAATCCCTCTTTGATATAAAGCTCTGTCTTGCACACAGATTAGTGTCTCTGGATTTGTTTCTCTAGTCAACCCGGACTAACACAGTGGGCCAGTTTTTACAAACTCCCTTAATTTGTTTATCTGGAAATGTCCAAGGCTTTGCAATAATATCCCGGAGAGAATTTGTCTGAATATATAACTTTTGTATGCTAGTTTTTAAATCACAGGGTTTTATATGTGCAATCCCCTGGACTAGTGGCTGGTCTCTGGTGTGGGTACGGGTGCAGTCCTAGGTGAGTACAGTATTCCTTGCACTAAAGCACGGGGTCTTTAGTCATCACTCCATTGACCCTTCCTTCCATCTGAGTCTTCAACCCAAGTGACCGGGATCACGGCTGGTGACGAGTTTTGTCCCTATCTCTGACTGCCGCCTTGCTCTGTGGTCACCTGGGGCCCTCTCACTCACCTTCCTGTGCTTTCCTTCCTTAAATCTGGTTTGCATTGAGCTCACCTTACTTTGCTCATGATTTATCTACACTGTGTCTCTGTCCTACTGGGGAAATCCATGCAGTTGCCTCCCTGCACTCTTCATCTGGGGTTGCTGCCGGATTTGCCCCCGGTGGCCAGACTGCCGGGTTAGATGCCAGGGTGCTCTTGTTCCATATATCTCTTCACACTCTGCTTTTGTTCTGTTTTTCCTTCTCATTGGTCGGTGTTGAAATTCTTTACCCTTTCATTGGATGTTCGGGGTTTTGGCTTATCACCTGTACCTGTTTCACATGGTTTCTTGGGTTTTTAACGACCATAAAGACTGGGCATGGTGTATCTGACTCGGGCCCTGTCCTATGCCAGACTCTGAGTTTAGTAGTAGAAATGGTTCTCACGTACATGCAAAAAACTAAGCAATGAATAAGGAAGGCAAAGGAAAAACAGGTGCATTTGAATTGCGGTGTTGTTGGAGAGTATGAAATATACCGTGAATTTCCAGAGAGGAGACCAATCTTTCTTGGAGGAAATACAGGCAAATGTTACTTGGAAGCAAGGATGATTGCAGGTACTTTGCATGTGTTGTCAGGAGGGACCAGTTCCGGAAGAAGGATATCACGTTTGGCGACGGATGGACACAGTGGCTGCAACAGTGGGCTCAAACACAGCCATGACCGTGAAGATGGCGCAAGGCTGGCCAGTGCTTCTTTCTGGCCAGTGCTTCTTTCTAGCTAGGAGTGGTGAGTCAGAGCAGACTCAATGGCGTCCAACAACCATATCGACGCTGTCAACCACATTTATTGTGTTTTTATTCTGTGGCTGCATCCTAACAGGTATCTTGTGAGAAACTTCACCCCACCTGTCCCTTGCAAAACATTAGCCTCACATTGTTGAATTACAATTACAGAGTTCCCAGTGAACATTTCCCACCAACTCCACTCCAAATCTTGGTTCAAGAAGGAACATTTTAAAAAACAAAAGGTGTTCTGAAAGTGCACACAAACGTGCAAGTGACTTTTTCAGCACTTCTAAATTAGAATGCAAATTTTAATAAGCACAATACTTTTGATTTGACTGATGCTTTTAAAGAAAACAAAGAAGGCTGGTGTCTTATCTCAGGTCTCACTTAACAAAACCTGCCGTGAAAAGGTGACTCTCCGAATCTACCTATAATGTTACCAAATTAAAATGTTACCTAGTTTATTTTAATGGCTCACAGAAGTCTTTGTTGCAGATGGGTCTGCTGTCGATCAGGAATACTGAAGTCGTACATCAGCTGTCTCACCACCAGCAGCACAGGTGTTCTTTCAAAAAATTTTAACTGCTGGTATGTTTTTAACAGTATGCTTCAGAATATCCAAGTGGAAATGGCCTAAAAGAAAAGACTCTGACAATCTAAGGAGCGATGTCCCAGAGCTGGATGGGCACAGCAGATTGGTTCCATCAACAAATGTTATCTCTGAGTCTTTTATCTCCACCAACCTCAGCTTGCCCCTAATCCCTTTCCCCTTGGTTTCAAGATGGTTGCTGCAGGTCCAGGTATCATGGCAATGTAGAAGGGAGCAAGGTGTGTCCTCCTGTGCATCTCCACCACAGGGAAAACCTAAAGTGGCTCGCAGGTCCATCTCAAGAAGAACAGAGACCAGCAGGTAAAGGAGAACAGATTTCATGCTGAATGTAAGCCAACTGTGAGTCAAACCTAAAGTCTGTTCTAGACCAACCAAGGATGTACCACAACATCCTTGAGACAAAGAAACCAATACCTGCTTTTTCTAACAGCCAAGGGGCAAGTATATGTTCCTATTTTAGAACATCATTTCCTTAGTCAAGATGATCGTCCAATTCAGAAAGACAAAAAATAATAGGAAGCAAGTAGATCCCCACAAGTACTGAATTTTCCTACTCCGTCTTCCCGATGGAAAGATAAAGAAGTATCGTATCCCACTTGGTCAAATCATTTGCTGCATGGTGACATGGAGGAGGTGACAGAGCTGCCTTAAGTGGCTTCAAATCAGCATAATGTGAATAAAATGCACAGATTTCCAACACAATTGAGTATTCGAACCGTTCTCTGCAGCACTGAATATTCAAATTTGTCTGTAACAAACATCCTCTTCCACTATTATAAGCTCCCAGAAGTCCCGCGACAAAGCATGTTTACCATATTTTTACATACATCATGCACACCATTATATATTTTTTGCAAACCACGTGATCCCTTGAGTGTCTCCCATACGCACAATGTACGTCATACAGCTAGTCATTCACATCTGGGGATTCAACCAGAGGAAATAGAAAACCTTTAGCGGGAGAAACAGCAACCATTAAATAGCCAAAGCCACCCCTCAGTACTGAGGGGGCGGAGCCTCCGGTGTTGCTCGCATAGCATCTGCACAGTAGTAGCGATTACAGTAATCTAGGTGATTTAAAGTATGCGCAGGACATAGGCAAAGGCTGTGTGTTTTTACACAAAGGACTTGAGCCACTGCAGGGTCTGGCATCCGGAAAGCAGTGCCTGCTGGATACCGAGGGCTGACTGCATGAAGTGTGTTCCAAAAGTGCTGGGAAAATGGAATTAAAAGGCAATCGAGTTTTTCCACAAACTTCTTGAAGCCCCCTCATGAGTGATATGCATGTGATTTATTTGCATACTATGTGTGGGAATAAAGCATGGTAGTTTACATGATAAGCTAATGGCTTCTGATCTTATTTACTCTGAATAAGCCACCAGTACTTTGTTTGTTTTGCTCTAAGGGTCCGTGTAGAGTATATCAACCCATTTTGATATAATGGTTTGTTTTGCTATAAGGGTCTGTGTAGAGTATATCAACCCATTTTGATATAATGGTTTGTTTTGCTGTAAGGGTCAGTGTAGAGTATATCAACCCATTTTGATATAATGGTTTGTTTTGCTCTAAGGGTCCATGTAGAGTATCCCTAATGGTCAGTGTCAAGAGTTATCACACTCAGTTGCTACTCAAAAAGCTGGATATGGGAGAGACAATGGATACAAGGATGAAGAAAATGCTCTAAAATGGATTGACTGCAACTCTTCTTAACATATTTAAACCGCTGAGTTGATATGAATTATATCCCAATAAAACTGTTGGAAAAGAATAATAAACCACTCCAGGGAACCCGGTCCTACTGTGACACACGTGCTTTTGCAGTGAGGGCGAGTTACCTAGACGGCGGTTGTTTCGGTGTCGGCATCCTGTAAACCTCGGGACACACTCGAAAGTATGCGGGTGGAGATGAAAGATGTTTGGCTAATAGCTGTTCAATCCTCCTCAAGCACCTTTGCTAATGGCGTTTCTTTCCCCCAGGTTTTATTTTTATAATCAAAGAGCCTCTACCAAATGCTTTCCATCTCTTTTACCAGATAATTTTCATTCGGAAAATAACATCCAATCTTTCTGAAATTAAATCTGCACGCTCCATGAAAATGGCCCCATCTCTTATCCCTGCGTAATTGAGAAACTTTCCACATCTTTCTAAGAGACAGGGGTTGCTCCGGCTTCAGCTTTGTCGAAGAGCTTGGCTAAGGTGGAACCTGTCCCTGTTCAGAACTCTTGCTCTTGTAATAACACAGGTTTTTCTCTCCAGAATGCTCCCCTACTTGGGTGACTCTTAAAACGTGTTTGTGTATCACTACGCTGGTCCATTATCCTCCAGCACACAGTGTTTTGCAGGGGGTCCTTGAGTGGAGAGGACAGAAGGACAGCACTTGGGGGTCAGTCTTCCCACGTGCATGGAGAGTTCAACTGTTCTGCTTCTTTCATCAGTACTTTTTCTGTGGTCCTTCCTTTCCAATGGCGCTCCAGTGGCAGCCTAGGACAGAACTGAAAGCAAAGTGCACTCACATGCGTGTGCATGCGCACACACAGGTGCAGTCTTAGCCATTCAGCTGAGAATTTTTCAGATGCCAATTTAAATTTTAATTAGAACCTGGGGCTTGCAAACTGGAGAGGGCTTATAGACCGAACTATAGTCATAAGAAAAAGAAAATGAGGACATCCCAGAGCCAATGTTCCTTTGACCTGGTCACTAGTCAAGTGATCCTATGTTTAAAAATGTTGGTATCCTCCGGATCTTAATAGAAGCAGACTGCCTCAGCTAACTGATGGGGCTGAGCCTGTGCTCTATCACTTCCTCTGACTGAGCCTGTGCTCTAGCGGAGTCCTCTAACCACTGCACCAGCAGGGCTCCTACAAGACTAGCTAATTCACTGCCATTGAGTCGACTGCCGCTCACAGCAACACTGGAGGGCAGGGTAGAACTGCCCTGGTAAGTTTTTGAGACTGCAACTTTTTATGGGAGTAGAATGGCGCCTATTAGGGCCATATATTTCAACAGATTACATTAATTTGAGAGGATAAGTACACATAATCATTTTACTTGTGGCGCAGAAAAGCCATAATAATAAGAATTACTGGTATTTACTAAGCCCAGGTGGCACTATCAAGTAAGCTTTGGAGTGCCAATTCTAAGGTTAGTGGTTCAAACCCATTAGCCAGTGCCCAGGAGGAAGATGAGGCTGTTTACACCCATAAGACTTACAGCCTCAGCAAACCCTACTGGGTGGCTGTGTGTTGGAATCAATGGGTTTAGTCAGAAAATGGGTTTGGTAAAAGGATAATATTTTCATTATCATTAAATCATACAACAACTGAGTCACGTAAGCACCTTGCTTATTATATCTACTTCCCAGATGGAAGCAAGGAAATTAGAGGGGTTCAGTAGCTTGGCCAAGGTCAAAGTCAAGACCAGAGGCCTAAGTGTCTGGTAGCCAAGGACAACTCTGGATCATTACCCCTGCCTCTGCATTGAGCTAGTATGCCCTTAAAGCAAAATTCACATTAGCCATCTCTGACTTCTCTGAGGAAACAGCAGGCTACACTGATCCACTTAAGGAGCCTCAAGCTTCTGGCCAACTTGTATCCCAGGCAGACTGTGCCTTTATTTACAAATCAGATTTTTCACTTAAAAGTTCCAGAGCTATCATTAAAAAAAAAAAAATCAGAGTGCTCTGGTTGCTAAAAGGCCTCTGGTAAAGACAGTAACAAGGACCCACCATCTTGCTTGCTACCCCCACAAACCCCCCCCTTACCCCCCCACCACGCTCCTATAGGGTGCAGGCCAGCGAGCCTCCCAGAAAATACCCAGAGGTCATGCTTCTGAGAAAGAAAGAGTAAATACACATTCCTCTCAAGAAATCGAGCTGTGCGGCCTGGGGAAGATGCATGACACAGCTACTTGCGAACTCCGGAAAGCAAAGAGTAGCAGGTGGTAAGGGAAGAAGGCCAGAATGCCAAGTATCCCTGAACTGGTGGGGAGTTTGCGATTTTCCTTATCAGTATGTCCCAGCCTATAGCCAATGCATCCTGAGAATGACAAGCGGTACCAGTGCTTTCAAAAGGAACTCCAGGAGAAGCCCTCTAGCTCCAGCTCAAAAACTGGGAAAGGAATCCCCAGACCCTTACACAGGAAAAGGATGGGGAGCTAATCCCCCGCCCCCCGCATTTTATTTTCTCACCCCAGGCCTCAAGGAAACCTGTGTGTCAGCAGATGCAGCTCTCAAATTCATATGGAGTTGCAAGGGGGCCCCAGACCTTTGGAAAGACCAATAAAGGACAGTGATACACATTTCCTGAACTCAAGGGCCCTGTAAAGCCCCATCGCCATAACAGCATGCTAGTGACATGTATAAGGACGGACCAATGCAACAAAATCGAGAGTCCAGGATTAATTGGGTCAAAGTATTTTGACATGAGAAAAGAAATTTTCACTTCAAGAAACAGGGCTGAATGATAGCGGAATAGGAGGAAGGTGAAAGGAAGTAGAGGAAATAAATAGGAGGAAAAAACTATTTATAGAGGTATAGTTCAAGGTATCTATATATGTAAATATATTAATTTATTATGAAAGGCATAGAGGCCAATGTACATATATTTATACATCAAGTATTAAGATCGTAGATGGTCTTTGGGCCTCTACTCAAGGTCTCTCTTAACACAAGAACACTTTGTTCTAATAACCTGGCACACTTTGATACTCACCTTCCCAACATGATCGTTGAAGACAAAATGGGAACATAAGCAAATGTGGGGAGGAGAGCAGATGGTGCCCGGCTATCAAATGATATAGCATCTGTGGTCTTAAAGGCTTGAAGTTAAGCAAGCAGCCATCAAAGTAGGGAAGCAAATAAGCCCACATGGAAGAAGCCCACCAGCCTGTGAGATCATGACGTGTTGATAGGATCAGGTATCAGGCATCAATCTCCCAGAACAAAATATCATATCATTGTAAATGAGGGGGGCTGTGGAGTGGAGTCCCAAAGCCCAGCTGTAGACAATTGGATATCCCCCCACAGAAGAGTTATAAGGAAGGGATGATTCAGCCAAGGTGCAGTATAGCACCAACAAAACCCACATCATTCCTCTAGTTCCTGAATGCTTCCTCACTCCTACTACCATAACCCTGTTCTACCTTACAAATCTGGCTAGACCAGAGCACATATATTGGCACAGATAAGAGCTCTTGACACATGGAATTCAGGACAGATAAACCCCTCAGGAACAGTAGTGGGAGTAGCAATATCATGAGGGTAGGGGCGGGGGAAGAGGGAGAAAGGGAGAACCCATCACAAGGTTGGATATATACTCCCCCCACCCCGCGAAGGGGATGAATAGCATACATGAGGGTGGAGGGATAAAATGGACAGTGTAAGATACAAAAGGATAATAACAAAACATAATTGATGAAGGATTCATGAGGGTGGGAGAGTGGGGGAGGGAGGGACAAAAAGAGGAGCTTATACCAAGGGCTCAAGTAGAATATGTTTTGGAAATAATGATGGAAATATATGTTAAAATATGCTTGATACAATCAATGTATGGAACATTTTTTAAAAAGAAATGGTACTGAGATAAATGGGTCTCTCCACGCCAAACAGTGAAGTTCTGCTCATGCCTTGCATCATCAATGAAAATTACTGTTAACTACATGTAAGAACTAAACCACGAAACTCCTAGAACAAGTCAGACATAAGAAATAAACACTGTATGATCTTACTCATGGAATATCTAGAAAAGCCAATTACCTCCAGACAAGGGTTTGGGGTGATAAATCACTTTTGGAAATGGATAGTAGTTGTGGTGCACAAATTAATATCACTGCATTGTACCCCTAAAGTGATTTTTTTAAAAGCAAAGAATTTGTTTCATACATTTTTTTACCAGATGAAAGAGTTTTTAAAGAGGAAGCTGAGGGGAAGACGATGAAGGGCTAGAAAAAGAAATATTATGCAAATACAACAAAACACAAGCAAATCATCTTTCTGGCATTCTCTGCTTTCAGTCAAGATCCATCTGACTTCAGCCGTGACAACCATTTCAGGTCCTCTTCTGAATCTGTTTTGATTTTCTTGAAGTTTTTGTTGTGCAGTGAGCTTCTAAGTCAGCAATTCAAACCCACTAGTCGCTGCCCAGGGGAACAATGAGGCAGTCAATTTCGGTAAATATTTAAAGTCTTGTGAAACCCCAAAGAGGCAGATTTACTCTGTCCTATCGGGTTGGTGTGAATTAGAATCTACCTGATGGTGATGGGTGAGTCCTTCTGGTGTTCTGATGACATAGCGTTGTGTGTTGGGCTGCTACCCACAAGGTTGGTGGTTCAAATCTATTCGCTGCTCTGGGAGAGTGTTGAGGCTTTCTGCTCCCCTAAAGATTTACCATCTCAAACACCTATGAGGCAGTTCTGCTCTGTCCTATAGGTTCACTATGAGTCAGAATCAAATTGATGGCAGTGAGTTTGGTTTCTGTTGGTCCCCTTGTTGAATTGAAACTTTTATGGAATCGATCCATTTATGAACATCATTATGGAATATCCTTTTTGGTTCCAGGTAAGTTGCTTTGCTCAGAACTCCACTTGGATATTAATGTTGGCACTCTTCTTTAACCACAGCTCACAGGTCAGTTGTTGAACTGTGACAACTTGTATCTCACTGTGATGCTGGAAACGATGCCGCTGGTATTTGGAATGCCAGCAGCGTCGCTCATGCTGGAGAGGTGTCAGCAGAGGTTCCAGACTAAGAAAAAAACCAAGAAGAAGGGATTGGCTGACTACTTCGGCGACATTAGCTCCTTCAAACCTTACGAACAGCAACAGGGCGTGTCTGAGACAGTGCGGGAAGAAGAGCGCGCCGGCCGGAAAGCCGCTCAGTGTTCAAGGCGGTGAGCGCTGCATGCTGAGCGCAGAGTCAACCTTACTCACGCAGCGGACATGAGCCTTTGAGATCTCCTGATGGGGTATGACTCAAAATGAGAAGAACCCGTGGGTACATCCATCAGTAATCTGAACATGAAATATACAAAGTGTGAATCAAGGAACGTTGGAAGTATTGAAAAAGTAAATGGCATGCATAAAGAACTATTGAAGGCCTGAAATGGACTGGTCCTGGCCTTTCTGAGTCAGAAAATTATCTGGCTTATCATGCCATGTATGACAAATTCATCATCAACAGGGCTGTTTAAATATCTCTCTTAATGGTGACTAAACACAGGGCATTGGAGAGATGAGTACAGTAGATCAAAGGCATCAATCTGACTTGAACAGTTAAAACTTTGTCAGTTGACCCCTCTCTGATGCATGCTGGCCCTGATCTGGCTTTCAACATTTTCTGTGTTTTGTTGTTGCTATTGTTCATATTAGGGTGTATCTCAGAGGTGTTATGCCATTGGAGGTCACCCTCGTGAAATCGTGCCCTGTGTTTGTACGGGTTTCGGTATATGAAAGCCAGGACTGATGAACCTATAAGGACAGCAAGCAGGGTAAGGTTTTCAGCAGGGAGGGGAGGTGGGGATGAGGGTGTTGGGAAAAGGAGACAATGTCAAGGTGTCCAGGAAGAAAAAGAATGTTTGGAAACTGATTGTGGTAGCACGTGTACAGTTCTACTTGATGTGATTGAACTATGGAGTGATATACGTATTAACTCCAATTAATAATAAATTTTAACATATCTATCTTGAAGTACAATGCTGTATGTGACAGGATATCTATACACCTACAAGGAAGGCTAGTTAATATAACTGCTATTCAAATTTACAGACCAACAATTAAAATTAATGACTGTTTCTGTCTGAACTTGATGAAAACCATGCAATCAGAATGCATTGATCATCGCAGGGATTGGAATGAGGAAGCTGGAAACAAAGAAGAAAAGGCAGTACTTAGGAATATGGCCATGATGACAGAAATAAACCTGGAAAGCCGTGCTAGGATTTTGCAAAATCAATGATTTTTTTCATTGCAAACAGTTTTCTCAATAACTTAAATGGAAACAATCCATGTGAACCTCACCAGATGGACTAAACAGGAATCAAATTGTCTGCATCTGTGGGAAGAGAAGATGGAGAGGCTCAATATTTTCAGCCTAAACAAGGGCATGGGCATACTATGGACCAGACCATCAATTGTTCCTATGTAGTTCAGGCTGAAGCTGAAGAAAAGTAAAATAAATCCATGAGAGCCAAAATATGACCCGGGTATATGCCACCTGAAGTTGGAGACCATCTTAGGGAGAGATCTGACACATTGAACACAAATGACCAAAGACCAGCCGAGTCTCTGGTGCGAACATCAGGCAGGAAGAAACAAAAGATCATTCAAAAGACAAGGAAGAAAGAAAGTGCAAGGGATGCCAGGGGAGGCTCTGAAACTCCCTTAAGCAAATGGAAGAAATGATGATGTAAAAAACCGAACAGCAAATTTCAAAGCTTGAGAAGATAAACTATTACAATAAAATGTTCAAAGACCTGGAATTAGAAAGCCAAAAAAAAGGAAGACTACAGTTAGCCTTTCTCAAGCTGAAAGAACTGGAAAAATAGTCAAGTCTTGCACTACAGTGTTACAGGACCCTATGGGGGGACGGAAGGAAGGCCGCAAGGCGTGTCAAAAGAAGGTAGAAGCCGTACACAAGGACATTGTACCCCAAACCACTGGTCAATGTTCAACCATTTCAAGATGCAGTGTCTGGTCAAGAACCAGTGCTATTGAAGGAAGAAGCCCAAGCTTCACGGAGAGAACTGGCAAAAACAAGACTCCACCAATTGGTGCAATAGCAAATGAAATCTTCCAACCGAGCCATGTAGTACTGGAAGCGCAAACTAGTCCGCACCAAGACATTTGGAAGCCAGCTACCTGGCCAGCTGACTGGAAGAGATCCAGATTTCTGTCCATTACACGGAAATGTGACCCAATAGAATACCTATATTATTGAGCAATGTTATTAATAACACAAGTAACATTTTGCTGCAGATAATTCAAAGGAATTTACAGCAGTCTATCGGCAGGGAGCTGCCAGAAATTCAAGTTAGATTCAGAAGAGGCTATGAGATATCATTGCTGGTGTCAGCTGGATCTTGGCTGAAAGCAGAGAACACCGGAAAGATGTTTTATTGACTGTGCACGGGCATTTGGCTATGTGGAGCAAAGCAAATCATGGACAACAAAGTGAAGCATAGGAGTTCCAGAGCACTGACCGTACTGAAGCATAAAAAGAATGGTTCCGTCAGAACAAGGGATTGCTGGATGGAGTAAAGTCAGGAAAGGTCACGATCAGGGTTGTACCCTTTCATCATACTTCGCAATCTGGATGCTAAGCAAGCCATCCAAGAAGAGGATAAGTGTGCGAAGAGGGCTGCAGGAAGGTGTGTTAACAACCTGCAGTATGTAGGTAGCCTTGCTTGCTCAAGTGAGAAGGCCTTGAAGCACTTCCCCATGAAGATCGAAGGCCACAAGCATGAGTTACACTCAGGGTAAAAGAAGCACGCGTCCTCACAACTGGACCGCACGCAACATGGCGATAAACAAAAGCTAAAGTTGTCAAAGCGTTCCCTTTACGTGGCTCCACATTCAACACTCCTGGAAGAAGGAGTCAAAGGTCAACGGAAGCACTCTCTTGGGTACAAGTGCTGCACAAGGCCTGCTTACAGCGCTGGAGCGCCAAGATGCCACTCGGGGGCTACGGTGTGCCTGACCCGGACCAGGGTATTTTCAGTCGCCGCTTGGGCAGGTGAAAGTGGACAACAGATAAGGGTGACAGCAGAAGAATTGGTGTATTTTAATGTTGGCATTGATGGGGAAGTTGAAAGCACCAGTACCGTGGACTTCCAGAAGAACAAACAAGTCTATCCTAGAGGAAACAGCCAGGATGCTCCTTAGCGGTGAGGATGGTATGAGTTCATCGTGTACGCTTTGCATCTGTAAACAGGGGGGACCCGGTTCTGGAGGAGACCCCCGCTGGGGAAGAGGGAGGGCCCGTGATAAACAAGCCCTCCTCCAGAGGCACTGACACAGTGCCTACCATCATGGGCTCACACACAACGCACGAATGACCACACAGGACAGGGTGGTGCTTTGTTCTGCAGTACACAAGGATGGTATCAGCGACAGGGGCCACTCCATGGCGCCTAACCCCTAACTGCAATGCAACGGTGAGTCCCAAGCTCATGTCCCCCAGCCAAGCCCGCCGCCTGGAACTCCAGACTTGGGTGGGCATGATCTCCCTGTCTACTATGCAAGTATAACAACATATTCAAAGGGGATTTGGCTATCGTTCCTTCCTGAAAACCAACAAAGACACACACCGTTTCAGGATGTTCAACTGCTCAAAAAGAAACTTAAGCCATCCAGCCCTCAAGGCCATTTGTTTATCTCAGCACAGAGACTAAACTGTAGCAGTAAACACTGTGCTCTGGATATAGACTCCCTGATTAGAATCTCAACTTCATCAGTAACCAGCCCAGGGGGTCAGGCAAGTTACCTAACCTAATGCCTTCCTTCTCACACCTGAGATAGGAATCGGAATGTTGACCGCATCCTGCTGGAGTTGGGATAGGGGTTAAATGAGCTGAGACGTGTAAAGTGTCTAGTTGACATATATCACTGCTAGTTATAATTTTAATCTCACTGTCACTGCCTGGTGCTTCTCTATTTACTACGGCAGCATTTATGTCACTGCTGTCTTCAAAACATGTCTGGATTCTGGTAACTTCGTCCCTTTTCTGCCACTACCACCCTCGCCCAAGCCATTATCGTCTCTCTCCTGAATGATTCCAGTAACCTCCTACCGTAGCTTCCTGTTCCGAGGCCGACTCTCGGGAAATTCTCAGTGCACCAGGCTTTAATTTTAATTGCTATGGATCGCATTGGGTTCCTCAAAACAACAACAAAAGCCGTTTTAAGTTCTATTTCCCGAACCTCGAAATGGGACCTTGTTTGAATGTGCGAGGGGGGTTCAAAGAGTCTGTGCCAAAGTGGAATTGAGAGATGATGGAGTTTGTCCAAGAGCGCCGCAGACTGCCAAAAGACCAAACAACTCCAGCGGGAAGTAAGTCCTTCAGCTAGAAAGCTCCTCAGCGGCAAGGACGGCCTGACTTCGTCTTACACATTTTAGACATGTTGTCAGGAGAGACCAGACCCTGGAGAAGGGCGTCATACTGGGTAAAGGAAAGAGGTAGTTAAAAAAAATAAATGTTAGCTCCCCCCCTCCCCCACCCCGGAGATGATGGACACAGTGGCTGCAGCAACGGGCTCAAACGGAAGAACAATTGTGAGAATGGGGCAGGACTGGGCAGTGATTCCTTCTGCGGTGTGTACGGTCTCTGTGAGTCAGACCCGACTGGATGGCAGTAAGAACAAGAAGAAGAGTGGCTAGCAGTCCTTCACCATGTCCCAGACTCAGGGCTCCCTCAACATGTTCCTCCAGAAATCCGCCCGGCTTGCTCCTTTACCACCTAGACTTGTCTCCAAAAATCACTTTCTAAGGACACCTCCCCCCTGCAACACAGCCCAGCTATCAAGAGCCCCATCCAGCCAGCATGGGCTTCAATCCCAACTTTTGCTGCATCCTGGTCAGTGTGTCCTTGAGTAAATCTCCTAGTCTCTCTGGCCTTCAGTTTTCTCATTGTTAAAGAGCAAATGGTGATGGAGCTACAGTGCCAGCCTCATCAAACTGTTGTGAGGACCCCAGGAAAGCGCTGGGGGCAGCCCGGGCGCAGGGAGAGGGCTGTCATCTGTATTTAACCTAAAATGCTATCTGTCGGTAGTCACGCCATAGTTTGGTCTAATGCTTTTTTAAAATGCTGCCAATCAAAACATGAAGTGCCATCAGTTACAAGAGGCCTCGTGAATGTTTTCTGAAAGGATGCATCTTCATCAATTCAACTCTCACTGCCAGCCAGTCGATGCCGGCTCCTAGCCAGGACTCCTATAGGACAGGGTAGAACTGCCCCCTGTGGGGTTCTGAGACTGTGACTCTCTATGGGAGTTTAAAGCCTCATCTTTCTCCCTGTATCTTTTTTTTATAATCATTTTATTGGGACTCATACAACTCTCATCACAACCCACACATACATCAATTGTGTAAAGCACTTATACATTCGTTGCCCTCATGATTCTCAAAACTCTCGCTTTACGCTTGGGTTCCTGGAATCAGCTCCTCATTTTTCTTCCCCCCGCTCCTTCCCCACTCCCCCCTATCTCAGGAACCCTTGATATTTTTTAAGTTATTATTTCATCATATATTACATTGCCCGGCGTCTCCCTTTACCCACTTTTCTGTTGCCCGTCCCCCGGGGAGGAGGTTATATGTAGATCCTTGTAATTGGTTTCCCCTTTCTACACACCCCCCCTTCCCTCCGGGTATCGCCACTCTCACCACTGGTCCTGAGGGGTTCATCTGTCCTGGATTCCCTGTTTCCAGTTCCCATCTGCACCGCTGTGCATCCTCTGGTCTAACCAGTTTTGCAAGGTAGAATTAGGATCATGATAGTGGGGCGGGGGGGCGGGGGGAAGCGTTTAAGAACTAGAGGAAGGTTGTGAGTTTTATTAACGTTATGCTGCACCCTGAGTGACTCATCTCCTCCCCACTATCCCTCTGCAAGGGATGTCCAGTTGTCTACAGATGGGCATGCCCATCACCCTGTATCTTAATAGACCTCCAATAAATATGTGTGAAGAGACTGATGAATTAAAAGTATCAGTCGACAAAGAGAGGTCTATGAAGGAAGCGGTCCCTACTGGTTGGAAGCATGAACCACAGAGTCTGAGGAAGTGTTGAAGGAAGGGGTGGATAGGTAAATGAGGGGCGGCATGGAAATGGTCAATGAGTTATTAAAACAAGACTCATGAAAATGAGCCCCAGAGGTGCAGTGGCTAACCGTTTAGCTGCTAGCCAAAGGGTTGGCATTTCAAATCTACCAGCTCTTCCATGGGAGAAAGGTCTGGAGATCTGCTCCACAAAGATTATAGCCAAGACAACTCTCAGGGGTGGGGCAGTTCTACTCTCTCACGGGGGTCCCTGTGAGACAAAATAGACCCCGTGGCACATAACAGCAGGGGGTTTGTTGCAAGAGAGGTGAATTTTCTCTACCCTTGGGACTCTAGTAGGTTCCCAAGAAGACAGGAGAAGTCAGGGAACCTGGGCGAGCCCAGAGTAGGTAGCCTGGGCATCATTGCCATATCACAGTCATTGTGGAGGAGGTCACCATTCAGTTGGTGGGGGGAAAGAGAAGTAACACCCAACAGCGATGAACAAAACCTGGATGGCCTTGTGAAGTCTTGCTGTCTGTATACTGCCTTCCACTTCACTGACATGCCTGGGAGCTAGGGACAGTAATACAAGTCCATACCAATAAGCCACTGGGTCAGAGCATGGCTGTCCACCTCTGGAGACAAGGAGGAAAACACTGCTGAGTTTCCCTTCACGCGGTCAAGACCTTGCCAACGTCAATAACCCGCTACTCCTGCGGTTAGCGCAGTGAAATCTTCTAGCTCAAAACACTTACAGCCATGCTCCCTTTCAAGTTATTGTGGGTTTTTTAATCACAATTCTGTTAACCCTGGCTTACAGTTCTTTTATCATTAAAAGATAAATTAGTCAGACATGGAAATGATGCACTTGGTTTCCTTGGCAACACTGTACAAAAAAGTTCATCTTGCTGCACAACCAAGAAGAACTTTGAAAATCATTTCCTAGCAACCCGTCACCACAGGCCTCCAGCACCGTGCACTCAGGCCTGGAGGAAGTACAGGCACGTGGACAGAGACAACTGGCCACCCAGTGACCACAAGCCTGTCAGGCAGTCTATTTCATTAATGTCAAACAAGATCTGTCGGCAAGTGGATACCAACCCATAATGGCCCTCTATAGACTTTCCGAGGCTGTAAATCTTTATGGGAGTAGAGAGCCTCCTCGTCCTCCTCTAGAGCAGCTGGTGGGTTTAATGCCCTGACCTTGTAGTTAGCAGCCACTGTTTATTCAAAGCCCCACCAGTAAGGGGACAAATAATTCCCAGCTTTGTCTGCAAGGAGACACATTCGAATATCCAGACGTCTCTAACACAGTGAGTCTCCCCTCAAACACACATATATATTCCCCACCTCTTTAACTGGGAGAAAAACAAAATTAAAAAGACCCCTCACAGCCAGCTAGTGAATTCTGACTCACAAACAAGCTTGCATATAGGACAGCGTAGAACTGCTCCTGTGCGTCTCCCAGGGTCTAAATCTTTAAAGGAGTAGAAAGCCTCATCTTTCTCCTGCAGGGTGGCTGGTAGATTTAAACCGATGACCAGTGGTTAGCAGCTCAGCACGGAAGTTACTGAGCCACCAGGGCTTAGCTAAGAGCTACAAAAGACATTAGCCTAAATTCGACTTTGACTAAATTCAATTATTCTGATTCCCTCCAAGCAATGCAAGAATATCTGCCCACTAATTTGAAAAAGAAGAATTTAGAACTCACTCTCCACCAATTGCAAAGACAGGGTGGCTCTGATTAGATGCACTCATACAACTCTCTGGAGCCCTATAAAGATGGACAGCCTCAGAAAGCCACAGGGACAGGTCTACCCTGGCCTGAGAGAGTCACTATGAGCCAGAATCAACTTGAGTTAATAAAGGGAGGTTGAGGAAATTGGAAAAAGTACAAAATTTAAGATAACGCAACACAGTTGATCACCTAGAAGAAGCTATTGCATAAGCAAATGCAAATACAGTTTAAAGTTTTGGGGGGTTTGTTTTTTTAACGCCAAGTGATGCTTTTCTATTTTCGCCATGCTTCTCAAAGTTCACCAGGAGACTACAATGTCAGATGCACAAAAGATAGAACGCGATCACAATCAAACAGCCGACTGTTGAGCACGGAAGTCACCGTTGGCCACCCACCAGGCCCCCGTCCATCCGTCCGTCACTGCTGGCCCCGGGCTCCTCCGCCTGACTGACCTTCATTGCAGGCTGGCTTCCCAGTGCGTGAGCACAAGGGTGGTACTGGACGCAGACTGCAGAGCTCAAAGAGAGCAAGATGGATCGTTTCTTTCCCACTCTGTCCCACCTCTAGCTTGTCCTTCATAGCCCAAACCCTGCGGGGGCAGAAATAGGCAGCAACGCTATTCCCTCCCTGTCTCCCCCTTTCAGCCCTAGATCTAGGATCTTCTCCACATCCCAGCAGGTGGGCAGCTCCTGAGCCCGGTCTTCTCTGTCCCTGCCTCTGGAGGCAGGATCTTCATTTAACTCCCTTCATGAGACCCATCTGGGGTGACTTGTTTCCCGGACCCTGAATCAGGCGACCTTGACAGTGGCAATCATTTCTGAATTAACATGCAATTAATCTTTTTTGTTGCCACAGCTCCGTTAGACATTATTACCATTATTCTCATACTAAGTAGCATTATCAGCTCTGATTATCATACCAAAGAAGCTTGAGAAGAAGATGATTTGAAATTCCCTCCTTTTAAGCCTAAAGTTAATTCTTTCCATTGTAACCCTGGAAGAAAACCCTGAAGAAAATCGGCTCCTGTCCTTAGGAACCTGGAGTGGCTTTAAAAAGCAATGGCATGTGATCCAAAGCAGCAGCAGGAAGAATTGAAAAAGGGGGAAGGGGACTTTCTTGCGGACTTTCCTCCAACCACCCGCCCCCCTTTTTAAAAAAAACAAAACTGGGTTTTCAACATCTGGTTTCCTGATTTTGTTCCGTGTGCTGCAAATTTCCATCAGCTGCATCTGCATTCATGCAAGCATCCAGAAAGCGCATTCAGAAACACCCACACATGAATTTTGCATGAGCCATTCGGGAATTCTCTGCACCACCATCCTCTCTAAATAAGCAGAGAGATACACGCACCATCACATAGCTTCAGAAACCTGGGCCCAGATTGAATTAGAGGGTTTCCAAGCCTAAGTGCCCCACTTGAATAAAAGGGTGTCCAACGCTGTACTCGTGAGAGCGTTCCTGCATGTGTCCCTTAGCCTCCCATGGTGAGGAAAGCGAATGCTACACCATCCTGGCAATTGTGCCTGTGTTGGAGCCCGTTGTGGAAGCCACCGTGTCAACCCATCTCCTCCTGAGACGAGACGCTGTGGCTCTTCTTCCCTCACTCACCTCACTGCCTTCTCATGGATCCCAACTTCCCTGTAGGCCAGAATGGAACTTCTCCAGAGGGGTTCTGAGATGTTCAATCTTTACGAGAGCTGACGGCTTCTGCTTTCTCCCTTGAGCAGCAGGTGGCTTTGAACGACTGACCTTGTGGTTAGCTGCCCACATGCATGACCTGTGCACCACCAGAGCTCCTGGCTTGTCCTCAATATCCTACCAAGTATTTCTCACAGACTTGAGGCAGGGCAGTGATTCTTACTTAATCTTGTCTCTATAACATTGCACAAGTCGCCTTCCTCGCCTCCCCGTCTTCCTGTTAGTAACAGGCTAGGCCCCTGAGATGTGATTCCAGAGCACTTGGAGAGGCTGTGCGGGGGAGTCTGGCACACACCTACACAAAGCCCAGTGTGGGAGTTATGCCTGGGCTCTGCCTTCCGGAATTAAAAAGATACTGAGCAGACAAACAGGTCCAGGAGCGCCATTGGCCTGGAATCTCAGAGAACCAAGAAGCATGTTCATCTGGAGACCTCCCCTCTAGTAGGGATGGCCTATGACTCTGAAAAAGCAATCCTGAACTAGCTGTCAGGGAACTGCAGATCAAAACCATCAGATGCCGCTTCATACTCACTGGATGGCAAGAATTTAAAAAGAGAGGGTGTAACTAATGTTGGATGTAAGGATGTAGAGAAACTGAGACCTGCTGGTGGGAAAGCAGGACGGTGCGGCCCCTGTGGAACACAGCATGGGCAATTCCCCCAAAGCTTAAACCCAGAGTTACCAGATAGCAGTTCCATTCCTGGGTGTGAACCCAAGAGAAAGAAAAGCATATCTCCACACAAAAATGTGTATAAAACACTTGTAGCAGGATGATTCCTATTGGCCCCCAAATGGAGATGGTCTAACTGTTCATCAAATGTTTAATCAACATACAAATATGGGACATATATACAATGAAAGACTGTTTGGCAATAAAAAGGAATTGTATTAGTCTGGGTACTTTAGAGAAACAAATCCACAGAAATTCATGTATAAGAGAGTTTTATATAAAGGTTAAGTGCACATCAAGAAAACATCCCAACCCAGTGCTGCCCAAACCCACAAGTCCATTAGCCCATATTCCCAACACCAATCCACAAAGCCCTCCTCCATCTCACAAAACACACACTATGATGCCGACTACAGGAGGAAATCCAAATCAGTGAGTGTGTAAGCATCTCAGCTCTGGCAGGGTCTCTACACAGCTGCTCCAGCACCCAGGGCTGCAATGGGGTAGGTCTATGTAGTTTCTCCTTGGGGATGTCTTGCAGGAAGTGAGCCTTGCCAGCTGAAGCAGGGAACTGGCTAAGGCAGCTGCACCCTAGTCTGACCATCACAAAGCAAGAGACTCAAGAACTAGAAAGGTGAGGCTCACCAAGCAAGCCATTTATCTCGCCACCCTTCCATTAACCCCACATGTGTTTATTGGCCAGGTTGGCACCATAAACTAACTCAGGAATGAAGGACTCATCTATACTACAACATGGCCGAACCAAGAAAACAGTATGCTAAGTGAAAGAAAGCTTACTCTATGGCATGAGCCTATTAATCAGAAATGCCCAGCACAGGTACTTCTGAAAGCCAGGATGAAGATTTCCAGGGAAGGTAGTGGTACAGGGTACATGGTACAGGGTTTTCTGAGAAATGATAGAACTATTCTGAAGTTAGAGTTAGGGCCACATAACACAGTAAGGATACTAAACACCACAGAACTGTTCTCATTAGAACAGCAGATGTTCTGGTCTATGAGTTAGATTTCCAAAAAGGAAGTCTGCTACATGATGCTGCATACCTACGATCCTCAGGCATGACACCCAGGGCCAGGTGCAAGACCCAAGCATTAGCCAGGACTAGTGAATGGGGCCACCCATCGTTGGTCTCTTGTCAAGCACCATCAAGCTGGTTCTGAGCCACAACACCCTTGTGCAACAACAGAATGAAAGGCTTTCGGGTCCCGCACCACCGTCCCTGTGCTTGAGCCCATTCTCGTAGTCACCGTGTCAACCTCATTGTGGGCCTTCCTCTCCTTTAAGGCCTCTCCACTTGACCAAGATTGATATCCTTCTCTGGGGACTGATCTCTTTGGTCTAGGCTTATGAAATTTGTAAAAGGAACTTTTCTTTTAACCAGCCATCTATAAGGAAAATGAATTCTGTAGTGGAGTCTCTCTGGTGTCAGTAAAGTAAACTTACATAGTTAGGTTGAAAACATGGCAGTCGTAACCAAGACGCTGTGTGATGCTCTCCTATACCCGGCGCCTTCACTTACAGGCTACCTGCACACTCTTATGGACCTCCCGGCCCACCCTCCCTCACCTCTCCTCTTTCCTGCTCCTTACCAAAGACCTTCTGGCAAAACCAAGTTACTACCTGAGCATGGCTCTGGACTGACACCTCTTCTACAAATGTCTCACCCAAACATAAAATAAATTACTGATTAAAAACACTCTGAAATTAATTCTTTCATTCTATTACTGCCACTGCTTTTACTCAGGCCCTCTTCTTCATCTTTCATCTGATTCAGTGTAAAAGCTGTCAAATCCATGGTCCATATGATGAAACCACAACGCCCCTCTCCACTACACAGTTCCTTTCATAAAATTCTCTGTCTCTAGCCTGGACAATAGGACCCCCCCAAACCGACCCCTACTTCCCCTTTCTGAGTCTTTCTCTATGTCTCCCTCCCACAGTTTACCTCGAACTGCACAGATGGTGGCTCCAGATACACACCCTACTTCACCCCCTCAATGTCGCTCACGTGTTCTCTCTGCTTGAAATGCCTTCCTCCCTCCTCTCTTCCCTGCCATATATACATGTTAACCTTGTGTGTCCTTCAGGTGTATACTCATGCATCACATCATTCGAGAAGCCATTGCCACACCAGGCTGAGCGAGATTCTCTTGCTTCATGCTCCTAAGGAACCCCACCTCTGTCAGACACTGCAGAGCAGTGGCCCACGCCGAGTGATGTGGCAGGCAAAGCCCCCAGTGACCCCTCCGCTGCCCCCAGCTCATGGGATTCATGCCTTTTATATAATCTCCTTCTATCTGTGGGCTGGCCTAGTGACATAATCAACGACATATAGCAAAGGTGATGGGATGTCACTTGGTAATTAGTCTGTATAAGCTTGGTCTTACTAACAGACTCATTCCAACTGGCTTGTTTGTTAACCGCCCCTCATCAACTAGTTACTAGAACATGAACTTGCCCTCTAGAGGGAGCATCATGTGCATCTTTGTTTTCCTAAACCAGGTACGTGATGCTCAGTTGGAGAGGCCCACAGGACAGGCCACCAAGGGTGACCTCCAGCCAACAGCCATCAAGGAACACTGAGGAGATAGACTCTGCCAACAATCATTGAAGCAGTCTTCACCTTCAGATGAGACGCCAGCACTGGTCCAAACCTTGACTGCAGCCTGTGAGAGACTGTGAAGCAGAGGACCCAGAGGAGCCCTGCTTGGATTTGTGTCCGGCAGGACCTAAGAAATACACATGTCTTCAGCTGATAAAGGACTCATGGGTGGTGTCATGGATTGAGGGTTGAGCTGCCAACTGCAAGGCCAGCAGTTCAATTTCACCAGCTGCTCCACGGGGAAAAAGAGGAGGCTGTCTCTTCCCATGGAGATTTAAAGTCTCAGAAACCCAAAGGGGGGAATTCTACTCTGCTCTATAGGGAGACCGTGAGTTGGAATCAACTCTATGGCCAGGGGTTGTAAGCTGAGACATGTGCTGTCAAACAGATAACTACTTGCTTGTGATCCGCTTCTTGCCAACTAGAAAATGAACTCCTCTTGTGAAGGGGTCATCTCAGTCATCGTTGCCTTCCTAAATCTAGCACAGGTACATGATGCTCTCAGTTTGACCTCCGAAAAGTGCTGAACTGTAATTGAACTGATCCAGTATGCTCTGATCATCTGCATGTTGGCCAACAGAGTTGCATGAAATTTGAAAACACCACCAGATGGCCATGGGGGGGGGGTTTGTGACCCCACCTTGCTTTTCCACTTAAACTAAAGCAGATCGTCAACCTGTCTTCCGTCACCAATGACAAACGACTGTTCCTCCACTGTCAGAATATGGCTTGGATATGCACAGGCACACGTACGTTTTTTTATTATACCACTTTCTCCAGTTCTCAGTCCCCATCTGTACCCTCAAAATCTCTCTTATTCTCATTCATGTTCTTCTGCTCATCCGTACCTCCGTTTCTCCCTATTTTTCTCCCCTCTGTCCCACCCAACACCATCACATCCTCTCACTTCCATACAATCATGTTTAAGTCCAGGCACTACCTTGAACACTGCTGGCTGATAGAGTGTGGGGGGAGGTCAGACTGCTGTCTGGCCCCACCACAGGGGTGGGCCTGCTCCCTGCTGTGGGGACAATGGACAGGCTCCTGTAGGTGGAGTTCACACCCTACCGATAATGGTCTCTCTCAGTGGAGCCAGGAACAAGTCAAACCAGCTCTGTGACATCCAAAGTTAGGCTGCCATGCTAATTCTAGGATCCGCCCATCTTGTCACATGTGTATCCCCCCAATCCTTCCTCTTCCTATTGCGTGTGTGTCCCTAGACCACCCCTCTCATTGCTGTGTGACCTATAGTGCAACCCCTTCCTGTGATGTATGTCTTTACCTGTAATCAGTGGGCTTGCATGCCCCAAAAGTTATATAGGCCTGGGTTAGCAAGAGAGAGCTCTCTCGCTGGTCTCTCTCCCCCCACCCCACCTCTCTCATAGGCTGCCTCTCCTCCCCTGTTTCCCTTTCCCCTTGTCCTCCTTCCCTTCCCCTCCTCTCCACGTGGACCACCAAGCGGGGCTGAGGTGAGCATGCTACCATGAAATGTGTCTGACTCCATTATTGTAATGTCTCTTCTATCGCTCGTGCTCTCGATGACTTTAATATAATATTTATATATCTCAACCATACAATTGTGCTCATTGAACCCATGATTAGTGGTGGAGGCTGGCTCCTCCCCACCTTATACCACAATAGAGCTGATGTCTTTGCATACCGAGGGCAGGCGTATCCATTTACAAGTGACACAGACTAGCAGTTCAGGAAAAGTATCATATGTGATGCACAGGGACAGAATGTTAACTTCTAAGCACTCACAGTGGGTTAGGTGTTGAGTTTGCTCAGCACAAGGTCATCAGCTCTAAACCACCTGTCACCCTGAAGGAGAAAGATGAGACTTTCTACTCCTGTAAAGAGCTGCCGTCTTAGAAACCCACCTATGCTGTCTTACACAGTTGCTACGAGTCAGATGGGACTCAGTAGCAGCGGGTTTGGTGCGTGTTTCCTCTTATTGTTTTGGTTTTTATGCAAGAATATATATCTATTGCCATCCATTTCTACAATGGGACAGCACTTGACCTTACAGCTCCAATGAGTACCATCAAGAAAAAGTGTTGATCGCGCTCCAAAACCCAGGAGAGTTCAAAAAGGTCCTTCAAAAACAAATGAACGAACAGCGATTCCAAGGCTCCCCTGGCACGCTATGGGTGCCCACAGGGTTAATAACAATGTCAATACAAAGAACTTCCAGGGAAGTGCAGAGGCAGCAGTGGTAACAAAACAGCCATCAGTCTTCTTCCCCTGCCTTGATGAAGGAAGGGAAGGATTGCGTTCAGCAGATGTTTAACAAGTGTGAGGACCAGCTTCCTCCCCAATATTTGCCTCAAAGACCTCTCACCTCCAGGGAAACAAAACTAGAGCTGGTCAAAAGCAGAAAAGAACAGGTTTTGCTTACTGAGTGCTCAGCTAGAAATTTTAAACTTAAACTTGAGCTAACGGTTCATAATTCCTAGAGAACCACCAAAAAAAAAAACAAACACAAATAAAAACTACCATCAAGGCAAGGCCAATGACAGAGTAGGACTGCCCCCAAGAGTTTCTGAGAGTGTAACTGATGATGGAGTAGAAAGTCCCGTCTTTCTCCTACAGAGCAGCTAGTGCCTTTGAACTGCTGACCTTTCGGCTGGCAGTCCAATGAATAACCACTAGGCCATGCGGGCTCCTAGAGAACTACAGGACCCATTGAAATTCTCTACCATCAGAAAAGACAAGGTGTTGCCAAGAGAGGCCACAGAAGGGCCCAAGAGTAAACCAATAGGACTTCTTTGAAAAATGGATTTCACTACTGTACTAGTAAATATTGTACAAACAGAATATTTCTCAGAAGCAAGGATGGAAAGACTTTGACTCACTTGCTTTGGGCATGTCATCAGGAAAGCCCAATTGCTTAAAAAAGGACATCTGTGTTTGGGACAGAATCAAGGACAACCCCTTAGGGAAACAGACTGACACCGTAGTCAGGACCATGGACCCAAACCTATCTGCAATCGTGAAGACGGGATAAAGCCGGGCAATGTTTTGTTCTGTCCTATGTAATGTCACCAGGACGCAACTGAGAAACAGAGGGCACATCAAACAGGAGCCTTAACAATACAAAGAAATAATAGCACAGAGCCATTCCAGACAGAGTTAACCTACAGAAGAGCCGCACACTGGAACACTATGCAGCACTGAAAAGGAACGAGAATCACCGCTATGAACACAGTGGCTTGAGCTCTGGCCTGTATTGTGAAGCGACGGCAATGAGACTCCTCTAGGGCCATGCTACCCCAATGCCATCTGATCTCGGGAGCCAAGCAGGGTTGAGCCTGAATACTGCTTGCATAAGAAAAGGGCAACTTGTGGAAAAGCAAATTACTAGAAAGGAAGCTGTAAATGTGTATATGTTTACAACAATGGTCTAAAAACAAAGAAATGTAAACTGCAGGATATTTACTTATCTATAGGACAGAGGGCCTCAAACGTGAAAGACAGGGATGCAATCTAACCTTCTCTGCCCCGGATACCCATCTCAGTGACCCAGTGCTGCCATCATCAACAACAACAACAACAACAATCCCAAAGGGGGTGGCTTTGGAAAATACAAATTTGCTTTCTCCCAGTCCAGGAAGTCAGAGTCAGAATTCAGGGTGGAACTATAGGGAGACGTCCTTCTTCATCTCTTTCGGCTTCTAGGAGCCTCCAGTCCTGGGTGCTCCTGGACCCTGGTTTGCAAAAGGCTATGGATAACTGAGACAGCCCCAAACCCACTTGCATTTAAAAACCATCAGCCACTGCCCGGGAGAAGCTTTCTATTCCCTTGAAGAGTTACTGTCTTAGAAACCCACATGAGCAGTTCTCTCCTGCCCTATAGGGGGGGGGTCTCTATGCATTGGAATCTACTGGATAGCAGTGAGGTTTAGAGATAATGGATCTAGGTTAACATCAGTGGCTGTTAATTTTGAAAATTTTAGTTTGAAAATTTCAGGTCAGCTTATATTCGAGTGTATATGCTATTTTAGCGCCCTCTTTAGTATGATATGTATTAATCTGGTAGGTGTGGTTCTGCCACTGTCGATGAACATTTCAGAAAGTTTTGCCTTATTAACAACTCCCATTGTTTGTGTAAATAGTGTCAAGTCACTGAAGAGCTTAATCTGAATAAGTCAACATTTCATATATTGCAGATTGTGCTCAGCCTGTCCATGGATAATTTTCTTTCCTCAACTGTGTTTTAAACTCTATACCATTGGCTAAATTAATGACACTGTCAACAGAATTACCTTATGCCCCAAGGAGATGATTAGCAATGTTATCTCACATGTCTCTAAAGTGAACTAGGGACCTATATAAACCATATAGATAGATATAGATAGATATAGATAGAGAGAGAGATATAGATATAGATCATGGGCACCCACTTAATTCTAGCACCAAAATAAGAGCAATTAGTTCTTATGACATCACCCTGCTTGATGCTTGCCCTCATGGAAAGATCACTGAAGATATGGGTGCTACAGCAGTGTGGCAAAGAAACTAGATGGTGCCCGGCTATCAGAAAGAATAAAGTTTGAGGTTTTAAAGACTTGTCTTTTAAAAAAGCGGTCATCTAAGTAAGGCATCAACTAAGTCCACATAGAAGAAATACACCAGTCAGTGTGACACAAGGATTATAAACAATATAATCCAAATCCAAAGGAGGGAGTAGTATCAGATCTTAAATTGTGGACCCTGGGTTTTCAGGAAGCTATGAATGACAATGAACGCCCAAAATGTATCTGCAAGGTCTATACAGAGCAAGCCTCTGGTGACTCCTCTCTGACTATAGCTGATGGGGGGGGGGGGGGGGAAGAGCTTTGTTAGCAGACAGAGAGCACTGTAAAGGCAACTATGGTAGATAGAGCTGGGTTAAAATGCAGTATCTTAAAACTGATGTTCCTTTGACAAGTTCAAAGTTGTTTCAGTTTAAAAAAAGAAAAGAAAAAGTGAAGGTAAAATACAAAAAGATTGAGCCGCTGGTAAATTCCCTCTGACCATCGACCAGGGGTATGAATAGTCTTGCTGTTATGCAGAGCACTGTGGAAAGTGGATCATGGCAGATGGAGTTAGGTTAAAATTTAATATCTTATCGTTTGATCTCCCTTTTGGCCAATTTTAAAGTTGTTCCAGTTTTTAATATTTCTTATTTTCTTTTGGAATGAAGGTTTTCCTCTGTTTTACTGTTATTGTTGCATTTGGTTGCTGTATGTTTTTCTGTATATGAAATCTGTGTTAGTCTGGGTAGGCTAGAGAAACAAATTCATGGAGACACTCATTTGTATGTAAGCGAGAGGTTTATATACAAGAGCAATTGAACATTGAGAAGCATCCCAGCCCAGTCCAGATCAAGTCCATCAGTCCGACATTAGCCATATGTCTGACAGCAATCCAGAAAGTCCTCTTCAGACTCATGAAACACATGCAATGAGGCCGAATGCAGGATGATCACAGCCCAGTGGGTAGAAAATCTTTGGGTTCAGTGGCATTATAAGCATCTCTGCCCTGGCAGGGGTCTCTATGTGGCTCCTCCAGTTTCAGAGGTCTTGTCAGCTGCAAGGTCTCCCAGGGAGTAGCAGAGAGAGGGAGGTGTCTCCAAGGAGGAAGTTCCAGACTTCCCAGAATTCTCAGGAGAAGGCCATGCCCACAGAAGTCTCATTGGCTATCCCCAGATTGACAGCCTAGACTCCACCCCTACACTCTTAATCCTTAAATTGACACCAAATGCAATACTCTCTGATAAGATAATATCACTATACCTATAAGGAAGACCAGTTGATTTCAACTATTATTTAATTGGATGTAGCAACAACTAAAGTGAACCGTGAAATATTGAATTCCACTAACTTCCAAAGTTTAAAATTGATTAAATATGCAATTAGAATGTATTGATAATTACTGGCACCTGGAATGTGAGAATAAGAAACAAAAAGAGGGATCGGTAGGTCAAAATATAATCTTGGTGACAGAAATGAAGCTTGAGAATCACATGGTGGAATTTTGAGAGACTGACGACTTCTTCGTTGCAAATGCCCTCCAACCGCACGAACAGCAACAGTACAAGTGGACCTCCAGAGGGGAGACACAGGAATCAAGTTGGCTGTGCTGGTAGGAAGAGATGGAGGTGAAGCTCATTATCAGCAGCCACAATAAGGCCAGGAGACACCTGTGGAACAGACTTAATTGTTGACATGCAAGTTCAAGTTAAAGCTGAAGAAAATTAACCAAGTCTCTAAGAGTCAAAATACAAACCTGAGCATTTTGCACCTGTGTCAGTAACCATTTCAAGAACAAACTTGCTGAACTGAACAATAACAACAATAATAACTAAAAACCAGACAAGTGGTGGTATGACATCAAAACCGTCAAACTTGAATAAGGTAAAATGTGGTAAGAGGCAGAAAAGATAAAAGTAGATGTGGGAAGAAACCCTGCACTTTGATTTTAAATGTGGAATAGCTAACGTAAATGGGAGACGTACTAAGGTGAAGAGAAGAGCAGAAAACTTCAAAGGGGAGCTCAAAAAGACAAAGTAAAACATTGTTATCAAATGTTCAAGACTTGGAGTTGGAAAACCAAAAGGAAATAACATACTCAACCTATCTTAAGCAGAAAAATGTAAGCCTCAAATTAAAATATTGAAGGGTTCTATGGGAAAAATACTGAACGCTGTAAGAAATAACCAAAAAGATGGAATACGCAAAGCCACTCTACCAAAAAGAATTTGGTCAACTTTCAACCATTTCAACAAGTCACCCATGATCAAGTATGGAAGGAAGCAGACCGAGCTGCGTAGAGGGCATTAGTGACGTCACTGGGGCTGATGGAATGTCAACTGGAATGTTTTCACCAATTGATGCAGCACTGGAAGCACTCACTAGTCGTTACCAATAAATTTGGAAGCTAAAGTCAGCAGTTCAAAACCACCAGTAGCTCCTAGGGAGAAAGATGAGGCTTTCTATTCCAGTAAGAATTATCATCTTGATCAACAACAAAGAATTACAATCTCAAAAGCTCACAGGGGCAATTCTATTCTGTCCCATAGGGTCACTATGAATCATAGCTGATTGAAGGGCAGTGAATTTGGGTGATGATGTTTTTGTTTTTAGTTTTGGCCAACCAACTGGATGAGATCCATATTTGTGCCCATTCCTAAGAAAGGTGACCCAACAGAGTGCTCAAATTATAAACTGTCATGAATATCACATGCAAGTAAAATTTTGATGAAGATCATTTAAAGTTGGCTGCCAGAGGGCGCTGCCAGAAATTCAACCTGGATTCAGGGGAGGGTGTGGAAGGAGGGGTAGTACTTCTGATGTTCATGGCGTCTTGGCTGAAAGCAGAGGATGTTAGAAAGACATTTGGTTGTGTCTTATTGCCTGTGGAAAGGCACTGAAGTGTGTGGAGCAAAGCAAACCGTGAATGGTACCGTAAAGAATGGGAATTCCAGAACACATCATTTATCTCGTGCATGACTTGTACACGGACCAAGAAGCAATGCTTTGAACAAAACAAGGAAGCATTGTCTGGTTTGAAATCAGGATAGATGTGTGCTGGGGTTGTATCCTTTCACCATACCTACTCAATTTGTATATTAAAGTTGTTAAGGATTTTTTTACTTTAGATCCATAATCACCACTCATGGAAGCAGCAGTCAAGGAAATCTCTTTATACTTTATAAGCGCATAATTATAATGGGCAAATTTGCTGCAAAATATTTCTTTAAAGTCTTAAAGAGCAAAAATGTCGCTTTGAAGACTAAGGTGTGTCTGAACCAAGCCATGATGTATTCAATCACATCATATGCCCGTGGATACTAGACAGTGAATCAGGAAGACTTCAGAAGAGGTGATGCTTCTGAATTACGGTGTTGGCAAGCGATACTGAGTGCAATGTGGACTTCCAGAAGAATAAACACATCTGTCTAGGATAATGCACAACCAGAATCCTCCTTAAAAGTGAGGATGACAGGACTTCATCTCACACGCTTGGGACATGTTATCATGAGAGGCCAGTCCCTGGAAAATGTGGTCCTGCTTGGTAGAGGATTAGCAAAAAAGAAGACCCTCAGCCAGGTGAGTTGACACATGCCTGCAACGAGCGGCTCAAATATAATCACAGTAGTGAGAATGGTGGGGGACCCAACAATGTTTAAGTCTGTGGTACTAGGGTCTCTGACGAGGCAGCACCCAACAGTAGCAAGAATAGGACTTAACTAGCAAATCCGGACTCTAGAAATTACATGTGGCTCACATTACATTTCGATGGGACAGCGCTGCTCTCGAGCTTCAAACCAACCCAGCATACGAAAAGACAAATGGCCTGTTTGGTTTTTCCCCCCAGCAAACCAATTGTCGGGGGCGTGGGAAATAAGGGAGGAAAAATCTACTGATTTGTATACTTAAGAAACCTCTTAACCAAATGATTTGGGACCCTGTTGAATTATGACTCAACCCTACAAATGTTTTAAAAACAAGACATTTATGAGATCATTAAGGAACTTTAAAACCCTCTTGGTAGTTGATGATATTTAGGAATTGCTTCAACTATTTAGATATGCTACTCGTTTTATAGTTATCTTGGTTTGTTGTTAAATTTTTATCAGTAATTCGGTGAAGATGCACATTCAACGATGAAAGCACATTGTTCATCTTTGTCACTGCAGCCCCTCCATGTAAAATCAGCCAGCCTGCTGCGTCTGTATTTCCTGCCTCCACGGCTCCTTTTACCCCCTGACCCTGCTTAACTTCTCCCTTGGGTAGGAACGATGCTGGCCCTCGTTCTCACATGGTCAATCGTTCTAAAATGCACACAACTCACTACTGTTCTTGTTCCCCTTGTTGACCGGCCCCCTTGTTTGACTGAAAATCGGACCACAGGGGGGCCTTCGGTTCCACGCCAGAAGGCTAACCAAGGGCCAGAGCCTTTCGGGTTCCCCGGTCTCTCTCTAAGCAGTCAGCTTGATCCCTTTTGTTACTTTGAGTCTCGGTCCACCACTTTCCTTCCACTCGGTTCAGAACCAGCCAATGTGATCCCTTCCAGGTAGCGGGAGCCTTCTAGTTCTGGTCTCGGGGTTGTACCGATGGATGTTTGGGTGTCTGTAAGTCTACGGAACTAATCTTTTCCACATGCCTTTGATGTACATCGTGGTTCTTTCCTCTAGCTAGGGAGAGGCCCCCTTGGAAGGCTGCTCACAAGCTTGAGGCGCCAGTCAGGACTCACCAGCGTAGGACATGGACTTGCGGACAATGTTAGTCCAAAGAAGAGGGAGGTTAGCATAACATGATGCTGGGAGGAGTGCGCAAGGTAAAGTCAACATGGGGTCACTACGATCACCCACCCAATCCTCCAATAACAGTGATCCGCACAGACAGACGTTTGGGAAGGAGAATGGAAGCATACTCGCACATATCTGTAAGTCTCGCAGAGACTCTTTGAATCTGTGTGGTTACCTTGGGTGCAACTATATCTATAAATGTGATGGGACATACAGGGAAAAGTTATGAACACTTCTTCGACATAAACAAAGACCTCAAGGGAATGGTTATTTTTTTAAAAGCATTCTATCTTTCAGAGCTGCATGACAAAATAATACGACGTCTTAGATTTGCTTTACAATCATTCCAAAGGAGAAGGAGAAGTGGGTGGCCTGGATAACAGAACTGTCCTGATTCTGTAACTTTTCAAGCTGAGCGACGTGCCTGTGAAGTTTCCCTGCACTCTTGTCTCCACCATTTGTGTGCACATGTGTGCTTCCCCATAAGGCAAGTACTCGAGAGCCTTCAAAACTCAGCTTGTATGTTGTTACCAATAATAGCCAGCCCTTGTTAAGAGTTATCTTCAAAGCTAACGGTGATACATATATTAGTAATATCATGCTCACAATGACTCTCTGAGGTATGCGCTTTTACGGCCTCCTTAAGTCCGAGGAAAAAAAATTTAAAAGTTAAAACAAACAAACAGAACCCAGCAGTATGAAATGTTACAGATGACCTTAGAGCCTAGTTCTTCAATCTGACTCCCGACTCCCAGCGCCGGGTGAGAAAACAGAAGCCACTTTACATCCCCCAGGAATGTTGTTATTGACAGCTGCCATTGGGACCCTTCTACTCCAGTGACCTGATGGGCAGCAGAATGACCCACGCCCCATTCGGTACCCTCCTCCTCCTCCTCCTCCTCCTCCTCCTCATAGTTCCTCGGTGTCAGCCTTCTAACCCAATACAAGGAACCCTGGTGGTGTAGTGGTTACATGTTAAAGAGCTAACCACAAGATTAGCCGTTCAAAGTCACAGCCTCTGCAAGGGAGAAAGACGGGCTGTCTACTCTGGTGAAGAGTTAGTCTCTGAAAGTCAAAGGGGCAGTTCGACCTCCTTTTTGAGGGTTGCCATGAGTTGGCATGGACTTGAGGGCAGTGAGTTTGACATTTTGGAGCCCAATACGAACAAAAGGATATTTTAAAGAAGGCAGGGAGCAGAATCGCCAGGAGACAAATAGCCAACACATTTTCAACATTGAGAGATTTGTTGGTGAACCACCTACGAATGTGTTGAAAGCTCACGAAGAGTGAAGGAAAGATGGAGCTGGAGCCACTAAAAGAGATACATCAGAAATCAGAATTCTGTCAACACTTTGGACTGGTCCCTACAGCCCATGTTCCTTCCGATGGGCTGGAGGTTCTGGCCCCTTTGCTGTCTGTGAGAGCTGCCCCTCCGCTCTCCTCCCCGCCCCCCTCACCCCCTGCAGACACTTAGCAGGAACCACTGTGAGTGCCTCTGCCCAGAGCAGGAAGAAAGGCCTGTTTCCTTCTCCCACGTCCCAGTCTCTCCATCTCCCTGTTGCTCTTCCCAACCTTCCAACGCCTGTGAAAACAGCTCTCCATAGGAATCACTCCATGTGTAGATGGCGTAAAGCGCTTTCTATCCAGTCCGACTTACAACACTTAAAAAGAGAGTGGCAGGTAGAGGGATCTAGAAGGTGCCACTTGCAGACTTTTGGTTACAAGACAGAAAACTTTGGAAAGCAGGAATGGAGAGAAGTCCCGAGAGATGCGTGCCCAGCACACCGCCAGGCTGCCCTTTTCGCTGAGTGATTTAGAAAATCATGTGCAGTGTTTATTTTTCCTTCTTAGAGCCACCATCGGAGCTGCTCCATGGCCATTAAGCACTTGAAACACGGCTATAATTGCAATTATATTGTGCTGAGACGTGCTAGCATTGTCAAATGCGTACCAGGGTGCAAAGACTTCGTTCCAAAAGAAAGAAACAATGTAAACTATCTCAGTATTTTTAAATATTAAGAACAAATTGAAATGATAATACTTTTGATATTGCTGTTAAATAAAACATTTATTAAAATTAGTTCCAAATGTTTCTTTTTTAATTTTTGAAGGTGGCTAATAGAAATTTAAGAACAGCAAGTGTGGGTGATCTTGTGGCTCCCACTTATTAAAAGTGATTTTATACAGCTGTAATTCACCTATCACACAAGCCGACGGTTCAACCACATTAAGAAAGGTTGTGCAACCTTGTGCCCTTCTTGTGCCCTTGGAATTGTCTCCTCATTTTCCCCGCCCTCCCTTTCCGTGCCCCCAGGAAGTTAAGAATCCAATTGCTGTCTTCATATATCTATCCATGCTGACTTCCATATACAGGAAAACATACAGAATAAAGGCAAAACGACACCCCCAAATAACCCAGAAACAATGACCACATAAAGCAGAAAACAATCTCAATAGAAAAGAAAGCAGGGACGATTTAACAGTTAGAATACATTCAGAATGGCTTAAAAGGAGATCTAAGGACAAAGTGTTATACACCAGCCTAACTTCAGCTGCTGAAATCCACTTTACACTCTAATATCAGGGCTGTTCACAGTCCTAGTCTATGGGCAGTGGGGATTCGCAGGGGGACTCAATCCACATAGGGACTAGAGGAAAGAACTAGGAGGGAAAGGGTAGTCATAGAGATTTAAATACAGTCATATAAAGATGTAAATATATTTATAAACAACAAGGGGGAAATAGCTCTATGTACATATATTTATAGGTTGAGTATTAAGAAAACAGATGGACAGTGGGCCCCTGCGCAAGTACTCCCTCAACACAAGAACACTTTCTTCTAACAATTCGGCAGTCTGAGATGCTCACCTGCCTGGCACGATCACTGAAGAAAATGGGTACACAAGAAAATATGGTGAAGAAAGCCGATGGTGCCTGGTTATCAAAATATATAGTATCTGAAGTCTTAAAGGCCTGAAGATAAACAAGCAGCCATCTAGCTGAGAAACAACAAAGCCCACATGGAAGAAGCACACCAACCTGTGAGATCACAAGCCATCAAAGGGATCAGGTATCAACAAGCATCAAAGACCAAAAAAAAAAAAAAAATCATAGTATTGTGAATAGAGGGAGTGCAGAGTGGGGACTCAGGGCCTATCTAGGAGAAATTGGACATCCCCTTGCAGAAGGGCTGCATGGAGGAGATGAGCCAGTCAGGGTGCAGTGTTGTAACAATGAAATATACAATTTTCCTCTAGTTCTTGAATGCTATCCGCCCCACTATCATGATCCCAATTCTACCTTACATCTCCGATTGAACTGGAGGATGTAGACTGGGACAGATAGGAACTGGAAACACAGGGAATCCAGGACAGATGAACCCCTCAGGACCAGTGGTGAGAGTGGTGATATCAGGATGGTGAAGGAAAAAGGGGGGGAAGATTACAACGTCTACATATAACCTCCTCCCTGGGGGGGACAGACAGCAGAGAAGTGGGTGAAGGGAGACATCGGACGGTGTAAGATATGAAAAAATAATAATAATTTATAAATTATCAAGGGTTCAGGGGGGGAGCAGAGAGGGAGGGGCAAAAGTGGGGAACTGATACCAAGGGCTCAAGTAGACAGCAGGTATTTTGAGAATGATGATGGCAACATATGTACGAATGTGCTGGACACGATGGATGGATGGATTGTGATAAGAGTTGTATGAGCCCCCAGTAAAATGATTTTTTTTTTAATATACACAGAGCAATGACCCCAGGGAATACCAAAAATAGACTTTGGGGCCAGGGCTTGGCGTCCCATCACATTCTACCGGAAAACACTCCTACAGGCCAACAAACAAGTCTTTGAACTAAAAGCTTTTCTTTGTTGTTGTTGTGTTTTGTTTGTCATTGGTTTGTTGGTGTTATTATTGTTTTGTTTTCTTTTGTTGCTTGGTTTTGCTCTGTCTTGTTTTTGTGCACATTATTATCTCCACAGGTCTGTCTAAATAAGACAGGCTGGATGAACAATCTGGAGGAGAAAACAACAGGACCAACAGTTCTGGGGGGACATGGGAGAGGGGTAGGTGGGGGGAAAGGAAGTGGTGTTAACAAACCCAGGGACAAGGGACCAACAAGTGATCCAAATTGGTGATGAGGAGTGTGTAGGAGGTCTGGTAGGGCATGACCAAGGGTAATGTAACCGAGAGGAATTACTGAAACCCAAATGAAGGCTGAACATGATAGTGGGACAAGAGGAAAGTAAAATGAAATAGAGGAAAGAACTAGGAGGCAAAGGGCTTATATAGAGTTCTAAATAAAGGAATGAACATATATAAATATATTTATAAATGAGGATGTAGAAATAGGATGTGCATATATGTATAGGTTTAGTATTAAGGTAGCAGATGGACATTGGGCCTCCACTCAAGTACTCCCTCAATGCAAGAATACTTTGTTCTATTAAAATGGCATTCCATGATGCTCATCTTCCCAACACAATCACTGAAGACAAAGCAGGTGTATAGGCAAATGTGGTGAAGAAAGCTGATGGTGCCCGGCTATCAAAAGATATAGTGTCTGGGGTCTTAAAGGCTTGAAGGTAAACAAGCAGCCATCTAGCTCAGAAGCAACAAAGCCCACATGGAAGAAGTACACCAGCCTGTGCGATCACGAGGTGTCAAAGGGATGAGGTTATCAGGCATCAAAGAACAAAAAATCATATCATTGTCAATAAGCGGGAGTGTGCGGGGTGGGGACCCAAAACCCATCTGTAGGCAACTGGGCACCCCCTTACAGAAGTGTTTCAGGGAGGAGACGAGCCAGTCAGGGTGTGATGTAGCAACGATGAAACACAACTTTTCTCTAGTTCTTAAATGTTTACCCCCTCCCCGCTCCCCCACTATTATGATCCCAATTCTACCTTGCAAGTCTGGCTAGATCAGAGGATGTACACTGGTACAGATAGGAACTGGAAACACAGGGAATCCAGGGTGGATGATCCCTTTCAGGACCAGTGCTGAGAGTGGCGATACTGGGAGGGTGGAGGGAGGATGGGGTGGAAAGGGGGAACTGATCACAAGGATCTACATATAACCTCCTCCCTGGGGAATGGGCAATGGAAAAGTGGGTGGAGGGAGACGCCGGAGAGTGTAAGATACGACAAAATAATAATTTATAAATTATCAAGGGTTCATGAAGGAGATGGGAAGCGGGGAGGGAGGAGGAATATGAGGAGCTGATGCCAGGGGCTTAAGTGGAGAGCAAATGTTTTGAGAATGATGAGGACAATGAATACACAGATGTGCTTTACACAATTGATGTATATATGGATTGTGATAAGAGTTGTATGGGCCCCTAATAAAATGATTTTTTAAAAAGACACTGAGATAGTTGTAGTTGAAATAGAAAATAAGGGTCTCAAAGAAAATAGAGTCTGTAGTGCCTCTGTAGGGAGAAAAGAACAATGGGGAGTGAGGGGCGAGACAGTGTGGTAGAACTGGCTCTGGGTCCGGAGCTGTGTAATATCTGTCATTTCAAGTCCCTGCACAGCAGCTTCCACCCTAGCAATATGAGGTTGCTAACTCCAGCTAAGCACCTCACCTCCTCAGAATACAGGCAATCCTCAGGCTACAAGGGATCCCACTCAGAGTGTGTCCTGTGGCATAGTAGTTATGCGTTGGGCTGCTAATCGGAAGGGCAGCAGTTCAAAACTACCAGCCACTCCACAGGAGAAAAATAAGGCTTTCTACTCCCAAAGTGAGCTACAGTCTCGGAAACCCACAGGGGCAGTTCTGCTCTGTCCTAGTCGGAACTGACTCAAGGGCAGTGAGGTAAGTTGAGGCAGATGCAAATGGTTACTCTGTAGCCTTATTTTAGTGTGAGAAAAGACATCAAGCCTTTTCAATGATTTAAAAGCTACACGTGGGTGTGAGCAAATGCAGGTGAGTGTGATGAGGCATTTGTTACCAATGGAACTTAGTTCAATCATTTCCAAGTGAAGACGGAGTGACAGGATATGAAAGACCAGGCGGAGTTGGCCCTACCTTTGCAACTTTGAAGCCAGGGGACTCCTTGTACGAAGGATGACTGTCCTTAACACAGAGTTTCACACTGGTTGACTGCAATTCAGCCCTCTGCTGAGACCTTCATTGCCACGCCAGGTATATGTAATCAGACTCTACAGTCGAACAAGACCACCAGGTGCCTGGATTCCTCTAGCGCTCCATGTGGCTACACACCACACATGAGAATCCCAGGGGCTCTCGTGACATGGCAGATTCTAGCTTCATGAGTAAGCGCGGTGTTCCACAGGGTTTCCCAGGCCCGGATCTTCCCGAGGCCAATCGCCAGCCCTTTCTTCCGAGGCAGGTCTAAGCAGATGCACACTTCCAGCCTCCCGGTTAGCAGCCCAGCACATTAACTATTTGCACTACCTGGGGGCGCTCTACAATAACGCGTCCCAAAAGATACTTCCTCATTTTCTTTTAACTTTAACAGTTCTATTGATACTTAATCCACATATCACACAATTCAGTGGTTCAATCATATCGAGAAGAGTTGTCCAATCATTACCACAATCAATTTTAGAATGCTTTCTCCCCACCCCACCCCCAAACTTCCCCATGGCCTCGTCTTCTTAATCGCTCTCAAGGGCACACACACAGGAAACACTCGTTCTAACTCAGTCGTGTGTTTCTCTCACAGCAGTGTGGATGGAACGATGTCAAGATAGCCCAGCTACATGATGGGTTAGCTACTTTTTTTTCCCCAGCTAACCCAGAAACCTAAATGCCACATAGAACACTATTTCTTTATGAAAAAATCTTTTTCCCATTACCAACCAGTGGCCTTAAAAACCACTTTGTCTGAGACCAGGCTGATTGGCTGGACAGAGACGAGTGGGTCCTCAAAACTATGGCCCTCAGTCACCCTTCAATTCTGGAAGTGACACCCCTACCTCAACCCCGCCCTGTGTTAGAATAATCGATCATTTGCATGCAAAAGGGCAGCATTTACCCACAGACAGATTTCAGAAGCTTGGGACAGAAGGAAGCATTGGGAGAAACGTGGGATTGGGATGGTACGTTGAGGGTTTGCAATGGATGAACTGAATCAAACTGCGTGCTAATTGTGAAATGTGAAACTATGCCATGCTCTGTAACCCTTCACCTAATTCACTGTTTTACAAAAGCTTTAAAATTGAGGGGGGGGAACACAAAAAAACACCAACTTTTGTCAAATAATCTGCAAATAAAAGTGAAGGTTACCTCAAATTAATCCCAAGTACTTCGTGGTTGGATTTTAGGACTCAAAATCCTTCACATCTGATACCTAGCAAAGACTCTAGCGTCTGCCCTACCACCTTTTCCTTTCTCAAGGAGCCAGCAGAAGGGCACTGTGGGAGTTTTATAATGTGTTGTCAATTTGAGACTTAATAGGTCGAGTCTAGCCTGTCAATCAGGAGGTAGCTTGATGACCTCATTTGGAGGTGCTAAGGTGAAAACTAGCTCGCTGGAGGCCGGACACATGCCTATGAGCCGTGCTTGCAGACATGGAGCTACCCTAGAGCCCTGGAGCTGAAGGAGCCACATGGAGACCCATGTCAGGGCTCAGATACCTCTACCGCCACTGGATCCACAAAACTTTCCACCCACCGGCCTGTGATCTTCCTGCATTTGGTATCATTGCATGTGTTGCAATGTGTGAGTCTGAGGAGGAATTTGTAGATTGGTATAGGACATATGGGCTAATATCAGATTTATGGACTTGATCTGGACTGGGTTGGGATGTTTTCTCAAGGTTCAATTGCTCTTGTATATAAATCTCTTTCCTATTCTTGTATGAATGTCTCTGAATTTGTTTCTCTAGTCTACCCAGACTAACACAGGCACCCTGGTAGGCTGTGTTACTGGTAGGCACTGCCTGGGAGAAAGTCAGAACAGACCCACCACACATCCTTCCTCCTCACCAACTCTTCCCCAAGACTCATGGCCTGAATAGGCCTGTCCTGAGATTATATGTCTAGTGGGACTGGGTCACTGTGGGAAAGGTGCTGGGCAAAGCATCAACACCAGGGTGATTCAGGAGGACCAGCTAGGTGATCACTTATTCACTCACTCACTCACTCACTCACTCACTCACTCACTCACTCACTCACTCACTATTGAGTCAATTCTGATTCACAGTGACCCTATAGGGCAGGGGAGAACTGCCCCTGTGAGTTTCCAAAACTAACTCTTTTTTTAAAATCATTTTACTGGGGTTCATATAGCTCTTATCACAATACATACATACATACATTGTGTCAAACACATTTGTACACTTGTTGCCATCATCATTCTTAAAACATTTTCTTTCTACTTGAGCCCTCATTGGTATCAGCTCCTCATTTTTCCCTCCCTCCCCACCCTTCTTCCCTCGTGAATCCTTAATAATCTATAAATTACTATTTTTTCATGTCTTACATTGACCAATGTCTCCCTTCACCCACTTTTCTGTTGTCTGTCCCCAAAGGAGGGGGTTATATGTAGGTCGTTGTGATTGGTTCCCCCTTTCTCCCTCCACCTTCCTCCTGGTATCGCTACTCTCATTATTGGTCCTGAGCAGGTTAACTATCCTGGAGTGCCTGTTTCCAGCTCTTATCTGTATCTGTGTGCATGCTCTGATCTAGCCAGACTTGTAAGGTAGAATTGGGATCATGATGTGGGGGGGGGGGGGCGTGGGGGAGAGCATTAAAGAACTAGAGGAAAGTTGTATGTCTCATTGGTGCTATACCCTGACTGACTCATCTCTTCCTTGTGACCCTTCTAGAATGGGATGTCCAATTGTCTTTGGGTCTCCACTCTGCACTCCCCAATTCACGTTCATACGATTTTTTGTTCTGGGTCTTAGATGCCTGATACCTGATGCCATTGATACCTCACGATCACACAGGCTAGTGTGCTTCTTCCATGTGGACTTTGCTGCTTCTCAGCTAGATGGCCACTTGTTTGTCTTCAAGCCTTTAAGACCCCAGATGTTATATCTTTTGATAGTCGAGCACCATCAGCTTTCAAAATGAACTCTTTACTGGAGTAGAAAGCCTCGTCTTTCTCCCTCATAGCTGGCTGGTGGTTTTAAACTTCTGCCCTTGTGGTTAGCAGCTCAATTCATAACCACTACACCACCAGGGCCCTGCCAGTTGGGTGATGGTTTCCTAGAATCGGCTTTGCAGTCTAGGCCTCATGGGTTCAGGAAGAGAGTGAGAAGCATCCTGCACGCTTGTCCTGCCTCCTGTACCAACCACACTTTGCAGTTCAGGGCTGCTGTGTTCCACACATGCACAAGGCAGGCCTGGGAAACCACCATGCAGATGATCAGCCAGGTGATGCCTAGCCGCTGGCAAAGCCAATGCTTTGCTCTGTTCCTTCTTTAAGAGACCATCAGCCTTTGAATCATCACTCCTCAGGGAACATTCAAGGAGAGAAAAATCATCTTCCCGGAAGTCCCTAACCGGTCAGAACCTTGAGTGGGCCTGACTTGGACCCTGACCTGGACTGCCACTTTAGACCCAAGATCTAGTGGGTGAGGCAAGAGCAGTTGGTGCAGCAGAGGTGCCAATACTGTGACCAGGGCTGGCATGCAATGGTGGGAACAAGGCATTTCCTTCCAGCTAAGACTCAGCTCAAAACACTATTGAGCTTTCTCGAGCATCAACTGGGAGAATGGCTTCAGCTTTTGCTAGGGTACTGTGGCAGTTACATAACCTCCTGTCAAGTTGAACAAAGGGGTGGAGTCTAGCTTGTCAATCAAGTCATAGCCAATCATGCCTCTGTGTGGGCATGACCTTCTCCTGAGGATTCTGGGAACTTCTTCTTCCTCCCTGAAGATGGGACACATTCTCTCTGCGTTCCCTTTCCTGCTGTTGAGACAATCAGAGAGATGGGAGGAGACACGTGGAGAGCCGCGCCAGCACTGAGATTCTTCCACTGCCCCTATATCCACCAGACCTTCTCCCCACTGGCCTGTGATCTTTCTGCATTCAGCATCATTGCATGTGCTGTGTGAGTGTAAAGAGGAATAAATGGATTCGTGTAGAATATATAAGCTAATATCAGGCTTATGGATTTGATCTGGACTGGCTGGTATGTTTTCTCCATATACAATTGCTCTTTGATATAAAGCTCTTTCTTATACACATATGAGAGTCTATGAATTTGTTTCTTTAGTCTACCCAGACTAACACAGGTACCCTGTTTCAGAACCACTGATGAGTGTTTGCAGTGGAAAATGAGGACAAGTCCAATATGGCTGTGAAGTCATGGATGGCCTTCCTCACTGGATACTTTTGTCTCCAATTAGCCACTGCTCTTGTTTGATGCTTCCTCTACATGAACGTTGGAGTGGAAAAAAGACCTACCTACCCTGAGCTCCAACAATTCCAGAATTTTAATCTTACTTGTGATTCTAATGTCTGTCTGTCTCTCTCTCTCTCTCTCTCTCTCTCTCTCTCTCTCTCTCTCTCTCTCTCTCTCTCTCTCTCTCTCATACACACACACACACATATTTCCCTGTGTGATAGGTTAAAAGGTCGTCTTATAAAAATTTTCCACAGTTCAGGGCCTCCTCTCAGTTTTGTGACTCACAGAGGGAACTGAGCTTGGTGAATCATGCTCCTTCCTATAGGAGAGAAAACAGTCCTCAGATTCACAGCGCATCATAGCTGACAGCGTCGGAGATGCTGTCAATACAAAAACCAAGAGAGCTCACAGAGAATGATTTCAAGACCAATTGCAGGCCAAGGCTTCGGGTTCCAGATTGCCACCAGGAAAGAATCCCACCCGGAGATCACCCCAGGGGCCCTCTGTTTAAATTCTGCCCTGTGCCATGCCCGCAGTCAGAGAACCCACCCCTTCAGCCAGCTGGCAAGGAGAGTCAGGATGGAGCAGGAATGAAGATGAAGATGCCTTCAGTGTGATTTAGCGGTCTCCGAAGGATGACCCCTGTTTAAATATCCGTCATCATCACTAAGCCAACTCCGAAAACATCGATCATTAATCAAGCATCGTTTTCAAATGCCGTGGTTTCAGACAGTCATCCCCCTGCCAGTCTCACTGTGGAGTGGATCCACACTGGGTCAGCGTGAGCCATGCTGAGCCTCTTTTCACACTTGTTGCAGCGAGCTTATTCAGGTTGCCCTTCTACAGTTTCCACTCTGCCCTGGAAAAACCTCACCCAGTGGGCACTCTTGGCCCCTGGTTTCTAGAGGCGTTTGGTCAATGGGGGTGGATCAATGGCATAGAGATGTTAACGCTCTGGGCTCCCTGCCTGCCCAGTCATGGCACTGAGTCACTGCCTCTCTTCGTAAGACCACAGTGGATGACTTCTGTCCTGCAGTTTCTCATTTCCTGTGACACCCTTCCTCTTGCCTCCTCTAAAATGTGTATAGCTCCCTCTTTTTCTCTAGTCCACGGTGCTTCACCTTCCATGTTGGTTCTCTTTCATCCCATCAGTGAAAATGGTCTCTTTATTAAATTATATGCAGCTATCCCTTTTTGAAGGGATACCTTCACTGGTACTGTCAGATAAACATGGAACTGCTAACTCCAAGGTTGGTGGTTCAAACCCACCAGCTGCTCCCAGAGGGAACAATGAGGCTAAGTGTTCCCATAAAGATGTACAGCCTTAGAAATCCTATATGGCATTTCTAGGAGCCAAAATTGATTCGGTGGTAGTGGGATTTTTTTTATTATAGTCTTTGGAGGAATCCCTGGGTGAAACAAATGGTTACAGGCTGGACAACAAACTGAGAGGTTGGCAGTTCACACCTACCCAGAGGCATCTCAGAAAAGGCCTGTGATCTGAGTCTGAAAGGTCACAGCCATGAAAGTCTAGGGAACAGGACAACCCTGCAACACGGGAGTGGGGGGAGGGGGTCCCCAAGGGTCACAATGTCTGCATGGCATAGGTATACATACCCTTTTGAATGTGCAATCTCTTTCCATGTGCCATCTGGCCAGGGTGGCAGGGAAGTTTTCTGGGTTGTTCTTGCCTCACCCTAGCTTCTAATCTGGTCACGTGAGCTCTTCAAACTCAGCAGAGATCCCCCAAACAAAACACAGAGGAAACAGCTTCTGCTTCCCAGTCAAAGCTTCACCCTAGCGCACCACTCGTGGCCTTTGCAGAAACGCCTTGAGTTTAGATTTGCCTTGCCCACCTGGCCCCCAGGGACACACCTGCTCCTCCCCAGAGGTTCTAGTGCTCCTGACTCTGCAAACCGTCTCACCAACCAGCTCTGGGCCTTGCTGACTCTGGGCCTGAGCTCAGGGCCAGCCCAGTCCTGCAGGATGTGCCCTGCGCTGGCCATCAAGCCTTGTCCTCTGGCAGCCTGAGGCCCGCCTGGGGTCACCCTGCCATCCACCACATTCCTTTCGTCTGAGGACTTCTTGCACAATAAGGTCAGTTGGGAGAATGAGTGTGAAATTTGGTTAGCGTTCACTCCAAAGGAAAGCAGCACTCTGGAAAACATGCTCCCTGGCTGTAATGAAGGAGTTGGAAGAAGGAAGAGGGACTAAACTGGGGTGAAAAATGCAAAGGCAGAAGGGAAGTGTGGGCTTTACCAAGTCAACATGTAGGATTCGCCTGGGTTTACCAAACTTCCTGCTCCATTTTAAAATGAAAAGGTAAAATAAAATAAGAACACTCTAAAAGACCAACAAAACGCGATGCCCTGGGCAGTGACTATGTGCCACCACCACCCCGTGCCCAGCCCCTGTTGTAACCTCCTCCTTGCCTTGCAATGCCCCATCATTCAGGACGGAGCCCTGGTGAGGGGTGGTGATGGCAAATGAAGCCGTCAGGACCTGGAGGCCACCTCAAGACCCCACTGTCTGCCGGACCCCCACTCAAAGACTTCCCAGCCACTGGCTGTCAGCCTTGGAGGCTGAGCTTGATATCATCAACAGACAGCAGGTTCCCCATACCAAAGCAGCGCTAAGGCGAAGCCCAGAGGCATGACGGTTACGGATGCTGAATCACAGTGCGCCTCTCTGCGACTGGGCAGAAGCGTCCCCAGGTTTTCCCAAGGCCGTAACCTTGGTGAGAGCAGATCGCCACATCTTTTCCCCAACAGAGTTGCTGGGGGACTCAAATGGCCAACCTGTAGGGTAAAGGGGAGCGACTTTACCGGTGCACCACCAGGGTTCCTTCAGGGCTATGATTCGAACTCCAAATCTAAGCAAGGCTAGCTATGCCTGCCTGAGCTGGTGAACAGACAACTCACTGCCATGGGGCCAATCCTACGGGACAGGGTAGAACTGCCACTGTGGGCTTCCAAGCCGGTAACGTGTAACTGGAGTAGAAAGCCTCGTCTTTCTCCTGAAGAGCAGCTGGTGGTTGGCAGCTCAGCATGGAACCACTCTGCGACCGGGGCTCCTGGTGAAGAGACAGGTCAGACTAAATCCGAGGCTCCAGAGGCTGGGCACAGCCTCCCTGGGGCTCTGCAGCACACGAAACTTGAGAAGAGCCAAGTTGGACAGCAAGCAGAAATGACTTTTCTGAAAGAGCTCCACGCCTTCCCCCAAGAAAGCCTCATTAATCATTCACCATCAGGTCAGAAAAATGTCCATTTGTTTTCCCTTGATCTAGACAACTCTTGGTTACGCTGGTTGGCTCTGGAAAGCCATCGTGTGGGATATGGAGGAGTCCTTCACAATGGATTGAGGCACAGCCTTTCACAAGGGACTTTCTCTCTTCCCTACGCTCTGCTTGTGAAACTTGGTGGCCACTCTGAGTCGCTGCCACCTGCAGCAGTGTAGGACACAAGTACTGCCTGAGTGAGTAAACTGAGGACAGGGAATGGAAGAGACAGGGCAAGCTGGCAATGTTGCCTCTCATTACAAAGGTGTTTGGGGATGACAACCTCCTGGAGCCCTGGCGCCGTCTGGTGAATATTGGATGGCTAAGTAAGTGGTAGAGAGTCCAAACTCACTAGCCAGTTCCTCAGGCGAAAGATGAAGCTGTCTGCTCCCAGAAGATTGACAGCCTCACAAGCCCTATGTAAATGTTGCCATGAGTCGGAACAGACTTGATGGCAGTGAGTTTGGGTTTGGTGCCTGATTGGGTCACCATGGGTCAAAATCGGCTCTGGGGAGTGGAGGGGATGAGGTGCCTCCTCGACAGAACAGGGGCTCTATCCTGAGAACTGTACAAGCGAAGGCCTCACTCCCTAGTGCCAGCGCCTTTCAAGCAGGCACAGGTGCTACGAGAAAGGAGGACTTGTAAGAATCCCTGATTCTTCCCAGGGAGAGGTTCAATCATCTCCTCCGGGGGTTTCTGCACGAGGATTACAAAACTGGCTGAGGCCCAGCAGTGAGCCGTCTGCAGGGTTGTCATGTTGGAGCGCTATTTATAAAAAGGCAAGCAAGAGGGAGACAAATTGCTAGGACGTTGCATTTTTACAGCAATTGGGAGACAAATCTAAACTTCTTACCAGAAATGGAAACCCCTGTGATATCACTGCACTGCATATGAATTATTAATACCGAGCATCTTTCTTTCTTTGCAAATTAGGTATGCAGAAAGGTGCCTGTTGACATCATTCTTGACATCATAATGCTTCATCATTCTGAAAGCTGAGCGAGATGAATTGCTGCTGGAAAAGAGAGAGAGAGAGACCGGTCGCACAGTTTTGCACACTGGGGAATACCAGCCACCAAGTGGATAATGAGAATCCAGTTTCTAATTGATGGACAGAGAGGGAAAGGACAAAAATGTAATACTATTACTGCCCAGTCCCCACTGTAAACAGGGCCAAATGGTAAAGATTGTGATTTGGGGCCCTGATTACTTCAGAAATGGGGGTGGAGGTGGGAGGGGGGAGTAACCATCTCAAAAATCTTAAGGGAGAAGGATGTTTGCCTTGACCAAAGAAAGTGGTGTTTTTATGAAACAGTCTCAAACCTTAAGACGGCCGACTGCGATACTGGCTCACAGGTCCTAAAAGGATAGGTGATCTATTTCAAGCAATTCTGCGCCAATAATTCTGTACGGTTTGTACAGATAGTGTTTCTGGACTCAAATTTCATTTCAAATGTATAGTTCCCGAGCTCTGCCCTAGGCAAACTTAGTGTTCAGTCATTGAAGCAACCATTTTATTTCAGCCTACCTCGTAATGAGATGGAATGGATTATATTCTCGTTTGGAAGCCTTGTTGGTAAAACAAAGTGAGTAGGATTCCTACCCAGGTCAAGCCTTTGAACACTTAAGCCAAGTAGGGATGAGATTTATGCAAAGTTTATACTAGCTGCTAATAATTGGGACTCATTTTCCCTCCAGTTTTAACTCCATTTGGTCTCTAAATAGCCTCTTGAGGGAAGTACTAAAACACAGAGAATAGGTTCATTCATTACTCTTTCCTTCTTCAGCCAAGTGCGCACTAAGTAGCCAGAACTGCCAGGTACTAAATCGGGGCTCTTGCTACTCTGAAAGGCAAAAAATACACAAGATCTCTTGACCGACCAAAAACAGCACCACAGAGTTCATGAGCTGTAACCATTCTGAACTACCGCCTCAGGCCTTTTTCTTTCAGTAAGAACACAAAGAACAATCTTTATGGGTAACGTCCATATGTAGTGACCGCATGAGGACAATATTCTCATCTCCTGAAATTGCCCCGAGTCCTTACGGGATATGGAGTGGGGGTGGGAGGATGTGTTTGGCACATGCCTCTGTCGCAACTGTGTCATTGGCAAGTGAAGGCCGGCATGATGGTTGGTGAAACGGTCAGTGAACATTTCGAGGGAAACCTTGCATGAAATTAACCGACACAATGGCCGAGGCAATGGCCTTAAACCTACTGACCATCATGAAGATGGCTGGGAAGCACTACCTTCTCTTACACGTCAGGTCAACTCAACTCAACACAAAGTGGGCACAAAGGCGACGAACAGCCACTGTGATGGATCTGAATCCAGGCCTCTTGTGGTTGGCTCTTGGAACACCACGCCCTTAGCATTCGCTAGCTGGAAGAGAGAGCTTATGCCTGCCACGGAGCAAATGCTGCATCAGTGGCATTCTTTATTACTAAGACGATTCTGAATATGACCAGAGGAGTACTGTGCCTACAAATAAACTGCAGGTAGGCTTCATGATGCAAACTCAGAGGCGGTTTTTTTAAACTTGAGTTTATTATAAGAAGCTTTTGAAGCCTGCACATATCCCCAACCCCCATCACCAGTCCATCCCTGACTTCAGGAACCTGCTCCTTACACTAGGCCAACTGATGAACAACTTTCTCAACTACTGTAAATTCAACTCCGTCTCCGCCAAAGAGCAATGCGCTGGTTTGCGTGAATCTACGGGGCGTGTAAAAGCAGTGATTCTATCAAATGTCACCTGCCGTGTGGAAATGCATTTCTTTCTCTGCCACACAATGGAATATGCCATTGTTCCTGTTTACTAGAAGAGGGAAGGGAGAGGAGGCAAAGCCCGTGTCCAGACTTACACAATGAAAGCTCTCCTGCATGTAATAGTACTCTGAGACTGTACTGTGCTCTCTGTGAAAATAGTGATTTTCCTTGTGATTAAGAAATAACTAACGAATGATTTCATGAGTCCCTCTCCCCATCTCCCTGCTCTCAAAATCCCACTCCCCTGCAAAGTCAGCGAAGTACAGGCAGAATCTTCATCTTCAGACACCTGCACTGCCCTCACTTCCGCTACACCCAGTCACAGCTCAGCTGACCCTTCTAAGTCTGGGCTTGGTTCTTCCAATGACAATGACCTGGGCTTGGTTCTTCCAATGACAATGACGTGGGGGAGACCTAGCCCGCCCTGGGAAACGCTGAAGGGGCACACCACAGGTTCCATCCTGGTCTCCTGCCTCCATTCCTGCTCAGACCTCTCCTCCAAACATACGCAAACACTTGCTCATTCACAAGTCTCCATGCCCTGTTCGAGGCTGAGACTCCAAGCAGCATGGCTGGTTTTCCCCGCTGAGTAGCCAACTCCAGGGCACTCTCTGATCTTTGCCCGTGTTATGCACCACTCACCCCCTCAGCGAGCAAACCCTGCCCGGAGCTCTGGTTTCATTCAATGGGACTTGCCTCCCCACTGAAGGTTCTCAATGACACTCCCGCCCCGTACATCAGCCTTGCCACAGCGTCCCCTCCTCAATCAGAGATCGGCCATCCCCGTTGCTCTCCACCGCTCTCCCGTGCCCACCTGGTGCCCCAGAATCAGCTTAGGTCCTTCCTAGGCGCCCCCGCCAGGCCCCCGGCCAAAGGGGGTCTTTTCCAGCTCGCATTTCCAGAGCCCTGCCCACCCTCCCAGGTGAAAAGTAAACTCCTCCTCCCCTCAGTGGCCTCTCTAAGAGCTGCTCAACTCTGCGGGGGGCGGGGGGGACACATACCCTGCGTGAGCCTGGCCCGCTCGGACGGGGCGGGCGCCCCCCAGCCCACCCCCGCTGCCACCGTCCACCGTCCGCCAGCGCCCGCGCCGGGCATTACCTTGACGCTGGTGTAGCTGGTCTGGGTCTCGGCCTCGGCGCTGCTGCAGCAGTGGCGCCGCCGGCCCCTGCAGGTGGTCGCGGCGGGCGCTGCGGAGCCCGAGCTGCTGCCGCTGCCCAGGTCGGCGCGGGCCCTGCGCACGCGGGCGGCGCCCGGGGGTCCCGGCGCGCGGCTCGGGGCGATGGCGTCGGCGGCGTCGGTGTGGACCAAGAGGCCGGGCAGGGGCGCCGCGGGGCCCTGCGACCCGCTGGAGCTCTGGCGCGGCGAGTTGGACTCGTCCGAGTCCCGGCAGTAGATCACGCCGCTCTGCGAGACGTGGATGCTGGGGGCGCAGCCCATCCCTCGGCCGGGCTCCCCCGCGCCCCCGGCCGGCCGGCCCGAGCGAGCCGGCGGCCACCTGCAGTGAGGGGGCGGGCGCCTCGGCGGCGCCCCGACTGCGCGCGCTCCGGCCTGGGCGGGTGCCGCTCCGTCGGGCTCTCGGTGGCGCCCCCAGCCGAGCCTCCGGGGGCCGCGCGCGTCACCCCAACTTTCCCTTCTGGGCCATCTTCCTCCCCGAGCCGGGGAGCGCGCGCACACAGCGCCCCGCGCGCACCGGCGGCCGCCACCCTCCCCGCCGCGGCGCCCCAAACACGCTCCCGGCGCCGCCGCCTTCCCCTCCTCCCCCGCCTCGGCCCGCGCCGCCGCCCAGCCCGACCTCGCCGGGCTCCTGCGCCCGTCCGCTCGCCCCCGGCCCCGGGCGACGGCGCCCCGCCTGGCGGCCCGCCCGCACCTGCTGCCCGCGGCGAGCCCGCGCCGCCGCCCGCCCCCCGCGCCCGCAGCCGCCGCCGCCGCCGCCGCTCCGACCCCGCCGCGCCCGTCAGCCCCGCCCGCCGCGCCCCAGCCTGCCCGCCGCTCCGCCCGGCCCACGGACCCGGGGCCCCCCTGGCGCTGCAGCCCGCGTCACGCCTCGGCGCTCCCCCCGCAGCCCCGCGCCCCAGAGAGAGGGAGGCCTGGGCTCCGGGCACCCCCTTCCCGGGCCGCCCTCCGCAGCTGCAGCCCCCTGTCCCCTGGGCACACACCCGGGCCGGGCCCTCAAGGGTGGGATAGCTTGAGTGTTCATCAGATGCACGGTCAGGAGCCTCAAGCCTTTCAGGCACCCATCCCCGAACTGAACACCGGGACGGACGCGCCTCCTGAAATAGTGTGCGATCCTGTAGCTAAAGCCCACCGAGGTCATTTGCGTGCGGAGAGTTAGGGAGCGAGCGCGTGCTTGGCAAGTACAGTCCTCTCCACGGCCCTGCCCCTCACTGGGGCTCTGAAGGCTGAGTTGGACAGCCACCCAGCCTGCCTTCTGAAGCCTTTGGAGGGCAAGACGTTCAGGCCAAGGACCCCTTACAACACGCAAATGCTCCCACGATCCCAGCAAAGAGCAGAAAGAATTCTGCCCCCACCCCCCGCCCGGGCATCCTCCCCACTTGCTGCGTATCAGTATTGCCACTGCAGTGCGTGGAAGGGAACCACACTGGGTGTCCCTGCCAGAGGGACAGAGGGGGGTGAGCAAAATGACAGTCTATGAGAGAGGGTTTGGGCTTTTTTTTTTTTTTTTTGCAGTGTTGCAGCAGACGTTGCTAATTTTTTATTTAAAATATCCCTGTCGCCAGCTACCACAACAAAAGCATTTTTGTGAGTCCAGCTAGCATGTGCTAATGTACCTACAAGGATAAAAACTCAATCCTCATTTACTTCTTGAACCTTCTAATGCGCGCTGGCCAGAGCTGTCATTGTGACCCAATTACAAGGATGCATGGAATCTCTGGGTCTCATCTGCCCGCAACAAGCAGGGGCTGTTGTTTTCCTTGCTGACCATGTCCTTCACAGTCGCTGATTTTGTGGAAATTTCTGGAGTGTGAGCTACAATGTTGTGATAATTAGTGTTTGTGAACCTATCTCTATAACGTTTTTGAGAATGAAGTCGTAATTAAAGGAAAAGAAAGGGGGGGGGTTTCCACTCAGTTATAACTAATGAAGCTGTGATTCCATAAAGAAAGGTCTTATAAAACAATTCTGCTGTTAATGCTCATATAGTCCAAGAAATAGTACATTTAAGGCATTTATGATATGTATTGCATATTCATCTATGATTAAAATTGACAATAAAATGACTGAGGATTCTGTATGGTCTGGTACCGGAGGAGGGTGGTCCATGGGAGGGGAAGCATGGGACTCCCCGGGTATCATAGCCCCGGGTGACATCAACCCTAAGGATGACCACGTGGCACTAAGTTTTCAGTTGGACTTCTACTCCTTGGTCAATTTCCAAGGTCAACCGCTCTTCTTCACCTTCTGGGCTGCGCCCTCGCACTTTCCCCTGAATGAGGCTCAGCTCGCTAGGGAGAATACCTTTAGAAAAAGCAAGAGTCACAGCATGAACAGGTGAATTTGTCCACTGCAGCACTGTCCACAGTCGCAAAAAGTGGAAGCAGCCTAAAGGAGGCCAGGGGCTTAGTGGAGAGCAAATGTTCTGAGAATGATGAGGGCAATGAACGTACAAATGTGCTTTACACCATTGATGTATGTATGGATTGTGATAAGAGTTGTATGAGTCCCTAATAAAATGATTAAAAAGAAAAAAAAATAAGCAGCCTAAACAGCCCATCCATTAAACACAAGCTTTAGCACATCCCCACAGTGGAAAAGTGCATCACTGAAAAACAATTACAAAACCACAAAGCACTCCTGGCTTTCTGCTGAGTGAAATGAAAACGGCCGCTATGGGGTCGATGCCGGCTCATAGCAACCCGATAGGGCAGGACAGAACTGCCTTTGTGGGTTTCAGAGACTATCTCTTTGTGGGAGCAGAAAGCCCCATCTTTCTCCAGAGGAAGGGCTAATGGTTTTGAACTGCTGACCTGTGGATCGCAGCCCAACACTAACCACTCTGATGCCAAGGCTGAATTAGTCACAAAAGTACAAAGAAGTGAAAACAAAGACTTTCATACCAAAGGGAACAGACTCTGGAGGTTACCAAGGTGGGGAAATGAAGCAACAGGCTACAAGGTTGACAGGTCACTTGAGTGAAGAGGAAGACAGTAATTCATGAGAGGGAGATAAGAAATCAGATGAGGGAAGGAAGGGTAAGATGTTTTGTTAAGGATTTTAAACTGTTGAATACAAAACTGAACATCTGAAGAGTAAAACCACACCTCATTCATATTTTTTAAAATTGTATTTGTTTTTGTTTTAAAGAATGCACTTAAATATATAATTGGTCAAGGATTCATGAGGGTGGGGAGGGAGGGAAAAAGAGGAGCTGATACCAAGGGCTCTAGTAGAAAGAAAAGGTTTTGGAAATGTTGATTGCAACTTAATACAATTGAATGATGGATTGGTATAATATTTGTAAGAATCCCCAATACAATGATTAATAATAAAAAGAAAAGAAAAATGAGTGCCCTTAGAAGCAAATCGTCACAGGTCCCAATCTCAACCTGCACTACCCCACTGTCTATTCAGTCACTGGTTCCTTCCGTATTTCCAGGCCTATGGGGGTCATGCTTGATGGGCTAATCTAGAAAGGGCTGGATCTAGAATTTCTTATAAGGATGAGGACAAGGACACAAGGAATCATATTGCAAAAAAGTAAGTAACCAATTGGAAATCATTTCTTGGGTGCTGTCCCTCCTTCCTTTCCCCATTCCATCCACTCTGGCACTCTGGGAATGACTGACTGAAGACTACAAACAACTGTGTCTGCCCATCACAGAGAGAAATGGGGGGCTCCCTCAAGTCCTGACTGCAGGTATAAAGAAGTGACTAGTCCAGTCTTACTCTCCCACCTGTGCTTCTCAGGTTATGCTTCGGAGTCAGTCTCTCTCTCTCTCTCTCTCTCTCTCTCTCTCTCTCTCTCTCTCTCTCTCTCTCTCTCTCTCTCTCTCTCTCTCCTCCCCCCTTTTTCATTTCTTGGATGACATGAAAAAGACCACCTCAAGTTATGTCAGGGAAATTTTACACAGTATTCTCTCAGAAACAGACAAAACCAAAAGAGCCCAACTCACTGCACCGAGTCAATGCCAACTATAGGGCTGGGTAGAACTGTCCCCAGGGGATTTCTGAGACTGCAATTCTTTACAGGAGAAAACCTCATCTTTCTCTCCAGGAGGGTCTGGTGGTTTCAAACTGCTGACCTCGTGGATGGCAGCCCAACGGGTAAGCACTCCATCACTCAAGTTGACTTCTCAGAGAAGCAGATTCTAAGCTAGAGTTTAGTTGGCAGGAGGTAGGGTATTAGAATGTGTTCTTGCAATCAACACCTGTAGAAGGCAAGGAAAGCAGGCAGGCAGGATTGGGCAGAAGGAAAAACTGACTTAGGGTACCATCTCAATGAAGGCCTTCCCTATTGGGGGTGGGGGTGGTTGGGATATTAACTAGAGGAATGTCTCAGAGTTGTCCAGAACTGGAGCTAGGAGGGTTTGACACCAGGAGGGCAACTCTGTATCCTTCACGTGCTATCAATCGGGCCAGCTCAGAGAACGTGAGCAAGGTGGCTCTCTTCAGCTGAGGCCATCTCCTCCCAGGACTGACAGCCAAGCAGGCGGTTGTGTTGGCAGCACTCCCGGCAGTTAGGGGAGGATCTTGCACCATAGCTGACACCACAATTCCCTACCAAGCAACCCACTTGGGGCCCAGGCTTCCCTGCCCCAAGCCATGCCCAGAGGAACACCCGCTACATGATAGAGATGGTGATCTGCTTCTGAGAGGTCACAGCTTGGCAAACCTGGTGGAGCGCACAGGGTCCACCATCCTCGGAGTGCACGGGCTGGCAACCAACAGCAGCAGCAGATCCGTGACTCTCTGACACCCCCACGTCAGTCATTATTCTTTGTGGCTCTTCCAAAGGCAGCCTTATGAAAATGCTGAGCCCCGCTAATGTCCATGCCACGTGCCTCTGTTTTCCAAGTTTTCTTGAGGCATGTGGTATTCAGTTGAAAACCACCCTGAGAAGAAAGAAGATCCATCACTCTCAGAGGCTTTTGAAGGGAGGATAAATTATGACCAATCTTCTTGTGGAGAACATTAGGGGCTGAATCAAAAGGCACAAACCACCCTGAAACAAATTTAGATTGAACTTGGTATTTTTTTTTAAATGATGAAGTCTTGAGAGATTGGAGCGCCTCGAGGTGGCTACTGATTAGGACTGGCCCCTTTTAGGACCTTATTTGAACATATTTTGGGTTGGAACCAGGGCCGTACACAGACGGTGATTAGGGAAGAGAAGGAAGAGGGAAAATGCTCCAGGTATCAGCTGTTTCCTCCCATGCTCAGAGCAGCAATAGTTCCAATACCTTCCTCAGACATCGCTTCCAATTCTGTCTTAGTGAAAAGAAAGAGAAAAAAATAGCGTATCCCTCTAATCCCAACCAAGTGTTTCCAGTAGGAATGTGTGACGTGCCCCCACGACTGGCACAGATCAGACCCCAGGAACAGATGCAGGAGGGTGGAAGTGGATGAGAAATGTTCAACTGAAATCACTCCCCACTCTAGTTTTGTGGCCTGAGTTCTTGCTTGTATATGTGATTTCTGGACCTCCTCCCATGTCACCATTTCAAAGCATCCAGGGATGACAGCAAGGTTTACAAGCCCAGACATGGAAGAAAAAAATTTAAGCCTGGGTTACAGACTGAGACAAAAGGACAAAACAAAACACAAGGTTATATATTTTTTTTTCTTAAAACCCTAATGAAATAAAAAAGCTAGCTGCAGTCAGTGACCAAGAAGCAAAGCAAATGAAATCAGACATTTATTTTTAAAAGCGGATCCTGAAATATATCCAGGGTCAACTCAAATGGCTTCTATGTTTCCTACTGATTCCAAGTAAGTACTTACTTCAGAATTATGACCCAGAGACGGGACAAGATCTTAAACAATTAGAGTCCCTTTCCAATGCTAAAATGGTAGGACTCTTCCGAAATGCTTCTAACGAAGCTGAAAATGTGATGAACACACTTTGAATGGTTCTCTACCAGAAAGGTTAAAACAATACCCGCTTTCTGATTGATCTTGAGATAACCAAGCATTTAATGAGCCAATCAACTTTACAGATCTTCTGGGTTCAAACCGAGCTCCTGATTGCTGAGCTTATTGGAAATCTACCCGCCTGATAAGTGAAATGATACAGTTCATTAGGCAGCTTGACACAGCACAAGGTACCTTGAACTCAGAATTAGAAGGGGAAGGACAGGGGATGTGGTGGTGGGGGGGGTGGATCTGAAATCTTAGAGCTGTATAACCTCAGGCAGGTCACTTAACCTCTGGGCTTAAGATTACCTTCAACATCTCCACAGCCCTGAAAATCCCTGGCATTCCAGGATGCTATGAAGACCTCGCATCCTCCTATTACATTATTTTTCACTGAGAAATGCCTGGACCTGGCTGCACAGCAGAGTCACAGTGAGGAATTTGTCTGGCCTACCACAGGCCCCTAGTCCCGTCAAGAGACCAAGGTGGCCTTCGCACCTGAGCTATCGACAAATGTGAGGCCAGTGGGACCAGTCCACAACCTCTTTTGGAGAGCTTGAGTAAAAGTTGGGGTTCTCGCAAGAGCCTCTGGGATGGCGGTGGAGTGGGCGGCTGCCCAACTGCTGACCTCTCTCTCCCTTCTCTGCTCACTCTGCCTGTACCCTGTGCAGTTCTTCCAGCACACCTAACGTCATTACCCACACCTAACGTCATTACGCCTGCCATGTGCTGCTCCAGAGATGACGGCCTGGGTAACTTCCTCTCCTCCTTCGAGTCTCCGTTCAAGTGCCACCTCCTCCATGGCTGTCCTCAGCAACTTACCGCTCCCTCTGATCTCGCTGCCACACCTCCTTCCCCTTGTTGTGGCTGGGTGCTGTCCCGTTGACTCTGACTCATAGCCACCCATGTACCCGAGCAGGACTGGCTGCCCCAGAGGGTTCTCCTGGCTGTTCCAGGAGCAGTTTGCTGGATCTTTCTCCCACCGAGCAGTTGGCTGGGCTCAAACAGCCAACCTTTCAGTTAGCAGCTAAGCACTTGTTCATCATTCCGTGTGGCCTCGTCTGTTTGCTTTCTTTTTCAATAGCATGTATCACGTTCACTCTCCAACTTAGCTAATTCGTTCCCTTATTATATTTAATTTCTCTCTTTCCCCCACTAAATTTAGGCTCCAGAAGAGCAAGAGTTGTTTGATTCCTCATTCACTGATGTGAAGAGGCCTGGTGGCATAGTGGTTGGGAGATGGGCTGTGATCCAGAAGGGCGGCAGTGTGAAACCACCAACCGTTTCTCAAGAGACAAACGGGGATTTCTACTCCCTAAATAGTCACAGTCTCAGAAACTCACAGGGTTGCTGTGAATTGGCAATGACTTGATGGCAGTGAGTTTGGTTTGGTTTTTTTTTTTTTAATTCATTGCTGTTCCCCCAAATTCCTAAAACAGTACATGGTAGAATATTAGGTGCTATAGAATGCTTCCAATACCTGTGCAAGTTGCACATTGAATAAGAAAGACCGAAGAACAATCCGTGCATTGGAAATGTGGTATTGGCAAAGAATATTGAAAGCCCCGTGGACTGCCAGGAGGGAAAACAAATCTGTCTTGGAAGACGTATGGCCAGGATGCTCCTGGGAGGCAACAATGGTGAGACTTTGTCTCACATGCTTTGGACATATAATTGGAGAGACCAGTCCCCGGGAAAGGACTTCATGCATGGTAAAGTAGAAGGGCAGGAAAAAATAGGAAGGCCCTCAAGAGATGGATTGACACAGCAGCTGTGACAATGGGCTCATTCAAGTATAGGCACAATTGTAAGGATGGTGCCGAACTGGGCAGTGTTGCATTTTGTTGTGCTCCGGGTTGCTATGGGATGGAACCAACTCAATGGCACCTACCCACAAGAAAGTACTTCTTGAATAAATGAATGAATGATTTCTTATTGCTCTTGCCTTTCCCTTCTCTTAACTATTATCATTGCAAATTGAAGTTTTTATTATCGGATACTGTTGATGTATAGGTTTATGCTCTCTGCTTTTAGTTGTCAAAATCAGTGGATACCTTTGACCTGTTAATTCTCCTTTTAGTGATGAATGCCATAAAAATCCCAAAGAGTAAAATAGAAGTGTATAGAAGGATGTTTGGGCTGATGAAAGTGGAGATAATCCAAACATTAAACATTTGGAGAGCAGCCAAACAAATGACGCTGATATTGTCAGAAAAGCACTCTTCACAAGTGTATAGATGAAATTGTGTTGGGTTAAATATATATAAAGCATATATCTATTGTTGACAACTATGGAAAATATAGATACACATATGTTGAGGTTCATAAGTGAATATAAAGTGATCAAGTTAAGACTCTAGAGATCAACAGATTATTTTTCCTAGAGAACTATTTAAATGTATACAAAAGCAATGTAAATAAATATGCATCAGATTTTGTACTTTTCTCCTCAAAAGTGGTTTAGCTAAATAAACTTCCTTTTCTGATTCCCCCTTCAGATCAGGAGCCCTGGTGGTATAGTGGTCATGCTGTGGGCTGCGATCCACATGGTCAGCAGTTTGAAACCACCAGTAGCTCCCCAGGACAAAGACTGGGCTTTCTATTCCCCTAAACTGTTACAGTCTTGCAAACCCTTAAGGGGTTGCTATGATTCCATATTGACTTCATGGCAGTGAGTCTGTTGGAGTTTTGGTTTTCAGATTGAAGGTGGAAGAAGATGGAAGACGGATAATCAGAGGGCGATAGGGACAGAGGCATTCATGCATACATACTTACAAAGGAGGGTTTCCCGACCAAGACACGGAGACACAGACCATCGAAAAGAAGGAGAGAAAGAACGAAAGATGCAGGGAGCAGCTGTCATGGGGACAGATCCATGCCAACTGGGAAAGATGAGGTCGTCTGCTCTTAGAAACAGTTAGTCACGTCGCACAGGAAGCATGTGACAAATAATAATGTATAAATTATCAAGGGCTCATGAGGGAGTGGTGAGCGGGGAGGGAGGGGGAAAAAAGAGGACCTGATGCCAAGGGCTTAAGTGGAGAGCAAATGTTTTGAGAATGATGAGGGCAATGAATGTACAAATGTGCTTTACACAATTAATGTATGCATGGATTGTGATGAGTTGTATGAGCCCCTAATAAAATGTTTTGTTTTTTTTTTTTAAAAGAAAGATTTCGTCTTGGAAACCCCAGGGAACAGCGCTGCTCTCTCTGACAGGATCACTGTTAGGCAGAATTGATTTGATGGCAATGGATATGCTGATGGCGACCCATAGGGGAAGGAGTTGTCCGCGGTGTTAACCAGGCACGATTAGGATACAATGTACCTGGAGAGGCCACCTTGCTAGAAGGTGTAACTCAAATCAGTACTGTTCGATTCCTTGTGTCCAACACAGAGGAATGCTCTGGCAAAATGCTTTCTCTTGCTCCGGATCCTGTGTCCGGCTTGTCTTCCTCTGACAGAATTCTGGGGGCTTGAACTATCTGCTTATCATCAGATCTGATTGGCTGGCTTCAGGGGCCTTGATGGACAGACAAGAGCCCAAATGGGTGGCAGCCTTTTGTCTGTCCTGGTGTCTGAGTGCATCAGCCCCTGCAACCGCCCAGGGAAGGCGGGAGGCGGGGGGCAGGGAGAGTCCTCTAGACTTGGATTTGGGACTTGCCCATCTCCACATCCATGTGAGCCATCTCCTTGACAGTGTAAGAGTTCTTTGAAACCTTGAAGTGAATTCCAGAACCCTGCGGGGACGGGAAGGAACGTCCCCAGGGAAGAAGTGGTAGTTAAGAGCAGAGATGGAGTGGCAAAGCAGCTGGAGAAGTTGGCTATTGGCCACATGTTTAACCTTCACCTCACAGGGCCAGCCTTGGGCGGAGCCTTCTAAAAGAAATTATTTTCGCACATTCATTCTACAAATGTGAGTGGCTACCGTATGCTAACTAGACACGGGGAAGCAGGATGGCCACATGTCCTTACTTTTCCTGAGTTTGGGTTGTTGTGGGGAAACAGAAGGACCAACAAGAACCGCGTTCGGTAGTAATGAAGGGTACGCAGGGATCATGATGCGTCCTTGGGAGTCTGAGTTGAGCTGTGCACAGTTTCTTTCTCACAGGGGATGACATTTCAGCTGATGAGACTCTGCAAGCCTTATTAGTTCATCCTTTTCATCCATGCATCCTCCCATTCATGAAGTGAGAGCACTCGAGAGCCCTCGCGCCCGCCCTGTGCCCTAACTGACAGTTGAGGGGAGAGCATGAGACATACTCTCAAGTAGTGGAGCACACAGGGGTCAAGTCATGCAAACTTCTTATACATACCCAAACACCTGCAGGAATGAGTCACCTGGCCTGGTGGGGGCTGGCTGGCTGGCTGGGGTCAGGACCAGAGCCTCAGGGGATTCTGAGACCAATTGGCAAAACAATGTTCTACATCCTACTTTGGTGAGTAGTGACTGGGGTCTTAAAAGCTCTTGAGCTGGCTATGGAAGGTCCAATTTTTGGTCTTTCCCCATTCAGAGGAAGGAAGAAAGTGAGGATAATAGAGATGCACGTGGAAACAATTAGTGCGATGGACTCACGGACAATGCACACCTCCACAGACCTGAGACTAGCACTTGGTGGTGGCTGACTGATGACTGCCAACTGCTCTGAAAAGAATCTAATTCGGGGGTCCTAAAGCAGCGGTTCTCAACCTGTGGGTCACGACCCCTTTGGGGGCCGAACAACCCTTTCACAGGGGTCGCGCCCAATTTATAACAGTAGCAAAATGACAGTTATGAAGTAGCAACAAAAAGAATTTTATGGTTGGGGGGCTCACCACAACATGAGGAACTGTATGAATGGGTGGCGGCATTAGGAAGGTTGAGAACCACTGTCCCAGATAGGGTGGGAGGAAAATGTGAAACAACTCAAAGTCATAAAACAGACCGGGCTTAGTCAGGGTGCAGTACAGCGCCGACAAAACACACAACCTTCCTCTAGTTTATTAATGCTTCCTCCCTGCTGCCCCCCACTACCAGCAACCCAGTTCTATCTTACAAATCTGGCTAAACCAGAACATGTATACTGGTACAGAGAAGAGCTTGCAACACAGGGAATCCAGAACAGATAAACCCCTCAGGACCAGTAAGGGGAGCAGGGATACTAGGTGGGTAAGGGAAGGTGGGGGGAGGGGAGTAAATGGGAAACTGATCACAATAATCAACGTATGGCCCCCCTCCCAGGAGGATGGACAGCAGAAAAGTGGGTGAAAGGAGACAGTTGTCAGTGTAAGACATGAAAAGAAAGAACAATTTCTAAATTATCAAGGGGACATGGGGGAGGGAGGGGGAAAATGAGGAACTGATACCAAAGGCTCCAGTAGAAAGAAAATGTTTTGAAAAAGATGATGACAACATATGTACAAATGTGTTTGACATCATGGATATATGTATGGATTATGATAAGAGCTGTAAGAGCCTCCAATAAAATAGAAAGTAAAACAAAAAGAAAAGAAAGTGAGACCAGGTTTTACTGCGCCAAGCAGAGATGGGTGGGGGGCCCAGGACCATGGTCCTCTGTCACCCTTCGGGTCTGAAAGTGAACCCACCCCCTGTATGAGAATAATCAAGCCACTTGAAATCAAAAGGGAAGCCGGGACCCAAGGACCCAGAGGGCAAAGGGGGAGGAGTGGAGACAGAAAGCACAGGGAGGAAGCATGGTCCACAAGGTTACATCGAGGGGATGGCAGTGGGTGAGAGGAAATGAAATGCCTATCCACTGTTGACCGTGAAGCAGGTGCTATGTTTGGTAAACCTTCACCTAATTCACAATAAAAAATGGTTAAGAAAAACAGAGAAGGACATGCGCATGATGAAAGGGTGCTAACATTTGCCTGGGAAAGCAACAACCAGAGGAGCCCAGAGAGAAGGAACACAGCGGGTGGAAGTGACTGAGGAGGAGTCACTGAGGTGATGGCTTCATGATGGCTCTGGGAGAAAGGGCGCATTTGAATAATAGGAAAAAGAGGGCATTTCAGAGAGAATCGTTGGAGCCAAGGCCTAAGGTGGGGACACACACATACTGGATGTTTGAACAGGGGATGATTCGGAACGGCTGGTGGTACAGAGCAGGAGAAGGTTGTTATGCTGGTGGTCAAGGAAGGCTCTGGCTCTGGCCAGGGAATCCAATGCCAGGCTCAGGAGTTTGGTGAAATCTTAGCACTACTGGGAGAAGCTTTTCTATGGGTTGTAAAGTCACAAGTGCTATTCTGGATGTATACCCAAGAAGGGCTGGTGAAGGCAAGAGGATGGGATCAGCGACCCTCCAGGACAGGGGAGAGCTGCCCCTGTGGGGTTCTGAGACTGTCACTCTTTATGGGAATAGAAAGCCCTGTCTTTTTCCTGCAAGAATAGAAGGGGGAGATTCCAGAGGCCTTACTGAGAAGGAATCTCTGAGATTTGACGACTGATTAGATAAGGGACCAAGGAGTTGGGGATATAAAAAAATGATTCCAAAATTTCCAGCTTCGACACCTAGGTCAATGGTGCTAAGAGAATCACTCCCAGCAGAGATATGTCTTATCTGTCAAGGAGTCCTCCACCGGAATTTGCACATTCTTGAGCCCAGAATCTTGAGTCTGCAAAGCAGGAAGGGCCCTCCGGTACCAGCCCAGGCATCTCAGCATCTCCAGAACGAGATGAGTACGTGGGTGATGGGAGGACAAGAATCCCGTTTGTGTCTTCTGGCCGGTGTCATCCATATCTATGGAGGAAATGATGGGCTTTTATGACAAGACAGCTGTGTCAGCCTCCAAGTCCTCCTCAGTAAGAAGCACATGACCACTCGTTCCCAAGGAAGTTAAGAAAACGAAACGCTTTGTCAAGACTTCCTTGGGCTTCCCCTTCGTCTGGTCTACCCAGGGATGCGAGTTTCTTGCTTCATGTCTGGATTGCTAAATGCACTCTTTTGGCACTTCTGCTTTAGGAATAGCTTTCGCCTTCTAAGACTGGAGTGCCGAAGCGGCTCCCAGTGCCGCCTCAAGGTGCCTGCCGGCTGGCTTTAACACCTTCTGTGGGTCTGGTGTCCTAATCCGCTCACTTTGGCTGCTGGGCTGTGAAAAGAGGTTTTCTGGAAGCCTTTTGGAAGAAAGCCGCTTCCTTCTTGGAGTGTGGCGTTTGCTCAGCAGAGGCACTTCCCGTGTTACACCACTAATCCCCACCCCCGGGCCACAGGGGCCGGGGCAGGATGGATTGCTTCTTTTTAACCTCAGACTGTATGCCTCTATAAGAGCCTAGACAGCCTTAGACTGCGTCAGAAGTAGGAGAGCTGGTGGTCGTAGGACCCTTTCTCAGGGGTCGCCTAAGACCATCAGAAAACACATAAATATTTCACAATATATAATTACATGTTGTCTTGTGATTAATCACTATGCTTTAATTATGTTTAATTATGTTCAATTTGTAACAATGAAAATGTATCCTGAATACCAGATATTTACATTATGATTCATAATAGTAGCAAAATTACAATTATGAAGTAGCAACAAAAATAAATTATGGTTGGGGGGCTCACCACTACATGAGCAACTGTATGAAAGGGTCGCGGCCTGAGGAAGGTTGAGAATCACTGTTCTAGAAGGTTTCTGGAAGCACAGAGTACAGCACCCAGCAATTTTGAGGGTGGTCTTGATGTTACTGTTCAGAGACTCTCACTTAGAAAGCCATTGTTATAAATGGCCTAAGATATTACTCAAGAAAACCTCACACCAACCCAAACCAAACAACAACTACAGCAAACACCCACACTTGTAGACATGTAATACATCAGAGGTGTTTGAATTTTCTGAAACACAAGGTAACTTGTGCTTAGGGATGAATGTCTCATTACTTTTTAAAAATGCCACAAAACACTATGGTTTTCTGATGAGATGATTCTGATTTCCAGCAATCCTGTAGGATGCGGTAGAAGTGCCCCATAGTTTCCTAGGTTGTGATCCCCAAAGAGACCATTCTCTGGAGAAGGACAGTGAAAAGGGGGAGGGTCCTCGAGGACATGGATGGACACCGCAGCTGCCTCAATAGGCTCAGGCACAGGGCCCAGGGCCCAGCGGGCTTTTGTTCTGTTGTGCATAGAGAGGGTCACTATGGGTCAGAACTGACCTGATGCCATCTCTTAATAACAAGAGTCTTGATGGGAGCCGCTTGCCGGGCCATTTCTCTGGGTGAGGTGGAACAGCACCTTTCAATGAGCAGCCAAGGGCTAGAGCAATGCTTCACCTGAGCTTCTTACCCCAAAGCATGCTGACCTGGCAGGGCCTATGGAATCGACGACTGTGGCATTTCAGAGACCTCTCCAAATCACCCACAGACGCGACAAGCACATCTGAGGACAGCATTTGAAGGGTCTTCACCCTTGGTGAAGATGAATGGTGGACTACTAACCCACTTGGAGAAATCAACTTACTGCAGAATCACAATCAGCAACATTTCGGATTCTCTTTTCATAACATAGCGTTAAAGTCTGGGAAGACAAAAGTCCACAATTTTCTAGGAATACTGACTAAGGTTCTGGGAAAGAAGGAGTCCAAGCTGAACTGAAGACATTAGCGAAAAAATAAAGGGGGGGGGGCTCCAGGAATTGATGGAATACCGATTGAAATGTTTCAACAAGGTCATGGAAGCACTTGCTATTCTATGTCAAGAAATTTGTAGGACTGCTATCTGGAGAATGGAATGGAAGAGACTCCTATTTGTGCCCAATCCAAAGAATGGTGGCCCAGCAATTCATAAATTATCAAACAATATCATTAATATCACACACAAGTCAAATTTTGCTGACGATAATTAAGGAGCAGTTGCCACAGTACATGGCAGGGAGATGCTAGAATTCAAGCAGGAGCCAGGAGAGGACATAGAATGAGGGATATTTTTGCCGACATCCAGTGGATCTTGGCTGAAAGCAGAGAAGATCAAAAAGGTGTTTACTTGTGTTTTATCGACTGTGCTAAGCTATTTCAATCATTACAAGCTACAGATAACATTGCAAAGAATGGGAATTCCAGAACACCTAACTGTCCTCACAAGAAACCTGGAGATGGACCTAGAAGTAGTCATTTGCACCGAATGAGGGAATACCACCTGGTTAAAACCAGGAGGTGTGCGTCATTGTTGCACCATGCCCTACTTGTTCCATTTGTGCGCTGAGCAAACAGTCTGGGAAGTTGTCCTGTATGAAAAAATCATGGGGCCTCAGGATGGGGGAGGATTTATGAACAACTTGCCGTATTCCGAGGGCACACACTTGCTTACTGAAAGCAAGGAGGACTAAGAACTTGCTGATGAAAAACAAAGACTGCAGCCCTCAGTACAGATGGCAAGTAAATGAAACAAAACCCAAATCCTCATAAGTCGACCCACAGACAACATCCTAATAAATAGAGAAACAAACGGAAGCCATCAAGGATTTCATTTTATGAGGCTCCAAAGCCAAGTGATGGAAGCAGCTGTCGGAACTAATCAAATGACGTGCTATCTTGGGCAAATCGGCTGTGCACATGGGAGTCTTCCACGGACGCGCGTGCAGGTGAAAGCTGGGCGATGACTTGAGCGATGGTGTTGGGGAAGGACATTGAATGTACAACCAGATCCGTCCAGCGTGAAGCGCAGCCAGCATGGTTCTCACAAGGGAGGATGGTGAGACCATCTCACGGGCTTTGGATATGTAATCAGGAGAGATCAGTCCCTGAGAAGGACTTCATGCTTGCTAAAGTAAAGGTCAATGGGAAACAGGAAGACTGTCAAGGAGATGGATCGACACAGGGGCTGCAACAGAACAACTGTGAGTGGGGTGCAGGACCAGACAGTGTTTGATTCTGTGGGACAGAGGGTCCCTGCGTCGGAACCAACCCGACAGTATCTAACAACCACAAGGGGGAGCTGATCCTGGATGTGGGCTGGGATGGGGTGGAGGTGGGGGGGTGGGAGATGGGGAGATAGGAAGATGGGAGAGTCTGTGAATATCAGTGTGAGGACGCAGAGCAGGCAACAATAGCCACCATTTCAGGGGTCACTTAAGTGTTGAACTACAAAGCTAAAGACTGATGGTTCAAACCCACCAATGTGTCTGTGAGAGAAACATGAGGCTGTCTGCTCCTGTAAAGATGTGTTTATAGTCTTGGGATTCCTAGGGAGCAATTAGTTCTGCTCAGTCCTACGAGGTTGCTATGGGCGAGAGTGGACTGGACAGCAGGGGTCGTCATGGTCATCGTTGTTACGCCATCACAGTCTTGGACTTTGTTTCATCTTTGTGAGCTTCTTTTCTGTTTTTATCCTTCCGGTATGAAATCTCTCATCTCTCGTCAGTTCACCATTACACTGAACTCCCACCTCACAGAGAGCTAAGATACCCAGCTTCCTTTCTCCGAACACAGAGTTATCAAATTCTCATAGTTTATAAAAATCCTAAAACACATGGTGAATGTTATATCTACTGCATTTCGTTCTCAGATCTGAGGAATAAGATTCAGATCCTCCTGAATGGGGGTTTTATTTATTAATCACCATCGCGGACACCAGTGTTAAAACAAACAAACAAACACAATCAAAATGTGTGCATGTTTTCCAAGTGCTGTGATTAGGAACCATCCTCTAAGAACAATTTCTTGTTAAATGAAGAATTAAAATTTTTTATTCTCTAGCACTTTTGTGAGAAACGGAGCCAGCAAGCAAGTCCATATGTTTAAGAGACATTTTAAGCACTAAGTTGTAGAAAGTTTTGTACGAAATCTACCGACTACTCTAGGGTTGCTATGAGCTGGCATCAACTCGATGGCACAGTGAATTGGTGGGTTTTTGTTTTGTGAGGGGGTTTGGTTTCTGACTCAGGCCAGGCAGTGTTCCCTTCTGTCGCACATTGGGCCACTATGAGTTGGAGCAGCCTCAATAGCTCCTAACTATAACAACGCAATTTAGGTCACATGAAGTTCCACAATAAATGCACTTTTAATATCCTCTATTTATTCTTGTGTGTGTATATTACAGATAGATAGATAGATAGATAGATAGATAGATAGATAGATAGATAGATAGATAGATAGTAATGAGTGAGAGATGCCCATCTACAGTGAGCTTCAGTCTCAGGAATTTGTAGAAAGCAAGCAAGACTCGAATGGTTGTTCTTTAAACTCCAGCTACGAGAGGGCTTAGAAATCCCCCTGGGAAAGAGCTGAAATGAAGTCCTGTGATCAGACGCCACACTGGCCCCCTTTGGAGCATGCCCATGGGAAAAGGAGACAAGCACAGGGCCGCTGTGAGAGGACAGCCAACGATAAGCAAGGAGAAACAATGCAGTGCCGTGCTTCCCAATTCCTTTGGAATATCCTGTTTGTTTTGTCCAATTTGTGGAAAAACAACAGAGAAGAAAGCACGCAGTATTTCAGAGTCCACATTCAAACGGAATAACATTGTAAGAGGCAACCTTTCAGGTCAGGTTGCAAATACCCATTTGCAGTGTGGGCTGTTATCCCTGGCGGCGAAGTAGCAGGAACCAATTTTACCCTTCCTCTGGAAACAACCAGAAAACCAGACCACGGGTAATAAGCAGCTCAGGACTCCCATCCGGAGAGAAGGGGAGCCCATGAGGTTTATACATATGATGACCTCGGCGTCGCTCACCTTGAAGGCTCAGTCCACGTCTCAGAACAGGGAAGGCGTTCCGGGAGAGCACAGCAGTTTGTGTGCTTTGAGGAGACGGCAGTCTGAGTTCTGAGAGGATTATGTGGCTGGAAGTTATGGGGCAGCGTGAGAGTTACATAATTTCATGTCAACTTGAAGATATCTACAAGTGTAGGGAGGGAGTTTAGCCTGCCATTCATGTCATAGCCTGATGGTAATTCCTTGTGGGCATGGCCTTCTAATAAGGAGGGTCCTGGGAACCCCCCCCCCCCCGCCCAACTCTCTGCCTTCAGCTTCCTGCTGGCTGACCCTGGTTGCTGCCAGCGCCGCTCCTGGATCCACAGGACTTTGCACCCACCAGCCTGTGTTCTTCCTGCATTCGGCATCATTGCATGTGGCTGCATGAGTCTGGAGAGGACCTATGGCTAGCCTCTATCAGAATTAGGCACGTGCATTGGACCAGGATGGAGCGCTTTCTGAATCTAGAATTAATCCATAATGGATTTGTTTCTCTGGTCAATCCAGCCTAACACAGTTTCGGGAAGGAAGACATTACATAGAAAAGAAACCTAGAGGAGCATTAGGAAGTTACGAAATACAAAGTCATACATCCGTCAGTATAGGGTGAAATGCCACATGCTGGAAAAGGGTGACCAGGAAGTTGTGAGCTAACAAACCTCCCCGCAAACTCGGAGCTATCCATAGCCTGGCTCGCTAGAGTGGAGAGCCTTGCTGATCACTTCCGGCATTCCGCTGAGACCCAGTTAGTTCAAGCTTGAGGAAGAAGTTATGGAATACCAAAATAAAGTATAGCACTAGACATGCTCTTAAACGTGAAAAGCAAATCTTGAAGAGATTAATTTGAATAACAATTTAATTGTCTGCGAAACAAAGCAAAATTAGTGTTCTTTAAAGGCTGACCAAAAAACTATATAAACACTGTACCATGTAGCGCTCAAAATGTCTACCGTATAATAACAAAATGATCAAATATGCCAAGAAGCAAGAAAATGTGACAAATGATTAAAGAAAGATTAGAAAACAGAAATAACTGAAATATTGGTATTAACAGACAAGGACATTAAAATAGCTATTATAACTGTGTCCCAATATTGAAAAGGAAAGCCTAAGCATTGTAATAAAAGAAGTTGCTATTGTTAGTTGACATCCAGGTGTTGCCAAGACATGATGACTTTATGTGTAATAATATGAAACACTGCCTGCTTCCAGAGTTACCACACACCATTCATAGGGTTGAGCCCATTGTTGCAGCTACCATGCGCAGAGAAACCGTGTGTGTGTGTGTGTGTGTGTGTGTGTGTGTGTGTGTGTGTGTGTAGGATGGTGGAGTGGTTGTACATTGGGCTGTGATCTGCATGGTCGTCAGTTAGAAACCTGGAGCTCCTTGGAAGACAGACTGGGCTTTCTGCTCCCATAAACAGTTACAATCTTGGAAACCCACAGGGGGTGGCTGAGTCAGCATTGACTTGATGGCAGTGAGTTTGGTGTACACACACACACACACACACATATGCGCTGACTTATTAAAAACAAAACTAAACACTAAACTCCAAACTTGCTGCCATCAAGTTGATTTTGACACACAGCGACCTAAAGGAAGGGTAGAATTGCCCCGTGGGTTTCAGTGACGTAACTCTTCGTGGGTATATAGAAATGAAAAATACAGGTTCTGGAAGGAAATACTCACTGGAGAGGACTCTCAAGAGAGTAGGCACTGTAAAAGAAAAGATCAGTGAACTAATCAGTGATCATTAAAGATATCCAAATAGAAGAACAAACAGAAAAAAATCTGAAATAAAATAGACTCATTGATTCATAGATCTAAGAAATTCAACCAGCAAGCACAAAAGAAAGAAAGTCACGCTATGACAGCATAATCTAGCTTCTGGAAATTACTGATAAACAGACACTATTGAAAATAATCAGAGTAAAAGGACATACAATGAATGAGACCTGTAGAAGCTGGAACTGGATGGGATTGCCTTGTTTTTCTGGGTCCCACAAGGTGCCGTCTTATCGCTTTTCTATCACCATTACTGGAAACTATTTGAGTTTTTTCTCTCTGACATATTTCTGACTTTTATATGTTCCAATTTTTGTGGGTTTTACAAAAGAACCAGGATAAGAATGATGAAGCACTTCTTATCAGAAACTATGAAAGTCAGAAGAAAGTGAAGAGGTGTCTTTAAAATGCTGAAAGAAAAAACTGTTAACCTATATGCAGGAAAAATATATACATTTTAAGTTTAGGCACGTGTTTCCTGTTAACCATAAATGGAGAAAACTTCTTCAGGGGCAGACGTGCGCTATGAGAAAAGTTGAACGCGTTCTTCAAGCAGGCATGATGTCAGCTACAGATGTGAGTGAACACAGGGAGGGAGAGCATTAAAGTGGTAAATAAAGAATAAAGGTAAACTGTGTTTCTCATTTTAATGCCTTTAAAAGAAAATCCATTTTATCGCAACAATTAAAACAATGTATTATAGGGTTTATAAAATATGTAGGCTGACTGAAAAAATCGCATTAAAATGTGGGGATGGACATGTTCAGCCTATTGTTGGAAGACTTGTACTTGGAAGAGCTGCGGTGCCATTTGAAAGTACACTGTGAGGAGTCACCGTAGTGACAGCCGTGCAAGAAGAGAAACGTAAAAGAATGCAGCTAATGAGTTAACAGTGAAAAGGAAATAGGATGATAAAACGTACTCAATTAACACCAAAGAAAGGAGGGAAATGGGAAAAAATAAGGAACAGATGAAAAATCTAAAAACAAATGTTAGTGTGATAGCCCTGTATGCTACCATAGAAAAATGGTTTGAACACTGCTATGTAATCAATGTGTGTTGGGGGCGGGGGGAGAGAACTTCAAACATAAAGACATATTAGGTAAAAGTAAAACATTAGAATAAAAGATGCCTTGCAAACACTAAGGAGAGAAACATGGAGCGTCCATATTGATATCTGACATAGTAGATTTCTAACCTGGATGTGTTCCCATGATAATGGAGGCTATTTCATTAGTATAAAGGGGTCATTTCATGTGAAAGACACAACAGTCATAAATGTGAAGGCACCCTATAACCGACCTTCAATCTACTTGAAACAACAATTGATAAAATTAAATGCAGAAATAGTATTGTACTATCCACAATAAAAATGAACCAGAGCGATAGATTTAAAGACGCTAAATCTAAAAAACTTCTAGAACTAAGCATAAGAGCTAATCTTTGCAAACTTGATATAGGTAATGCTAGCTTACAAGGAATGTAAAAAGTACAAACAATAATGCAATTAATAAATTGGGATTCAGCCACAACTTTAAAGGCCACTTTTTAAAAGATGTCATTAAGAGAATAAAAAGGCAAGCCATAAAATAGGATATAAAGTATCCACAGATTTATATCTGTAATATCTTTAAAAGTCCCTTAAGCCAATAATTAGAAGACAAACAATACAATTAAAATTAGGGAGAAAATTTGAACAGACACTTGAAAAACAAACACATTAAAAATGCTCAGCTTCCTTAACCAGAGTGAAATGCAAATAAAAGCTCCCGAGAGCTAGCAGACCCATGCACTCGGGTGGCTGCCGTGTAAAAGGCTGACAGCACCACGTTCCAATAGAGATGGATCAACTGGATGAGAAAATAAACGAGACCACTTTTAGAAAATGACCTGTGCTTCAGTTAAACATATATTTACCATGCAGCGCGGCAGTTTACTCCCAAGTATCTATGCCAGAGAACTGAAAACATTTGTCCTTCTCTGCGAATATTCACGGCACTGTCTTTTCATAGTAGCCCCAAACCAAAAACAATCTGAGTGTATCGTTAGCAGATGAATAAATAAATTGCAGTACATCCGTACGAGGAAATATTATTCAATACTAAAAAGCAACCAACTGCTGATACACACAGCAACCTAAGCAAATCTGAGAACTATTTTACAGGGTAAAAGTAGGTAAACATCAAAGACCAGATGTATAATTCTATCAACAAGAAACCCTAAAACAAGCATATCTAATCTACTAGGCTAGGAAAAGGTTTCTTGAGTCTATGGTAGGAGCTGGGGATTGGCCAGGAAAGGCCACAAGGGACAGGGTGGTATAATTGTTCTGAATTGGCGGCGGTGGTGATTACATGGGCATGGTGGGTCAATGGTTAAGTGCTCAGTAGCTAACAGAAAGGCTTGAACCACCAGTCACAGCATGGGAAAGCTGCGGCTGTCTGCTTCTCTCAAGATGAACAGCCTTGAAATTCTATGGGGTCGTTCTACTGTGTCCTGTAGGGTTACCAGGAGTGTGCCTTCACTCAGTGGCAACAGCTTATGCACATTTATCAAAACTCATTGAGAAAAAATAAGTTATTGAAATAAGGGGCAAGACAGAGGCTGGGGATGCTGGTGGTGTGTGAGTCAGTCCGTGGAAGTCCGCGGAAGGTAGCCCGATGGCTTCCAAACAAATAAAAGGAAACTTCATTCTCATCCCCGGTGTCTTCTTTGACTGCTGAAGGGAGATAGAGAGATGGAGAAAGAAAGGAGGCCAGGGTCCATGGTTTGATACCTTGGTCAAAACTCGTCCACTGTATGTGAGCAGTCCCTTGGTTAAGAACGAATGTGCTGTAAATTTGCCTTGAATCAACCACTCCTCCCAGCAAATTCATCACAATCACTTTCACTTCTGGCAAATGCAGCTTTTAAGTGACTGCAAAGACTCGAGTCTTTTCTGGCCCTAAAGTCAGACTGGACAAGAACTGTCCGCACATGGCCCTGCTTACCTAGACATGTGATGCCATCTGCTTTGTCACCTAGGGACTGTCTATATTTTATACCCCTTTCAACGGCACTCCTTTAACATATACAGTTTTTACAAATTAATGAAGTTTTTTTTATAAAAAAGAAAAACCGTCAGCATCCACTACAAACAAGAAGCCAATAAACTCATCACTCCTTACTAATCACGTTGTGCTTGAGCCTGTTTTACCTTTAGACAATTGACATTTTCCTAGCACATGTGTGAAAGGGACCAAGCAGCTTTTTCAATTCAGCAGGAGGCCGTAGCAAAGGGGTCAGACAGCTGGTTCACACTCCAGACAAGTGGATGATGATAACAGAACTTTTCCACCTCTGAAAGCAATCATTGCTGCCGGAAAAACATTTTCAGGGCCAAGTGAAAAGAAGATAACAGGGTCACCTCTAGCTCAATTATGGTGAGATCAGCTTTTCGCGAAGAGAATTGCTTTCTCTTGGCTTCTAATTCAGCCTCAGTTGCTACAGGCACCTAAACCATGGGCTTGCCATTTTCTTTTCTTGGTACCTCTAGCTCCCTTCAACAGTCACAGAATCGGGGGTGGGGGTGGGGGTGGGTGTGGGTGGTTGGAATGAAGGCTTTTTTAGTTCGTTTTGAAAGCCATCATGGGTTAACCTCCACAGACCTCACACTTCCACCTGCAGCCATGCCTTGCTACTTGTTTCAACAAATGAATGAGTGGTGCTCCCATCTAAATCCAGCCCCTCCAGGACTGCTAGATCTCATGCAGAATTGACAACTCAAGGAGCTCTCTCCAGCCATCCTCCTCCCTCTCTTGAATCCTTTACCTGCCAAACCACCCCCCACTATATCAGTGTTATCTGTACTCAAATATAGTACTATTTCATGACGCTGAAAGATAATCCAAAACCACCTTCATCCTTCTAAGCCCAGGATGATGGGCAAAGAACAGCCAACAGAAGACAAATTCCTCATCTTCGCCAAATTTATAAATCAGGCGGGACCCAAAGATCTTGCCAGAAAAATGTGCTAAGGGAGAGAAAGTTGTCAATTGAAGTGTGTCAAATGCTATTGATAGGCCAAGTCAGGCCAAGGTTGAAAGCCAGCTGAGAACACTGGGGATTCTGGCGTAGGCAGTTTGTGTGGGGCAGGGGGAAGCCGGACTCTGTAGAAGGTTAAAGAAAGAGCGGGGAAAGATTGTTAGAGACTGCGAGCACGAATCATGTGCCACGGGTTTGGGTAGAGGCAGCACTGACATGCATCACCGGAAAAGCAAACCCAGAGAAGGGACGCCAGCTAGCAGACCTCCAAATAACGGCCCATTCTTTCAACTCTTATGGACTTAAAACTGTTCCAAGTAAAAAGTCACTGAGGGTGGCAAGAAATGTTATCCCCTCATGCACGAGATGCAGTTTCTAGACCCAATCGGTCCACTCATTCTCACCTTCCCATTGATTGTGGTTCGTGTATTTATCGCAAGGTTTTCCAGTTAAGAAATTATGGTCTGCCCCTCCCCTTTAAAGCTATATTACCCAGTCGTAGAATCGATTCTGACTTACAGTGACCCTATAAGATAGAGTAGAGCTGCTCTCTAGGGTTTTCAAGACTGTAAACCTTTACAGGAGCAGACAGACTTATTTTTCTCTCGACTGCTGCAGTTATCAGTCCAACCCTTAGCCCACAGTGCCACCAGGGCTCCTTAAAGCTCTATTCGAGGCATTTCAAGATGTCACTTAGAAGGCTATCGTGCACCCAAACCAAATAATGGTAATTTTACTTATTTCATATTCATGGGAAAGCAGGTTAATGGATAGGGAAGACTGAAGAACTGACGCCCTTAAAAGAAGAATATCAATAGCACTGTGGTCTGCTAGGAGGACAAAGAAATCTGTCTTGGAGGAAGTTCAGCCAGAATGCTCCTTAAAGCAAGATAGGGAGATTTTGTCTCACATACTTTGGACATATTATCAGAAGTGAGGAGTCCTGAGATAGTTACAGTTTATTGTGCCAACCTGGCTGATAAACACATGTGGGGTTAATTGAAGGGCAAAGGGATAAATGGCTCGGTGAGCCTCACCTTTCTAGTTCCCGGGTCTCTTGCTTCCTGATGGTCGGACCAGGGTGCAGCTGCCTTAGCCAGTTCCCTGCTTCAGCTAGCAAGGCTCACTTCCTGCAAAACATCCCTGAGGAGAAGCCACATGGACCTACCCCAATGCAGCCCTGGGTGCTGGAGCAGCCACATGAAGACCCCTGCCAGTGCTGAGATGCTCACACATTCACTTACTCGGCTTTCCTCCTGCAGTTGGCATCATTACATGTGTTTTGTGAGATGGAGGAGGACACATGGGGTAATGTTGGACTTATGGGCTTGGGCAGCACTGAGTTGGGATGTTTTCTTAAGTGTACACTTACCCTTTACATAAAACTCTCATATATATGAGTTTCTATGGATTTGTTTCCCTAGTTTCCCTAGACTAACACAAGGCCCTAGAGAAGGACATCATGCTTGGTGGAGGCTAGACCCCAAAAGAGGACAATCCTCCAAGAGATGGATTGACATGGTGGCTGCAACAATGGGCTCAATCAGATTCGCAATTGTGAAGATGATATGAGGCAAGCCTGGGCAGAGTTTGGCTCTGTGGGTGGCTTTGAGTCAGAGCTGACTGGACAGCACCTCACAACAACAAAGGCCTGGATACGGAGAAATGTTTCTGGGGGAGATGACCCTTTATTTTCCATCGCCATATGGTGAGAGGAAGAGATTTTGGGGTCAATGTTTGACTCTAGTTTTCCTGATAAGTTTCCCTTCCAAGGAAGCCAAAGAGCACAATAAGATTCAAATATCAACCTGGACCAGTTCCCTCAAAGCACCAATCAACTCATGGAGAAGAACCATGACTAAGGGTACAAAGGAGAAAGACCAAGGGGTCATCTCCACCAACAGAGGGATGAGGCAAACTTAGTTCAGATCTGGAGGAGGTCGTCTCGCTCAGGCACTGTCATGGATCATAGTTGATCCTATAGGACAGCATAGAACTCCTCCTGAGGCTTCCCGGAGCTGTAACTCTTTGTGGGAGCAGAAAGCCTCATCTTACTTTCTCAGAGAAACTGGTGATTTCGAACTGCTGGCCTTATGGTTAGCATTCCAAGTTGTAACCCACTACCTCACCAGGACTCTTGGGAGAGACCCTGCAGATATTCACATGCTATCTTGAAGTCTTTCTTCTACCAACGTCCCTCTGTCTGAAAATCTTCTTGGTTTCACCTACAACATGTATTCAGAACCTGACCAACCTGATCTAGATCAACTGAGATGGTGGCAATGGCTTTGTTGTGGGTCTCATATCTCTTCCAGCTCTCCTCAACAGAGCAGCCGGGGAATCCCACAACAGCATCTCTAGTCACTACTCTGCTCAAACGTCTCCAACAGCTCCCTGGCTGGCTCAGAGTCTTTAGAGTAGATGATGGCAATCACTGCCAATGCCTCTCTGACTTCAGCTCCTACTGTCCTCTGCTTGCACACTCTCTCCTACCACCCAGGGCTCCTCGCTGCACCCCGAAACCACAGTTAGGTTCCCACGCACAGCTGGACAATGAATAGGGAAGACTGAAGAAGTGATACACTTGCATGATGGCGTTGGAGAAGGAGAGCAAAAGTACTATGGACTGCCAGGCCAATAAACAAGTCTGTCTTGGAGGAAGTCAAGCCAGAATGTTCCTTAGAAGCAAGGATGCGTGATTGGGCCTCATGTACAGGTATGCTGTATGCTTCTAACTCATACTGCTGGGGAAAGCCTTCCCCAAATATCCACATGGCTAATTGCTCACTCCTCCCGGTCTCTGTTGACATGTCACGTTACCAGGGAGGGCTTCTCTGACCCCCCCTATTTAATAGAGCATCATTCCCACCCCATCCTTTTACTGCCCTATCTTTCTCTCGAGGAGGTACCACCATGACACCCTCCCTTGCTTCAATTCTTCCGTCTTTCTTCATCCCCTTCTCCTCCCTCCTCCCCTCCTCTCTCTTGTATTCTTGCCTTGCTCCCCACGGTAGACAGTGAGCTTCCCAAAGGAGGGACGGTGGCCATCTTGCACCTGGTGGATGCTCAGTGACTGCTTGTTGCATGAATAACAGAAAGCTTCTTGTGTCGATGAGACTCTAGAGGGGGCGGGCTACTGTCCTTACTGCCTTCCTCCTTCTGAGCTGCTCACACGGACCTCCAGGTCTCACACAGGCACAGAGGCGGCGAAGAACCCCACGGACAGGGCTTGGGGAAGAAGCAGGCAACACCTGGGTCAAGGCAAGAGGCCATCTGGGTGCTTGAGGCAGGCAGGGGCAGACAATGCAGGGTCCATGGGCTCTTCCCCTCCCTTCTCTTCCCTTCCCTTCCCTTCCCCCTTCCACTTTACACCAATGTTTCCTCCTCCGTGTGCTGACTGAATTGGATCCTGGTTGATTCTCTCAGCTCTTGGACTACCACGAAGACACAGGAGCTTGTCCCCTGGCCCTGGTGGCCCAGACAACATCCCCATTGTCTTCTGTATGAAAAGGGTAAGGCCACAAGGCTGTATCCACCCTTCAAGCAGCCTCCCTTTCTACTCTTTCTATCTTCCCCCTGCCCAGCTGCACGCTCGGTTGCCTCTCACACCACCTCTGTGCAGCCGCCTGGCTGCCTGCCTTTGCAGAGAGCGCAGGTGAGCTGACCTTTCCAATGGATGTTACGCCCACAGCACCAGGGGCAGCCTGAGGAGAACGCCCAGGCCGTGCCTCACTGGGAGATGTGAAATGCCCTTCTGTAAACAGAAAGGCCCGCTCAAGAAACAATCCGCCCACTGTCCTCACCTCAATTCCCACGCTGAGTGACCCCGAGGAGAGAGCAGAACTTCTCCCACGGGGTTTCTAGAAGGATACATCTTTGCGGACGCAGACTGCACCATCCCTCTCCCGTGGGGAAGTGCTGGTGGGGTCAAGCAGCCAGGCTCTGTAACCAAGGTCCCACCAGGACTCTTTCAGAAAGGAGCATGGTGAACGCACTGCAGTGGCCATTGTCCTTCTGGAATGCTCCCCTGGAAGAGCAAATCCACAGTGTCCCTCCTCAGGTCATGCAGATGAGTTCAGCAAGAGGATGCCTTTCGAGCAGAAATGCTTTTCAATGGCTCCCTGCGCATGGTTCTTAAGCTCTCCCTCAATGTCACTCATCTCAGTCTCCTCACATGATGCCATCTCCAGGACCTAGAACGGCTCACCTCTCTAAAGTGCGCGTAGGTTCCTAAGAAGCTCTTTGATGGAGTTTTCCAAACAGAGGAGATTTAGTTAAAGACTCCTTGAGGAAATTAATTTCCCTTTTTCATATTGTTTCATTGCCCAAAGACAGCTTGGTTTCTCTCTTCTGTGTCAACATGGCTAGGCTACGGGCTCCACTGTTTGATTACACGCTTGTCTGACTGTGGCCGTGAAGATGTTTCATAGATGTGAGCAGTATTGACAAGCACATGGCTCAAAGTAAAGGAGAGTTCCCACAATCATGGGAAAGCCTCCAGAACGGAAATCAGCTTCTTAGATCAGAAGGAAGTTGGTACCAGGACTGTAGCAAAGATATGATGTTAAGAGTTTCTGGCCTATGCCCATGGATTTTACACTTGCCAGACTCCATAATTGCATGGGCCAGTTACTTAAAGTATCTCTCTCTCTCTCTCGTAGGTACATCTATGTTTACCACTTGTCATCGAGTCATTTCCAACTTAGGGTCATGACTTATGGTAATGCCCAGTATGTCGGAGTCAGACTGTGCTCCAAAGTGTTTAATGCTGATTTTCAGCAAGTCACCAGGCCTTTCTCCTGCGGCACCTCTGGGATCTCTGATCTTTCAGTCAGTTGTCAAAGGCGTAGTCATTTCCATTTCCCATCCACCCCCTACCTCCCTGTGCATGCTTCAAAAACTGGGCATAAAAATTACGTTAAATTTCCATTCTACTTTTCTATAAAATTGTTGAACCCCTGTCGTGTGTGTGTGCGTGTGCGTGTGCGTGTGCGTGTGTGTGTGCGTGTGTGTGTGTGCGCGTGTGCGTGTGTGTGCATGTGCGTGTGCGTGTGCGTGTGTGTGTGTGTGTGTGTGTGAGAGAGAGAGAGAGAGAGAGAGAGAGAGAGAGAGAGAGCAGAGGATGGGTTTGAACTGCCCAATGCTTACCCAACTGTGCCACCAGGGTCTCTGCACTTATGGCATAATGGTTATTCATTGGGCTGCTAGCCTCAAGGTCAGCAGTTTGAAACCACCAGCTGCTTCATAGGAGAAACGTGAGGCTTTTGACCTCCATAAACAGTTCAGTTATAGTCTCAGAAACCTACAGGGGCAGTTCTACCCTGTCCTATAGGGTCTCTGTAAGCCGACGTTGACTCAATGGCAGTGAGTTTTGTTTAAATTTTAAACCCTGTGCACCTCACTCCTATGGAGGTGCTCCTTTTCCTGGCCAAGGAAGTCACTGCATCGGCCTCCCAGGCCTGCCCTAACAATGCACTAGGTGGCTAAGAAGAACACACACCCCCGAGCAGAAACAAGTGACGCAAGGTCTGTCTTCAGGGTGTAAGTAGACACCCCTTTCGAAGACTCCAGACCTTTCTTGTCTCTCCAGGCTTACGGTAGCCCAGACATCCCTCGATGCTCTTCTCTGTGTGTCTGTTCTCCTTCATAAGGACACCCCTCAGACTGGATTACGTAAGAGTCGCTCTTCTCCAGTATGGCAGCGTGCTAATGTCAGCAGCTTCAAAGACCCCATTTCCACTGTCACGGGCACAGAGGCTAGAATACATCTTCTGGGGCACATAGTCAGTGTGCCACAGGCACCACTCTGAGAGTCAAGGTCAGTCAATACCAGGGTTAAAGAACGTGAACTTTGGTGAAGGTAGGGGAAGATAGGCTGCTTGAGAAGAGGTAGGCCTGGCTTCCAATAGCCTTTTCCATTTTGTCACATTTAATCAAATCTGACATGCCATTGGCTGCATACAAGACTACAACTTATGTACCACTGAGGGGGAGATATCGCCGCCCATTAAACTATGATGAAATCCAGGAATCGGTCTCACTAACCTCCCACCAATGGAGAAAGATAGGCCTTCTCCTCCTGTGAAGAGGTACAGTCTCAGAAACCCACAGGGACCTTACAAGATCACAGTGAGCTGACATTGGCAGTGAGTTTGGTTTGGATTTTGAGGGTTAGGAAATTTCTCTTGCTGTCTGTTTAGTTATTTGACATGTGATCAGTAATGCTTTTGCACATATGTCAGTCACAGAACATAAATCTACCCTTGGATAGTTTATCTTTTTATAAAGCACTTGGCTGTTACTTTGTAAAAAAAAAAATCAAACAAAACAGGAAATTATCTCATCCTTCCAATGACAAATATTTGCATCATCAACATCAAATTTATACCCCATGCACTATTTCCTTCACTTTCCATGTTAACAATAGCTTTTTGTTTTAAGGCCAGACCAATATAACCTTTCTGAAGCCATCATAATCAGCAATTCAACTCAGCACCTGAAATATCAACAATGAAACAGATGTGATTAAAACCCTGAAAATATGGTGGCTGATTATTCAGTAGTAGAAGTCTTGCTTTCTGTGTGGGAGATCCCAGTTGGAATCCCAGCCAATGCCCATCGTGAGCACCCAGGAGGCTTGCATCTTGGTACGATATTCACCAGGTTTCTATGGAACTTTCAGAATACGATGGACTGGGGCGAAAGACCTGGTGGTCTACTTCTGAAAAGTCAGCCAGCCAATGAAGACCCTTAGAATACAGCAGTGTGATATGTAACTGATCGTGGGGCTGGGCAGCACCTGGCTGTGCGGTGCCTGCCTGCCCATGAGTCAGGAGCCAATGCTATGACACCCGGCAGAATGACACAACTAAGGACACACAAGGAATGAGACAATGACCGGGGACAGGTTGAGGTCTATGAGGGCGGCCCCATCTGCTAACCGATGGATTCTAATAGGATACGTGAGTTATGCACATCACCCAGGGGTAGCAGCCCAATGCTTAACCCACCGTGTCATGAGGGCTCATTCACCTTATATCTATGAGGGGGCTTCAAAAAGATCATGGTAAATCCATTGCCCACCCCAAGCAGTTTTATTGGCATATAATTTAAATATACAATTCAATAGTTCAATAATTCAATTATACCAAGGAGAACTGTACAATCATTACCACACACACAGCCCCTGTATGGTTAAATTATCTTAAAAAGGAGTTGTGCAATCACAAGCCATTCTAGTGCTCCCTCCCCCCTCCGGCCTTCATTATTTACTCCCGAAATCCTCTTTCCCTCCCTATCACTGCCCCCCACCCCCACCCCCGCCCCTGCATTCCTATAAACCCATTACCTTTTAGTTTAATTTTCCCCATAAACTTTTTGAAGCCCCCCACTCTTATACATATGCAGGCATGTGTCGTTGCTATCCCTGGTGTAACTTCTTTGTTTAATGTGACTCTAATATTAGCAATTAGACACCAAAGCAATTTATGCCAGCTACTTCAGGTGATCAAGATGAACGGGAGTCCCAAAACTTGTGGGGATGAGGGCACTAAGATCACCGCTATCTACCACGTTTCCTTTACCACCGCTCGACTACTGCGGTCCAGAAATCAAAGAGCTTATTGCACTGGGCACATCTGCTGCACAAGACCTCTTTATAGGACTGACGAGCAAGGATGTCACTTTGAGGATTAAGGTACACCTGACTCGTGTCATAGCATTTTCAATTGCCTCATATGCATGTGAAAGTTGAACAGAGTAAAGACATCTTAGATAAATCCGTGCATTCAAATTGTGGGGCTTGTAAAGAATATTGAAAATACTGTGGACTATCTAAAGGGCCAACAAATCTGTCTTGGACGAAGTACAGCCAGAATGCTCCTTGGAAGCAAGGACATGTGGTCAAGAGCGGTCAGTCCCTGGAGAAGGATGTCATGTGACAAGAAGACGACCCTCAAAGAAATCCAGTGGCCGCAACCATGGGCCCAAACATAACAGTAATGGCGAGGATGGCACAGAAGGGGGCAGTGTTTCCTTCTGTTGTGCACAGGGTCGCTGCAGTCAGAACCCACCTGACTGACCCTAACAAGCACCACCACTCCATTACCTGCGAAGAGAATATGCCACGTGTGCTGTATCAAGGAAAATCGGTCCGTGAGCTCAGATGTTTCAACAAACTCCGCTCCTCTCCCACAGGGAGCAATGGACTGTTCACACGTCTGCTTGAAATAGCTCATACTTCAGTTTTGATTTTTAAAGATAAGAAATGAACAGATTCAAATATATAAAAAATAAAATTTATCAAAATAAATAAATAATAAACTGTAAAAAAAGAAAAGAGGAGAAAAAAATGATTAGGGCAGGGACTGTACAGATGTGCTTTATACAATTGATGTATGTATATGTATGAACTGTGATAAGAATTGTATGAGCCCCTAATAAATTGTTAAAATTAAAAAAAAATTACTACTTGAGTTTACACGAACATTTACATTTTACTAAAATAATTCCACAGTCTTAGCCCAAGTAAAACAAAGTTTTGTACTCATCTAAATACTCAAAACATCTTTTCTATTTTATTTAAAAAACATTTTGTTGTATTGCTTGAGCCATTTGATTTCAAAGGGAAGCATTTATACATACTTATATTATTATAGAGATACTGCTAATGTTTTGGCCAGCTTACTTTGTAATTTCTTACAAATGAAAAGATCATGTCAAAGTGTTCTGAGCAAATAAACATCTGAGCGTTCATTAACCTGCCCTTAAAAAAAATAAAATAAAATTTAATAATCATAAAATGAACAGTACATGAATTAAAGTACTTAATGTAAAATGCTAATATTTCCATCATTTTGATATTGTCTAAGTTATATTAACTTATTACCCAGGTTAGTATTATATTAAATATATGCTATATTGTACCTACCTGCATGTATGCCAAACATATTTCAAAGTTAAAGTTAGAAATACTATTGAAGCTTAAGAATAACTCTGTGTAAATACTGTACACTTTAAAAAGGAACTCGATTGAATCCCTTGCAATGGTTGACTTATTTGCAATGGCTGACTTTTTTGAGTTCTCCTTTTTGCATGTCATCTGAGTTTTGAGTTCCCAATGGTTGTTTTTCAAATATGTGTAAAGAACACTTTTGGACCAGGGTACAAAGCATGACTTTGTGCTGAAATTTCTGGGTCAACCCAGGTGAATGTTTAAGGTGGTTCTCTCGAAGTGGATCAGAGACCAAGACCTGCATGCATCTGTGCAGTCCCCTCTCATCATATTGGATCCAGTTTCATGTTGGGTGAAGGCAGCAAGAGGTAGACTTGATAGACCACACCCTCCTATCAAGATAAGACATTTCAATTGTATGGGAGGGGCCTAAAGGAGAGAGCTGTCAGTGAAGGTTTGAAGGGGTAGGAGCATCGGAGCTCAAACAGCTATCTATGGGCACCCTTCTTTCCCACGTGCACTTAACTTCTCATGCAGTGCACTCAGTAGAGTCTTTTGCATTCTTTTGTACTCTGAAACCTAACTGTGAGTCTGAATGTAATGTGCTATTGAATTGTTCATGATAACTCCTATTCTAAGGAATACATCAGGAAGCAGGTGGTGCGACAGTTGAGCACTTGTCTGTTAACCAAAGGTGTCAACCCATCAGTGTGTCTGCAGGAGAAAAGACACGGCAATCAACCCCCTTAAAGAGTGTCATTGTTTGCTGCTAAGTCTCCTCTGACCCACAGCAATCCTGTAAGACAGCGTAGAATGGCCCACTCGACAGGGTTTACTAGATTGTAATCTGAAGAATGTAACAAATTACAAAATGGCAGATGGGGAAGCTGAAGCTTCTTGCCTGGTGTCACACTGTTGGTAGAAGGTGGCTGGACCAGCTTGCTGATCCAAGCAATATGCAAGAAGAGGAGAGAAGGGAGGCAATAAAGGCCTACTAAGTGTAAGGCACTTTAGAAACCTCAGTGAAGTGATATTATTAAATCTTTTATAAGGTTGCTTGTTTTGGCTTGGTTTTCTCCTATCTATATCATCTTGCTTAAGATGCCCTAGTGGTGCAAATGACTAATTGCTAGGCTGCTATTGGAAATGTCGGTGGCTTGAACCCACCCAATGGCTCTTCATAAAAACAAAACCTGGTGATCTGCTTCTGAAAAGATCAGACAAGAAATCCCATTGGAGCAGTTTCTTCTGTCATGAGAGTTGCTGTGCATTAGACTCAACTTAACAGCATCCCATCACAGCAACTGTGCATTAGACTCAACTTAACAGCACCCCATCACAGCAACTGTGCATTGGAATCAACTTAACAGCATCCCATCACAGCAAGGACACTCTATCTGGCTTAGCATATGACTCAGGTATCTTCCATTGTCAACAAAGAGATTGACCTCTTTCTTTTTAAACTATGTAGATAGGAACGCAGATGTAGGTGTATAATTTAATCAATTCCCTGGAAGTGATATCATTTGAGTTATTTCTAAATTTTCACAATGCTATGTAGAGCTCATGCAGTGGATCTTCCTGCATATGTATTTCTGGTCATTCTGGAGGGTCAGTTCCTAGAGGTGGAATGCTGGGTTACAGAGCAAGGTTAAGCCTTGACATGTATTTTGTTTTTTGATATCAGTTCTTTATTTTAAGAGAAATATAATTTTTGATTGTGAGTCTGTTGTGTTTTGGGACCTTGGGCAAGTCATTTCACCTGGATAGATCTCAGATGTATCGTCAGTATATGAGAGGCACCAGGACTTACTGGTTGCTGAGATCTTAACCTAACTGATAACATTTGAATTGTCGTGTGGGTAAAGAATATTGAAAGAACCAGGGACTGCCAAAAAAGCGAACAAATCTATCTTGGAAGAAGTGAAACCGAATTGCTCCTTGAAGGCAAGGATGGCTAGATTTCATCTCAAGTACTTTGGACATGTTCGCTGGAGACTCCAGTACCTACCTGGAGAAGGACCTCATGCTTGCTAAGGTGGAGGATTGGCGAAAAAGAGGCAGGCCTTTGACAAGATGCATTGGCACGGTGGTTCAACAATGGGCTCAACATGAGAACAATTGTGAGGACGACACAGAACCGGGCAGCATTTCGATGTTTTACATAAGGTTGCTACGAGTTGGAACTGACTCAATGGTAACTAACCACAACAAGATCTCCACCAACTGTGAGATTCGATGAAACTGTGGCATTAGAGGCTTAACAAATAAAACTTTCAACATTTCACCATTTTTTAACCTACAAAAAGGGCATATAATATGGTTTCACCTAATATCATAGGAACGCCTTAAAAAATGTGTGGTAGCTATTTTGGTCTCCTGGATTTTCAGAGCTAGATTTATATGTCAGATGGGACTAGGCCAGGAGTCAGCAAACTTTTGAGGTGGAAGATCCAACCCTGTCTCTCAAAACCATTTAAATATTATCTGCAAGTCATGCACATATTTTCACAAACAAATGAAATCACCATTATCTGAATATTAGCCTTAAATGTTTTTTCTCAATTTTGCTTCAGACCCACATGTACTTATTGAGAGTCACATATGACTCTCAAGCCATAGTTGGCTGAACCTGAGTTGGCCGATGCCTCAGTCACAAGCTAGCTCTGAAACCTTAAGGACTTAAAAATCATAGCCTATTTCTCACCTACATGATATGGCAACGCAGGTGAGCTGATGTTCCCACTCCCCACAGTCACCCAGGGAGTCAGGCTGATGGAAGTTTCACAGCTGTAACACAGCCTGGGAACCCCTGGGGGCAGCTTATTGTGCCAGAGAGGATCCGTCAGGGCAGTAGTTACATCCTTTCTTTGGGGGTGCTTTGGGGTATGTTCAATCTGTCAGCCTTTTAGGTAATAGTTGAGTGCTTACTCCTCTGAGTAGGACACCCCACCCCCACTGCTGTCATTCCCACTCATAGAAACCCTGTAGCAAGGAGAAGAACTGCTTCCCAAGGTTTCCAAGACTGTAAATCTCCGTGGGAGCAGACAGCCTCCTTAACTGGCTCCTTAAAATCATTATCTCTGTGACAGTTGAGGGAGTCCCAGGGGGCAGTGGCTACACGTTGGGTTATCAACCCATAAAGTGGCGATTAGCTGTTGGTGCTTCGTGGTACTCAATCTTGTGATGGTACATAGTATGTCTGTCTACCTGGAAGGGATAGGCGGAATAAACAAGCCAGAAGAGAGAACAATGGGATGACAGCTCCGGGGGACATGGGGGTAGGGGAGGTGGGGAAAAGGAAGAGGATGTTAACAAGTCCAGGACAAGGGATTAACAAGTGATACAAAATCAGTCTCAAGGAGGGTATGGGAGGTCTGGCAAGGCTGGATCAAGGGCAATGTAACCGAGAGGAATTCCTAAAACCCAAATGAAGGCAGAACATGATAGTGGGACAAGAGGAAAGTACAAAGAAACAGAGGAAAGAACTAGGAGGCAAAGGGTAGTCATAGAGATTTAAATACAAACATATAAAGATGTAAACATATTTATATACGACAAAGGGGAAATAGCTCTATGTACATATATTTATAGGTTGAGTATTAAGAAAACAGATGGACAGTGGGCCCCTGCGCAAGTACTCCCTCAACACAAGAACACTTTGTTCTAACAATTCGGCAGTCTGAGATGCTCACCTGCCTGGTACGATCACTGATGACAATGGGTGCACAGGCAAATGTGGTGAATAAAGCTGATGGTGCCCGGCTACCAAAAGATATAGCACCTGAAGTCTTAAAGACCTGAAGATAAACAAGCAGCCATCTAGCTGAGAGACAACAAAACCCACATGAAAGAAACACACCGGCCTGTCCCAACTAGATCACTGAGGACAAAGTGGGTGCATAAGCAAAAGTTGCAAACAAAGTTGATGGTGCCCAGCTATCAAATGATATAACATTAGGGGTCTTAAAGGCTTTAAGACAATCAGGCAGCCTTCTACCTAAGAAACAACAAAGCCCACAAGGAAGAAGCACACCAGCCTACCCCAACTCAAACGCTGAAGACAAAGCAGGTGCATGGGCAAGTGCAGTGAAGAAAGCTGATAGTGCCCAGTTGTCGAAATATATAGAATCTGGGTTCCCATAGGCTAGAAGATAAACAAGGGGTCATCTAACTGAAAAACAACAAAACCCACATGGAAAATGTGGGATGACAGGGCATCGAAGGGATCAGGTATCAGGCATCAAAGACAGAAAAAAAAATCATAGCATTGTGAATGAGGGGGAGTGCAGAGTGGGGACCCAGGGCCCATCTGGGGAAAATTGGACATTCCCTTGCAGAAGGGTTGTGGGGAGGGGACAAACCAGAGTGCAGTATAGCAACAGTGAAACATACAATTTTCCTCTAGTTCTTGAATGCTTCCTTCCCCCCACTATCATGATCCCAATTCTACCTTACATATCCGGCTGGACCGGGAGATGTTCACTGGCATAGATAGGAACTGGAAATACAGGGAATCCAGGACAGTTGAGCCCCTCAGGCACAGTGGTGAGAGTGGCGATATCGAGAAGGTGGAGGGAGGGTGAGGGAGAAACAGGAAACAGATGACAAGGTCTACATGTAACCTCCTCCCTGGAGGATGAACAGCAGAGAACTGGGCGAGGAAGACATCGGACGATGTAAGATATGATAAAATATAATTGTTTATGAATTATCAAGGGTTCGGGGGGAGGGAGGATCGGGGAGGGAGGAGAAAATGAGGAGCTGATGCCAGGAGCTCAGGTGGAGAGTGGATGTTTTGAGAATGATGATGGCAACATATGTACAAATTTGCTGGACACAAATGATGTATGTACAGATGTATGTAAAAAGAGTTGTATGAGCCCCTAATAAAATGATTTTAAAAATAAATAAAATCATGTTATATAAGGGGAGAAAAAAAAAAGAAAGAAAGATTAGAAACTGCGGGCTGCTCTTCAGGAGTCAGAGGCTTCCTACTCCACCACAGAGTTACAGTGGCCGAACCCACAGGGTTGCCTGAGTCAGCACCAACCGGGTGGCAGTGACTGCTGCCGCCGCTGTGTTTCTTCCAGTGTTGGCAGAGTTGCAGTGATCAGTGAAGACAGCATTTCTGTTCTCGCAGAAGTAGAGGGTGGGACAAGGTCTAAATGCTCGGCAGCTAGCTTGAAATTGCTGGTTTGAACACACGGGCTATTCAGAAGGAGGAAAGAGCACCTATAGAGACAACTCTGCTCTACTGCACGGTGTCTCCAGGAGAGAACTAGTAGCAACGTCAGAAGGAGCTGATGGATTACATGGGACTAATGACTGGCACATCATCAGTGCGGAAAGCACATTGACCACTGTGGGCCGTCGGAGAAGCACACGATTTCTTGTGGTCTGTGTTGCATTGACCTTTTTGTTTGTTTGTTTAACCACTTACAATTATCTCTGCGGGGGAAATGTGTCTAGTAAGGAAACAAGTAATAAATCATCCCGCTTATTTTGCTTCCTGAAATGAAGCTTGAAAAGGAGTGTTAACATTTTAAACTGCATTTAACGTGGCTTCTGAAGACAATGTCATCATTTCATTCCCAAGCGGATAAGCTGCTTTCCTGAGGAGTTACTGTTAACCGAGTCACTCCCAGGTAAATATAGCTATGCGCTATAACGTAAAGGGCCTCTGTGGGATGTGCACAGCCCTCTCGTCAGTCTGAATCAGTCTGGGCCTCGCTTCTATGTGGGCCTGGACCAGGGGGAACAACAATGCTCGGCTTTTTTTTCTTCAAAAGCTGAGAAGAAGCTTTTCCTTCTAAGCATGCTCAGAACTTAAGCAGGGTTTTCTCTCTGAGGTCTTCACAGTACATTTTAAGTAAGCATCAACTCACCCGCCAGGCTCATTAGACTGGCTAGAGTTTTGTGTGTTGATACCGAGTCCTCAGGACATGGTGGTCATGCATTGAACTGCCACCTGCTAGCCACTCTATAGGAGAGAGACGGGGCTTTCTGGTCCCATCAGCTTGGATATGCACAGGGCCAGTTCTACCTACATGGTTGCTACATTTGGCATTGACTCCTTAGCAGTGAGAGAGAGAGAGAGAGAGAGAGAGAGAGAGAGAGAGAGAGAGAGAGAGAGAGAGAGAGAGAGAGAGAGAGAGAGAGAAAGAGATTGAAATTAAAACTCAAGTCACCCATCGTTCCGATTTCTTCCAATCGTGAATGCTCTTCGGAATGAAGTAGTGAGCTGGCAATGGTCTAGTGAACACCTATATCCACGGCTGTTTAACATCCTTAAGTCCATCGTCGGCTAGTCAGTTGCAATGCATGGCACCTCTGTGAATTACAGACTTGCTGTAATATTTAGGGAAGCATTTATCAGGTCTTTCTTTCGCACAACCAGGGATGGGATAGAATCACCAGTCTTTATGTCAGCCACCGGCAACAAACTGGTTGTGCTACCCAGTGACTTTGAAGGCTGACTCCAAAAAATGAAAACCAAACTTATTGTTATTGAGTTGATTCTGACTTGCAGCCACCCATAGCCCCTGTGGGTTTCTGAGACCATAACTCTTTTATGGGAGTAGAGAGCCCTTTCTCCTACAGAGTGGCTAGTAGTTTTGAACTGCTGAACTTGCAGTTAGCAGCCTAATGCACAACCACTGTGCCACCAGGGCCTCCTAAAGCTATCTAAGCTTTGGCAAGGGGCGTGCCAGTGCAGACCCTTGAAATATAGACTCCTTTTGAAACACGTGGGTTTAGCTCTGGTGGTGCAGGTGAAGTGTGTTGCTGCTAAAAGCTGGGTGTTGGGGGGGCTGAGTTTCAAACCCACCAACTGCTCTGCAGAGAAAGATTTAACTGATTGCTTCTGTACATAGCCCCACCTCCGAAACCCCAAGAGGTAGTTCTACTCTGTCCTCTGGGGACACCATGAGTGGGACTGTGGTTGTGGGTATGGTTTTGAGATTGGGGGGGGGGGGTGTCAAATGCAGCCAGGTTGTGGGACTTGCCCAGTTACACAGCTAATCCCCAGCACAGTTGGGCGGCCTAGAACCCCAGCAATGTAGGTCTCTTTCCACAGCTGGTAAATTATTCTTCTGTCTTTGGGTTGTTGTTTTTTTCCCTCCCTCTTTGGAAAACTTGTCTCTTCAAAGTTAAAATAGTTGCTTCAAGGTCAGTGAGAGGAGCAATCTTAGAAGAACTGGCAAGGCCAGTCAAGTCAGCAGATTATACAACCCTAAGGGTGGGTTCTCTACCCAGCACCTTACCAAGGGCCTGTGTAAACGTTTTGGTTGATTGTCTCCCAACACACAATCTGGGGGAAGTTCCTCTTCCAGTTTAGCCTTGCCAACTGTGTTAACCTCGGTGCAGACAGACAGACGCGCTTCTTACTGTCTGAGCAGGCACGCCCTCCAGCGCCCTGTCCGGCAAAACCGGCTCACTTCTGGTGGTCCCCACAGCCTGCCCATCAGGGCGTTTTCCCAAGGAGAACCGAGTCAGTCTGGGCGGAAGCCGAATGGGTGGGCGCCATTAGGTTCCGATGTACTAAGGAGTCCGCAGAAGATTCAGGATTCAAGATAGCTCTCGCGCGACGCGTTTATCAAGGTGATAGCTCTAGCGCGACGCGTTTATCAAGGTGCAGAGCTCGCTGCACTCCACAGTCCTAAGAATTGCATTGACTTGATTCTGGAAACCCAGTGACGTTCAGGCGGCCCCCAGAGGCCCAGCAGCAGTGTCCCCAACTTCAGCCTGGCCAGCCAGCCAGCCAGCACAGCTTCTCCCCTGGACCAAGGAGCCCTCCGGGCACCGCACCCAGGGCATGAGGCCCTCGTTAGCACCTTTGTAACTCCATGCCCTAGCTCCTCAAACACCCTGGCCTCTCTCCCCTTCTACACATCCTTCTCCCCTCACCCCCAGCCCCTACCCCATCGCCCACCCCTGGGACCAGGCAGGCTGTAGTCTGCCCAGCCAGCGCTGTCCTCGGGCGCAGCGAGTCCCCCTTACCGCGTAGTCCAGGGCCTGAGGCTAGGACAGTCTGGCCCCCGTGCCTTGGCAGCACCCCCCACAGCCCCACAATGCCCCGACTGGTGCTGGCGGTGGTTCGCGTCCCAGGAGGGGAAGCAGCTGCGGAGCCACACAGGCGCGAGGGAGGAAGCGGGGCGCGGCGGCGGGGGCCGAGGGTGGCGCGGGCCAGGGAGCGTGGGAACAGCGGGCCCAGCGGGAGCCAGAGAAGCCGGCCCGACGTGGAACCTGCTCCCGCCAAAGCAAGGGACGGCGCGACCAGCGTCTCAAAGCGCCCTACGGGGAGGGCAGCTGTTGGCTGGAGCTTCGTCTCCCTGGGGGCGGGGATACCCCGGACGACTGCAGCACCCTTGCGGGGTTCCCGGCCTGGAGGGGATAGGGGGAGTCGAATCCCCCGACAAGCAGAGGCTCAGGTGGCGTCTGGGAAAAGAAAGCTCGCTGTCCCCGACAGCTGGGGATCGGGGTGTGAAAAGCCTCTGTGGGCGGGAAGTGGGCGCAGTTCTCGAGCACCCAGCTCGGCTCCACCGCGCGCCCCTGCGCCCCGGTGCCGGTGCCCTGCTGGCGACCCTGGGACGGCGCCCAGGCTTTACCCTCCTGACGGGCCGACCCTACTCGTGGGAGGTGGGGTGGGGGGAGCTCACCTGCCGGGCGCTCGGCGGGCAGCGCGGCTGGTCCATACCGGTGACGAGTGGCGGCTGGGTACCCCGGCGGGTGCCCGAACCCCACGCCGCAGCCCCAGGCAGAGGGCACAGGGCTGGCGCCCCCCGCGCCCCAGGTCTGGCTCCCTGGGAACTGACCCGGCCGCTCCGAGGGACTCTGGTGGCAAGCTGGAGCCTCTGGCTCTTCCACTCCCCAGACTCGTCCGGAGGCCAGCGGGTGCCTGGGTCCTAGCGCCCCTTCCGGGGCGGGGAGCCCGGGATTTGCTCTCCTGTAGAGCGCCCCTCTAGTTGCTCCGCTCCTGTGCGCGGCAGCGCCTCCCCGGCCCTCCAATATCTCGCTGGGGTCTTGGAGCCTGGCACCTTAATCGAGCTTGGGATTGGAGTGCCCGAGTTCCGTCCACTCTGCGCCCACGCTTCTCCACCTCCTCGTCCCTCTGTCCCCCAGAAAATGCTCCAGGATCAGATTCGCCTGCTTCCCTCAAAGTCTGAATTTTATATGCACCATTCAGCACTCATATTTTACTTGAAGATTTTAAAGTCCATCACTGATCATTATAATAGAGAACTTTCTGCCTCATGTACAGGGGGGCATCTGTAACCACAGAAATACATAAATGCCGCGCGTGTGTATGTGTGCGTTTAGGGGTGACAATTTACAAGCGGGGATCCTACCACAGTAGCAGCTACCCTTCTTGTGCTCCTCCCATTACCCCTTAAGGGAGCTGGAATCAAAGATCTGAACAGATACTCCGGGGAAACTTCCGGACACGTTTAAAAGGTGATACATCGCAGTAATGAAATGCCTGCTGTCACTCATTCCCTTGGTGTTGGTTCGGCCCCACAGTAACCCCACCGCTAGGTTCAACCAAAGGAAACATTGCCCGGTCCTGCATCGCCCGCACAATCATTGTTGCAGCCACAGTGTCCACGCAGAAATTACCTAACAATATTCATTAACATCAAACCCAAATGAAATCTTGCTGAAGAGAGAATTCAAAAACATTTGTGGCAGTACAGCCGCAGGAAACTGCCAGAAATTCAAGCCAGATTCAGAAAATACGTGGAACAGAGCTATCATTGCTGGTCAGAGAGATCTTGGTTGAAAGAGGGGCTATCAGAAAGAGGGTTAGCCATGTTTTACTGACTATGCAAAAGCATCCCCCCCGCGTGGGTCATAACAGAGTGTGGATAACATTGCAAATTATAGGAATTGCAGAACCGTTGTAATGTTTGCCTCCACAAAGAAAACAAACGAACTGAAACTTCACAACTAGACCAGTAAGCAACATCATGATAAATCAAGACAAGAGAAAAGATGTCAAGGATTTCATTTTACTTAGAACTACAACCTAGACTCATGCAAGCCATCAAATGATGGGCTGGGTAAAGCACATCCGTCACAACACCTCTTTAAAGTGTGAAAATGCAAAGACATCATTTTAAAAACCAAGGCACACCTGATCCAAGCCAAGGTATTTTCGATCGATCGTCTTATATGCATGTGAAAGCTGGCAGTGAATGAGGAAGACCTGAACGGGATAGAAGCCTTTGAATCACGTTGTTGGCAAGCAATGGTAGCTGTGTCATGAGTGGTCAGAAGAAGGGACAGATCTGCCTTGGAAGAAATACGGCCAGGATGCTCCTTGGAAGGGAGGATGGGCAAGGCTGCATCTCAGGTACTTTGACTATGATTTCAGGAAGGACCAGTCCCTGGAGGACTGTAGCGGTTCAGGGTAAAAGAGGAAAACCCTCAGTGACATGGGTTGACACAGTGGCTGCAGCAATGGTCTCCAACATAGCAACAAGGACAACGAGCATGCCCTGGGAGCAGACAGGTTTGTTTCTATTGCACATAGGATCCCGGCGATTCAGAATCAACTTAAGAACATTTAGCAACAGATGAAATGCCTAAGCTGAAAATAACCTGTACTTCTTTCTTGTGGTGACCACTTCTTATTGACAATGAAGAAAGAATTTTAGGTCGAAGCAACTTAATTTTTGAAAAAAAAATAAATTTGAAATAATTAAGAAAACAAAACACCAAAACGAACCACAACAACCTTTCCCTGCTGCCTTGCTCATCAGGACAGGCTGATAAGAGTCCTCATGACAGGAAAGGAATGGAAAGCATGCCCATTGTGGAAGCGAAGCCTCGCTCAGAGACACGGTGAGAGGCAGAAGCAGCGTTCTGATGGTGGTGTTGGCTATAAAGGCCTACAGTAAGGAATGAAGATAGCATTGGTATAGTTTTGTTGCCTTTTTCTAAGGAACTCAAGAGTATTTCACACAAAACATTTCCTGCCTGTGACAGACAAGACTTTATCCCACCGCCAGGTGTTCATGCCCTAGTGAATGTGGGTGGAACCCGGGCCGGGCTTCCTACCAATCACTCAGAATGAATTGCCGAGGTGTCACCGTGCAGCAGCAGTGTTGCACAGAGAACGGTCCCTGTGGGCTCTGAGCGGGTACTCTTTGCAGGAGCACAGCCTCACTCATCTTTCTCCCTTAGAGTGGCTGATGGGTTTGAACCGCTGACCTTGTTAAAACAGCCTAATGTGCAGCGCACTGCACCACTGGGGCTCCTTGCTTCCTACCAATGGATTATAGGGAGTCTGTGATTATGGTTTTTAGTGTCTTTTTTATCTATCAAATTTTTTTCCTACAGTAGTTTTATTAGCATAGACTTCCTATATCAAACAATTTAATCGCTCAATCATATTTTTTAAATTGTGTAATCATCACCACCATCAATTTCAGAACATTTTCTTCTTGAACACATTGTTGTGAGAACCCTATTTCCCCCATCCTTCCATCCCATAGAGGTGCTGGCTCTATAGATGCACCTAGCCTGGGTATCTATACAGAAGATCACACAAAACACAGACAAGAGCAAATGAACAAAACCATCAACAATGACTAGGCTAAATATAGAAAAATACTGATAAAAAGAAAGCAGAAAATATTAAAAACTGAAACAACTTTTTAAAAGGTTGAAAGGGAGAACAAACGATAAGGTAATACATTGTAAGCAAACTACAGCTGCCACAACCAACGTTACAAAGCTCTCTGTCTGATAACAAAGGCATGCATGCCCCTCATGTGGTCAGAGGGGATTCGCCAGAGACACCATCCGGGTGGTGACTACACAGGGATTTGGGGCTTCCACTGTCAGCCATAGCTTTCTGCAAAGCCTGTGTTCACGGCATGAGCTTATTAACTGCAAACGATTGAACTGTGTCCCTCCCTAGCCCCCAGGGGTCGAGGTGGGACGTGTGTGTGTGTGTGTGTGTGTGTGTGTGATAAATCCTAACCGCTACAGCTTTAGGGTAACAGAATTTCCTTTTTCTGTTAATCAGGCTCTAAGGAGCCCTGGTGGCAGCATAGTGGTTACACACCAGGCTGTGATCTCTGCAGGGTCAGCAGTTGGAAACCCCAGCTGCTCTGAGGGAGAAAGTTGGGGTTTTCTACTCCTGTAAAGAGACATCAAGAGGTCCATACAGAAAAAGAACGTTTGGAAACGAATTGTTATAGCAAATGTATAATTCTGATGGATGTGATTAAAGTATAGAATGACTTAATATGAGGGGGTACCGCCAAAAAACAGATTTTTTCAAAGCTGTGTATTTAAATTTTATTTTATTAAATATTAATTTTTTAACAAAACAACATTATCACCTTCAAAGTACTCTCTATTACACCTAATACATTTGTTAAATCTGTGATTCCATTCTTAGAAACATTTTTCAAGCTCATTTGTTTGGATGGCTGAAAGCACCTCCTTCGTTTTTGACCTTTCCCTCCTCTGTGTTGTCAAATCGCTGTCCTTTCACGTCCCTCTTCATTCCGGGAAACAAAGAGAAGTTGCACAGAGAGAGATCAGGTGAGTCAGGTGCATGGAGCAAGAGAGGTATGCTGTTTTTGCCCCAAACTGGTGCACATTTGTCCGGTGCACAACATTGTCGTGGTGGCAAAACCAGTCCCCTGTCTGCCACAAATCAGGCCTTTTTGGTTGCAAACTGTTGCTCAATCTTTTCAGAACCTCTGAATAGAAAGCTTGATTCACAGTCTGACCTGGTGGAATGAACTCCAAATGCACTATGAGTCAACATGTTCATCTGTTCAGGAAGTTGATGGCTATCCAGAATGAGGTTTGTCTTCAATTGCCATTTCAAAACAAGAAAACCACTTGTACACTTGAATTTTTGCCATAGTGCTGTCCTTGTAAGCTGTGTTCAACATCACAACAGTTTCTGCACCATTTTTCCAGAGCAGGAAACTAAATTTCACAGCTTCACGTTGTTCTCTTAAATTGGCCATCACAAAAAAAAACGAGGTTCAAGTGAAGTTGCTTTAATGAAAAAAATCACTATGACCAGAGAGAGCTTTCCCAGGTCACGCCACTGGGTGCACTAACTCAGAGCAAGTTGCTCAATGCTCGCCTACTGGGGGAAATGCATATGAGGAAAACTCCACTGGGCCCAACACAGTACCAGGTGTTTTTTTGTTTTTGTTTTGTTTTTTATATTCCCTCTTATACCATCCTGACATCTCAATCTTAATTAATTTATCCATTCATCCAATGCGCCTTCAATGCTTATTTTGTGCTTGGGAGTCAAAATAGATACATATATACATGCATACAGCCTCCACCCTCAGGGGTTTTGAAGCAGTTACAAGCAGTGGGGAATTAGGGCAACAAGGAGAGTAGGAATTGCAGTACAGTGATACTAGTGCGGGGTGGGGGAATGCGGGGTGCCGAACCTGAGGCAGGAAGAGGACACCTCACAAAGGTTTAAGGTGTTGGAGAAGATAAGCTGAGTCCTGAAGGATTTTTCCACGTATATTGTTTTCTCTAGCATCTCTGCCTGCCACCCACCCCAACCCCCACTGCTACCAGAAAGGAAGGAAAAAGGGAGGACAGTGTAAGATATGACAAATAATAATAATTTATAAATTATCAAAGGTTCTTGAGGGAGGGGAGAATGGGAAGGGAGGTGGAAAATGAGGATCTGATACCAAGGTTTCAACTAGAAAGCAAATGTTTTGAGAATGATGATGGAAACAAATGTACAAATGTGCTTGACACATGGATGGATGTATGGATTGTGATAAGAGTTGTACGAGCCCCCAATAAAATGATTTTTTAATTATTTCAATTTATTCATGAATAAAATGCATAGAAATTACTATGGCATCTATAAGCAAATTATAACAAACATTGAAAGTATAACAAAACAATTAATTCAAATATTTGCAGTAAAAAATTAATTCAAATATTTGTAATAAATAGGCTCTTGAATTGTTTGATAATAAAACAAATGTGATCTGTAGTAAATAAACATATGGAAACCTGTTTTAGATCATGCAAATATTTCAATTCCTATAAACACAGTTGAAAACTATAACGTGAGACACATACTGTACCAGTAAATAATCATTTCCACAACAAACTATTTGATGAGCTACATCATTTAAAAGTGAGTTTATGGTTTCTCATTGCACAAGAATAATTGAAGCACTATGAGGTTGTTGTTTTTTTGGCTCAGTCATTTATCCTATATTATTCCCTTTTCACTTAAAAAATCTTTTTATTGGGGGCTTGTACAACTCTTATTACAATCCATACATGCATCCATTGTGTCAAGCACATTTGAAGGAAATGGATTTTAATGCGAATTTCTGGCTGAAGTAAAAGTTTAATTTAGACAAAGTTACACAAAAGTGGGTTCACTCCTTCCTCCACAGTTCTTTGTAAAGGAGACTGTGTTGGACAGGGTTCTCTAGAGAGACAAACCAGATTGCTAGTAATTATATATGAATATATTTATAAAGATAGATATATAATTCAAGAAATGAACCTTTAAATTATATACAGATAGATAATACAAGAAATTAACAGTTAAATTATATAGCAATGAGACACTAGCAGTCCTTTAAGGTTTTGAGAGCTGCCAGTTGCTAGTCCCCTTCTGTAGAGAGAGCTAGGCTTTATATATCCAGGCAGCAAACAGCAAGGCAGGTCTCCAACTGTCATCAACTGTCGGTCCCCAGCTCCCATAGACGAACATTCCAATCGTGTGGGCTTAAAGGGACCTCAACTTACAGCAACACAGTCCACAGGCTAGGCATCCCACAGGTAGTGTACCCTTTAAACTGAGGCATAGAACAAGCAAGCCATTTATCCCTCTGCCCTTCAGTTAATCCTACTTGTGTTTATTAGCCAGGCTGGCACAATAAACTATCGCAGAGAGGAAGAAAAGGTCGGAAGTTACCAAGTGGGCATCTGGATTGCAGAGAAGAAAGAAGTGGACAGGAAAGGAGGTTGGGGACCCTGTAGACATTCGTCACTACCTGAGAAATTTTTCTGGAGCTCAGTACTATTTTTCTACAACTCTTTATAAAGAAAAACCACACACTGCCATTGAGTGGATGTCAACTCACAATGGCTCTACAGAACAGAGTAGAACTGCGCCTGTCAGTTTCAGAGATTTTAATTCTTTAGGGGATTACACAGTCCTCTCTTTCTCCTGGAGTGGCTGGTGCTTATGACCAGCTGATCTTGAAGTTAGCAGGCCAATGCAGAACCACTACACCACCAAGGAACCTTACAACTCTTTATAGACAAGTGGGAATTATGCTAAGAAGTTTGTTTGTTTAGCTCAAAGCAACTGAACCAATGGCATCAAATCTCATAATGCTATTAGTGATCTGTGGATCTGTAGGAGCCTCGTGGCATAGGGGACTATGTAGTGAGCTGCTAACTGCAAGGCCAGAGGTTCAAATACCTTAGTATCTCTGAGGGACCACCTCAGAAACCCCAAGGGGCAATTCTATTTTGTCCTAAAGGATCACTGAGAATTGGAATTGACTCGATGGGAGTTGGTTTGGTTTGGTTTGGGTTTGAGTAGTCCATAGTAATGTGATTTTTGAAGGAGGATGACTGGATTTTAAAATGTGGGGGATTTTGTGTAAAACATTGCTTTGCTTCCAGAGGTTTCATTAATCAGGGTATTTCATTTAATTATTTTTTTATTTTTTAATGAGTATTCTATGCACTTTGTCTGTGATCCATAAAGTCATCAGCTGCTCTGAGGGAGAACAATGGGGCTTTCTTCTCTGGTAAACAGTTCCATCTAGGAGACTCACAGGGGAAGTTCTACCCTGCCTGTTGGGTCCCTGTAATTCTGCCTTGCCTGAATGGCAGTGAGATTGAGGGTCAGGAACAGAGGGAAGGAAAAGCAAATCATGTGTCAGGGAGCCAGCCCCCACTACTAATCACGGGTTCAGTAAGCGCAATTGTTAAGATATACATATATATATAAACATTATAGTAACGTCATAGAGTATAATAAGGAGAGAGAGTAAAATAAAGAAGTCAGACACTTTTCATGGTAACATGCTCACCTCAGCCCCATTTGGTGGTCCACATGGAGATGGAAGAGGAGAGGGCAGGAGAGAGAGTGATTTATTGCTAAGAAAGGCTTAAATATCTTTGGGGGTGTGCATGCCTACTAATTACAGTTAAAGACATACATCACAGGAAGAGATTATATAATAGGCAATACAAGCAATAGGAGGGGGATATATAATGAGCATAAGCGAAACAGGAAGGAGATGAGCTAGGGGTGTACACATGATAGGAAGGGGAGGGACTAAAGGTATACATGCAACAAGATGGGCGGACCCTAGACTCATGATGGCGGCCTAACCTTGGTCACCCTTGAGTGGGCTTGACCTCACTGGGCTCTCCCATAGGGAAACAATCCACTACTATCCTTATCAGAAGGGAGTGGGCTGTACTTGGCGTGGGACAGACTATACAGTCTGATTGCTCTGGATGACTGATAACCCTTGGGGAGAATAACCCCTGACCTACTTTTCGTTGACCTCCAAGTGTAGTCATTTACCATATGTAGCAAGCAACTAAATTTGGCATACATTTGGGGGAGACAACTTGGAAAAAACCGTTGTTTCCCACAATCATGTGCTGGTTAAAATCAATGGGATAGGGCTTTTCTAATTTATTCATATTACACTCTTTAAAAAAAATAAAGCTTACTAGAGTTGTGAGAATTTTTATTAAAACATGTTTTAAATTCTAAGCTAAATTTGAGGGGTAAGAAGCTTATTTTGAAGTTCGGTCCTTCCTCTAGCCCCTTCATTTCCCCCCTTGTTTTATATGAATTTCTACTTCTTTTTTATAATAATTTAATTGGGGGCTCATCCAACCCTTATCATAATTCATCCATCCATCCACTGTGTCAAGCACATTTGTACATTTGTTGCCATCATCATTTTCAAAACATTTTCTTTCAACTTGAGCCCTTAGTACCAGCTTCTCATTTTCTGCCTTCCTCCCCCACCATCCCTCCCTTATGAACCCTTGATAATTTATAAATTATTGTTTTTTTCATGTTTTGCAAGACCAATGTATCCCTTTACCCACGTTTCTGTTGTCCATAACCCTGGGAAAGAGTTATATGTAGATCATTGTGATCGGTTCTCCCTTTATCCTCCCACCTTCCCCTTCCCCTCCTGGTATGACTACTCTCAATATTGGGCCTGAGGGTTTATCTGTTCTGGATTCCCTGTGTTTACAATTCTTATCTGTACCCATGTACGAGCTCTGGTGGAGCTGGATTTATAAGGTAGAATTGGGGTCACAATAGTTGGGAGGGGGAAGCAGTGAAGAACTAGAGGAAAGTTGTATGTTTCAACAGTGCTATACTGCACCCTGACTGGTTCATCTCTTCCTTGTGACCCTTCTGTAAGATAACCCCTTCATTTTTTAAAGGAGGGCAAAGCTCTTCCAGCATACACACACAAGGTATACAGGGAATGTATTTCATCTTCTATAAGAATATTACTTCTACGGGGAAGACCAAGACCTGCTGTTCTGTATGACATGCTGTCTGGATTGCTTGGCATTCAGAACCATCCTCTTTTTGAATCACTCAGCTGGACTGATCTTGTACAAAAGAAACTTCTCCCCCGTGTAACCCTACCATGGCTGGACCCGATGACAGCTGAGCCGTGATGCAGCATTTGCAGAGGGCACAGTCCTGTGTTCTGTGTGTGCGTCCTTTGACTCCTCTGTGGTGAATGCCACTGTACGAAGACCGATGAGGCATTCACCGTCTTTTCTTATGCACCTCCTTCAGAGCACTTGTGTTGTGAATAATTTGCCATTCAGAAAACCTGAGCAAACATAGGCCTACGGATGAGACTAGAATTTCTACTTGGGCAAAAAGCAACGCCTAACTGACTAGTGCCCCATTTTAACATGGGATGATGAAACCCAGGACAAATGTATTCCTGCTGTGTGTGTGCAGGAAAATGAGATATTTCAAGGAGCTGTTTTTAATTAAAATCGGTGATCTTGTTTATTAAAAGGAGGAGGAGGGGGAGGAGGAGGTAAAATAGAAGAGGGAGAAGAAGAAGTAGAAGAGGAAGAAGAAGAAGCAGAAGGAGGAGGAGGAGGAGGAGAAATAGAAGATGACAACCACAAAGGCCAAACCCAAACCCTTTGCTGTGGAGTCGATTGTGATCTGTAGAGAGGTTGTGTGTGTGGGTGTAGGCCTGTGCTCCATAGCGTGGGTCTTCCATGACTGATTTTCTGCAAGACAAATGGCAAGCCTTTCTTCTGCAGTGCCTGCCTCTGGGTAGACTTAAGATTAATCTTTTAGTTAACTGTGTGCAACACCAGTAATTCCTCTCACTAGAGCAACTCTCTCCATTTACAACATTCAATGATTTTGGAGTGTTGGTAGAATTACTTAACTATTAGCATACTCAGTCCTTGGAGCGCAAGAAGTTATGTGGAGGGTACCCCCCCAAGACCCCAGAACTGTGCTGGGCAGAGTGGAACTCTTATAGTATGCATTTTTCCTGCTAAGCGAGCATTGAGCAACTTGCTCGGTTAGTGCACCCAGCGGTGTCACCTTGGAAGGTTCTCTCTGGTTACAGTGAATATTTTTGTAAAATTAATTTTGCTCAAACTTCTTTTTTAGTGATGGCCAATTTAAGAGAACTGTGTGTAGCTGTGAAATTTAGTGTCCTGCTCCGGAAAAATACCACATAAATTGTTGTGATGTTGAACACAGCTTACAAGGAGAGCACTATGGGGAAAACTCAAGTGGACGAGTGGTTCTTTCATTTCAAAAAAGGTGAAATATTGATTGACGACTAACCTCATCCTGAAAGTCCGTCAACTTTCTGAACGGATGAACATGTTGACTCTTAGCGCATTAGGAGTTCGTTCCACCTGGTCAGACCATGAATCAAGCTTTCTCTTTAGAGGCTTTGAAAAGATTGTGTAGCAATATATGACAAAAAGGCCTAATTTGTGGCAGACAAAAAAGACCGGATTTGTGGTTTTGCCACCATGACAATTCACCAGCTCATGCAGCCATCAGTTTGGGGCCCAAAACAGCATGCCTCTCTTGCCCCACACACCTGACTCACCTATCATCACTCCATGTGACTTCTTTTTGTTTCTTCAAGTGAAAAGGGACATGAAAGGATAGTGATTTGAGGACATAGAAGAGGTGAAGAAAAACAAGAAAGGTGCTGTCAGCCATCCAAACAGATGAGTTTGAAAAATGATTTGACAAATGTATTCAATGTAATGGAGAGTACTTTGTACTGATGAAGAACACAGCTTTCCCCCAGATCCTGGATGCTTCCTCCCCCCAACTACCATGATCCGAATTCTACCTTGCAGGGCTGGATAGGGCAGAGGTTGTACACTGGTACATATGAGGGCTGGAGGCACAGGGAATCCAGGGTGGATGATACCTTCAGGGCCAAGGGTGTGAGGGGCGATGCTGGGAGAGTGTAGGGTGAGTGGTTTGGAAAGGGGGAACTGATTACAAGGACCCATATGTGACCTCCTTCCTGGGAGAGGGATGGCAGGGAAGGGGGGGGAGGGAGACTCCGGATAGGGCAAGATATGACAAAATGACGATGTGTAATTTACCAAGGGCACATGAGGGAGGGGGGAGCGGGGAGGGAGGGGAAAAAAAAGAGGACCTGATGCAAAGGACTTAAGTGGAGATCAAATGCTTTGAGAATGATTGGGGCAGGGAATGTATGGATGTGCTTTATACAATTGATGTATGTATATGTATGGATTGTGATAAGAGTTGTATGAGTCCCTAATAAAATGTAAAAAAAAAAGAAAAGAAAAGAAAATGATTAGGGCAAAGAATGTACAGATGTGCTTTATACAATTGATATATGTATATGTATGGATTGTGATAAGAGTTGTATGAGCCCCTAATAAAATGTTTTAAAAAAAATGGAGAGTACTTTGAAGGTGATAAAGCTGTTTGGCATATATAAATAAATAAATAAATAGCTTTGAAAAAAATCTGTGTTTTTTTTGACACCCACTCATATGATAAGAGAAGACTGAAGGAAGGACTACACATGGTTCCTCACCCATAAAGTGGCTCTTGGTACCTGGGAATGGCTAAAAGCTTTCACCTCAAAATAACCAGAAGCAGAATAGCAATGGTTGTCATCATTTGCTTCTCCTAAATCTAAGAATGTTGGTTGTAGTACCCTTACTTTGGGTTCTTCTGTCTCAAGGCCTCTAATGTGCATTTTATATTGCTTAATGCTCCTGGTGTTTCAAGTATTAAGTTATTCAGCCAGGCATTTATTGAGGTCTGTTCCACTTCAGGAGCTCCTGGGTGATGTAGTTACTAGGCTTGGCTGCTAACCCAAAGGCGGTGGGTTGAATCTACCCACAGGCACCTTAGAAGAAAGGTCTACAGAAAGACTCCTGAAAACCAGCCTTGACAACCCGATGGAGCACAGTTCTACTCTGACACGCGTGATGAGTGAAACTGGTTAACAGTGGTAAATTCTGATAATTCAAAGATAACAAACCTGGCCCAGATGCTCACCAAGCTTTTAATCTAGTTGCATTATTATTCTTTAACAAGCTGTCTCAAGCCATCAAGAGTCCTGGTGGCCTAGTGGCTACATGTTGGGCTGCTAACTGCAAGGTCAACGGTTGGAAACTACCAACCACTCTGCAGATGGGGCTTTCTACTCATTTAAAGAGCCAGTCTCAGAAACTCACAGAGGCAGGTTTCCCCTGTCTTACAAGGGCTCTATGAGTCAGCATAGACTCAGTGGCAATGAGATCTCCAAAACATCCACCACTTGTCTGCCAGTTCGTCCTACTGTTGTGACCTGTGTTGCTGAGATGCTGGAAGCGATGTCACTGGTATTTCAATACCAGAAGGGTAACCCAAAGTGAACAGGTTTCAGCAGAGCTTCCAGACTAAAAGCAGACTATGAAGAAGGAATATGCCATCTACTTCTGAGAAATTAGCCATGGAAAACCTTATGGATAGCCCCAGAATATTGTCAGAGATGATAGTGCCATGCAGTGTCCTTCGAGTTAGAAGACACTCAAGTATGACTGCAAGAGCTGCCTTCTCAAAGTACAGTCGACCATCAAGACATGGGTGGCGTCAAGCCTGCAGGAGTAAGGCCTTTGAGACTTTCATTTGATAATGGAGCAAATGAGAAGAAACAGCTTCAAACACCTATTAAGATTTGGAACTTGGGAAGTAGAAGTATGAATCTAGGAAAATTGGAAGTCCTAAAAAATGAAATGGAAAGCATAAAGATCCACATTATAGGTGTTAATGAGCTGAAGTGGACTGGTATGGGCCATTTTTAATTGAGAAAATCATATACAGTTGTGGTAGTTCCATAATCTGGTGTCAACTTGAGGATATTAAGAGTAAAGGGGTGGAGTTTAGCCTGTCAATCAGGTCACAGCGTGATAACCTTATTTGGAGGTGCTAAAGAGGTAAATAGCTCCCTGAGGGTGGTATGCACATACTCTCGCTGTGAGACATTCCTGATGACAAGCCACATGGAGCTACAATGATGGAGCCAGAGCTCTGGAGCTGGAGGAGACATGTGGAGACCCACACCAGTGCTGAGATGCTTCCACTGCCACTGGATCCACCAGACGTCCCACCCACTGACCTGTGTGATCTTCTTGCATTTGGCATCATTGCATGTGTGCGTCTGAAGAGGTATTTATGGACTGGTATAGGACATATGGGCTAGTATCGGACTCATGGATTTGATCTGGACTGGGCTGGGATGTTTTCTTAAAATGCAACAACTCTTTGAGATAAAGTTCTCTATTAAACACATATGAGTGTTTGTCTCTGGAATTTTTTTCTCTAGACTACCCAGACTAAACCAACGGTTTACTATGTTGGGAATGACAGATTCAAGGGAAATTGTGCCAAATTCATTGTCAAAAGGATATTTCAAGATCCATCTTGAAAGACAATGCTGTTTGTAATAGGATCATTTCTATCCTAATATAAGGAAATCCAATTAATACAACTATCATTCAAATTTATGCACCAACCACAAAAGTTAGTAGTGAAGAAATTGAAGAATTCTACTAATGTCTTCACTCTGAAATTGATCAAACTGTGATCAAGATGCCTTGATAATTATTGGCAATTGGAATGTGAAAGTTGGAAGGAATCATAGTTTGAAAATATGGTCCTGGTGATAAAAATGAAGCTGGAGATGAGATGGCATGATAGAATTTTGCAAGACCAACAATTTCTTCATGGCAAATACCTTTTTCCAACAACACAAGCTTTGACTGTACAAGCATACTGCTCCAGAGGGGATACTGAGAAATCAAATTGACTACATCTGTGGGAAGCTCAACATGAGCAAGTAAAATGAGGCGAAGGGCCAACTGTGGAGCCGACTGTCAATTGCTCACACCCAATTTCAGGCTGAAGCTGACCTTCACCTCATAGGAATCCGTCCAGCGGTGATGAAATTAGAGGAAGTCCAGATGCCTATACCAAGCCATCCTTACACATAGGCATTTGAACATTTTTTTGTTTTGAAATATGCCGCTACCTGTATGTCACTAAAGAATCCAAGTCCATTTCAGTTTTCCTTTGCTTCCTTTTATAGCCCCTCTGATCCATGTTTAGATCTGAGGCATAAGGAATCTCTCTCTGTTTGCTTTCACTTTATTTATTTACTTCTTTTTGCTTTTGAAGAAAAACATTCTGTGTGGTTGCACAGCCCAGCTCGTGCAATGAGCACAGGACTCACATTCTGGCAAACCCTCCCACTGTGTTTGCTTGCTTCCCTTTCCTCCCACTACCCTTCCCTCGACAAGTCCCTGTCTCCTCCCTCTCCCTGCGTCCACCCCAACCCCTAGCTTCCTTCCGTGTGAAAACTACCTTTCTGTTTCATGTTTTTCCTTATAATAGCGTCCTTAAATTGTACCCTTATTAAATGGACTAACTCTGCTAAGCATAATGTTCTCTAGTTTTGTCCATGTCTTTACAGCTGGTCATTGGTTTTTCTTGATGCATTGTATTTTGCTGCATAAAATACCAGAGTTTGTCTATCCATTTTTCTATACTTGGAGTTCTTTGTTGTTTCCATCTTTTTTGCTATTATTATTATTTTCTCTTTTGGGTATTATTATTTTTTGCTATATGGATCACATATATCTCACATTCCAGTAAACGTAAGTGTGCCTATGTCTGTGTTGTCTTTTTGATGTTGTTTATTTTGCTTTTGGGTATATACTCAGTAGAGAGAGCACAGAATCATAAGGTAATTGTATTTGCATTTGTTTAAAGAAGCGCTACACTGATTTCCATAGTGGTGGTACAATTCTACAGTCCCAGCAGCAGTGTATGAACGTTCCAGTCTCTCTACATCCTCTCTAACATTTATTAGATATTTGAACAGTTTTGTTAAATGATTAATCCTTGTAATTTGGGCTGTTTTGAAGTTATAGAAACACTCAAATGGCTAAGAAACACATAAGGAAATGCTCATGTTCTAGCCATCCAGGAGATGCAAATCTAGACAACGATAAGCTGTCATCTTACACCAACAAGGATAACCCAATTAAAACAGAACAATAAATACAGAGAAATTGAAACTCTTATGTGCTTCTGGTGGGCTTGTGCATATGTACAACGATTGTGGAAAGCCATATGGTGCTATCTAAAACAACTGGGAAAAGAAATACTCTATTACCCAGCAATACCTTTGCTCAGCATATATCTTTTAATAACCAGGCACCATCAGCTTTCTTCACCACATTTGCTTACACACCCATTTTGTCTTCAGCGATCATGTTTGGAAGGTGAGCATCACAAAATGCCAGGTTATTAGAACAAAGTGTTCTTGCATTGAGAGAGTACTTGAGTAGAGACCTAATGCCAGTCTGCTACCTTAATACTTAACACGTAAATATATGTACATAGACCTATATTTCTATCATTATATATTAATATATTTACATGTGTGCATGGCTATATTTATACCTCTATAAGTGTCTTTTAGTT